>NW_006286675.1:3272112-3419220 GCF_000327345.1 Myotis davidii | reverse complement strand
AGGGACCCTGGAGAGGGGGCAGCCGGGCTCCCCATCTAAACTTTGTCTGGAGTCTGCCCCAATCTTCTTTCCCTTGATTTCTCCAAGGGATGGTCCTGGCATTCTCCCTCCCGACTTCTCAGTTAATGTGTCTGGAGCAGGAAAAGGGAAGGGAGGGTGGGAGCCCAGGCAAACCCAAAAGGTGAACATGCTGGGCTTCCAGGTCAAGGGCAGACACCAGAGCAGGGCCTGAACTCCAGGTAGGGGGCAGAGGGAGATGGCAGACAGGTTGGGATAGAGGAGCATTTGTGGGCCTATAGGGGTAGCCCATGTGGATCCAGCCCTGCTGGCACTCGGCCCAGAGGTGCAGCTCTCCCCAAGGGATTCAGAAAGTGAGACTAATACATGAAATCCCTTGGTTTCTAAATACTGGGATCAGTTCAAATATTAAAATTTTAACCAAATATTAAATTTGAAACAGCCAGATCTGGATCCCTGGCCACCAATTTGTGACCTATAAAATACAAGCCACTCTGATGGGCCTTTCTGATCTCTTTGCTTGTAGGTTTCCCACACCTGGAGCCAGACTGAGAGCAGCCCAGGAGACAGGTGAGTGTTTGAGCAAGACCCTTGGTTCTCCAGGGGGGACTCAGGATCCCTACCCACAGCTGTGTGCACACTTCAGCGCCGTTAGTGGCCCCAGGGCTGTTAGTGGTTTGCAAACCACCTGTCTGTACAGTCATCCACCCCCTATCTTCCCACCCCTGCTGCTCTGACCACCTTTCCAATATTGGAGCTCTCAGCAGCCACTCCCAAAAACCTGTGGGCCTGCAGGTATTAGGGAGGAAGAGGGAAGCTCCAAGCTGATTGGAAGCTGCAGTTTGGACATATTTCTGCATGTATGACTTCTCCCCTTTCCAGTCCCCACAGAGCCTGGGTGTTGTCATCTTTACTTCAGCATGATTTTCTGCCAAATAGAGGTGCACTTGGATTAGTAAATGTCTTTTGAGATAAAGAGCAATGTTTCTGTGTGGACTGGCTCTCATATCAATCATTCATCCTTTAGTATCTTTTAACACCATCATGGAAGTTTTGGTGTTTGGGGAGGGGGTACTTGAGAAGGAGGAGTAATGTGCCCAGAGCCTGAGCCCAGCCTGGGAGGCTGAAGAGGCCTATCCCCTGGGAGCTTAATGACTGTGAGTCCATCCATTTACAAATGAACATTTGGGGACACAGCCCCCTCTTGCCTGGGGCACTGCCTGGGAGTTCTGCCAGTGGCCCCGGGGCTCCTACTTCCCCAGCAACATCTAAGAAATTATCCTTCACGGTGTGTGCTTGTGTGGACCTGGCTTCATTCCTAGGTGGAATAAGCTTGCTCCTGTGTTTGATAGAATAGAGCCTTCCCCACCCAGTGCCCCTCCCCATGACCTGTCATAGCACCCAAATTGCCACCATCTGTGTCACTCCTTAGGAGCAGATGAGAATGCTTTAAAAGCTCCCATCAAAATGTCATCTGTAGGTTAGTGGTGGTTATTTCTAAGTTATGAGAATATGAGCAATTTCGGTTTTCTGTTTTCCAAGTTGGTTTTCTGTTTTCCAGGTTTTATGTAATAAGTATGTGTTACTTTATTCCCCAACCCCCACCCCCGAATGCTACCTGGAGTGGTCCAGCAAACCATGGGCACCCATGTCCATTGTAGAAATTGTCTGACCAGAATAGCCCCAGCAGAGAGCAGGGTGTGGGGAACTGGGACATGGAACAGGTAACTTTTGATGGAGAAGTAAAAGGTGACACTAGGGGCCAGAACCAGTTTGGCTCAGTGGATAGAGCGTCGGCCTGCGGACTGAAAGGTCCCAGGTTCGATTCCGGTCAGGGGCATGTACCTTGGTTGCGAGCACATCCCCAGTGGGGGGCGTGTAGGAGGCAGCTGATTGATGTTTCTCTCTCATCGATGTTTCTAACTCTCTATCCCTCTCCCTTGCTCTCTGTAAAAAATCAATAAAATATATATTTTTAAAAAAAGATGACACTAGGGGAGGAATAAATATCTATCAAAAGTGAATGTGGCCTCCTCCTCTGATTTTCCTGTGGTCATGAGCTAAAGAGACAAATTCTTTTCTGAAAATAATGTGGACTTGGTTTGTCCCTTTGTTAAACTGCTTATCACCTCAGAATATAATTGTTTCTCCTCTCCACACTCTGCTCCTCCAAGAGCAGGGCCCTATCTACTCTGCATTTCCAGTGCTCAGCAAGGTGGTAATTGTATGGGAACTTATATTTGCTGAGTCCCTGTCCCATGATAGGCACAGAGCTAAGGATGTGGTAGGAATCTCTTACTTCAGTTCATCCTGAGAACAAGACAGAATACTTCTCCCCATTCTGCAGGTAAGGAGACTGAGGCTCAGAGAAGTGAAGCCATTTGCCCAAGGTCACAACTGGTGAGAGGCTGGATAGGAACCCATGTCCATCTGACCTCAAAGACCTAATTTTTTTTCCCACCACATGCCTGTGAAAGCAACGTCACTTTTTTAAAAGGTTGGAAAATACAGATAACAATTGATTCGCAGTTTACGTCGTTGCCACAGGGTTTTATTCCTCTTTTTATCTATCTATGCTTGCTCTGACATGCTACTACATTCTTCTCTAGGCTGTCATACCACTATGGCTTTTCTCAAACAGTCAGTGCGTCAGTGAGAATCTGTGATCCAGATGAGCAGGTGGAGGATCACCTGGGGGGGTCAGGTGGGCCTTGTTAGCTCATGTGCCTGTGAGGCACACACCAGCCCTGCCTCCTCCCAGCCCTGCACACCCAGTGCCTCATGTTGCCAGTGAGATCAGAAGGTGGAACAGGACATCTGGGCTGGATCTGGGAGCCATCCTGGAGTCGTCCTGTCCCCACAGACCCTGTCCTAGGGTAGTGTGGTGTAATGGTTAAACTCTTAGTGGTAGAGCCAGGCAAAACTGAATTTCAGTCCTGACTGCTTCATTCCCAAACTGTATGGAGCCATGGACAAGTGAGTGACAGTACTTCTCTGTGCCTCAGTGTCCCAGTCTGTAAAATGCATACCCACTCCATCGAGTGTTGTGATTATAGCCAGACTACCTCCTTCCCTTTCCTTTCTAAGTAACCAGGCTCTAAGCTGAAGGGCAACTTTATCATAGCCAGGGATGGATATCACTTTCTGGCATTGACTATAGTCATATAATGTAGGTTTTCTTTGTTCTTCCTTTTGTATTTTTTTTTAAAGATGTCTAAAATTACTACATAGATTCTAGGGAGCTTTTAATATATGTGATTAGAAGGTGTTACACCTCCAACATGGCATAACTTTATAGAACATTTTAGGAATTTAAAAAAATTTTCTCTTTCAAAATGTGAGTACTCAGTAATTCCACTTTTAGTGACTATGCCCTGAGGAAATAGCCCAAGACACATACTAAGATTTACCTACAGAGATGTTTATGGAAGCATCGTTTTTATCAGTGAAAAACAGGGAACACCCTGATTGCAATAGCAGGGATTGGGGATGACCTCATGGCACATGTAGATAGTGGAAGGTTCTAGGCAGCCATTGTATACGATGGTTGAGATGAATTTTTAATAACGTAGGGGGAAATATTCAGATTCCAGTGCTAAGTGAAAAGGCAAATTGCCAAAACTAATCCTAACTGCATTTTTTTAAATAGATAGAAAGGAACATAAGTAAGCAAAGTAGAAAAAGGAGAGAGAGAATGAGAGGGTGGGGAAGTGTGGGAGGGTAACAGGTAAGTTATTTTCTTCTTTGTGCTTTTCTGCATTTTCTGTATCCCACAGTGGGATGTTCACTGTGTATATTATTATCACAAAGAGTAGTTATAGTTAAGAAAAATTCTCTGCCCCCACCATATGCGTGTATGTGTGCCAGTGAGCAACATATAGTGGCATTTTCCACTCAAAAGAGTTCTTTTTCTCAAAACATTTTTATCCAAAGCCAATGCCAATGTCATATGGTCTTCCATCCCTAGAACTGCCTTTGGGGTCTGTATTGGTTTGCTAAGGCTGCCATAACAAAATACCACAGACTACGTGGCTTAGGCGATAGGAATTTATTTCCTCACAGTTCTGGAAGCTAGAAGACCAAGCTCAAGATGTTGGCAAGTGTGGTTTCTTCTGAGGCCCTTCTCCTTGGCTTGTAGATAACCACTTTCTCCCAGTGTCCTCACATGTTCTTCCCTGGTCTGCGTTGTCTATGCCCTAATCTTTCCTTCTTATAGGGCCATCAGTCATATTGGATTAGGGCCACCCTAATGACCTCATTTTACCTTAATCACCTCTTTAGAGACTGTCTCCAAATACAGTCACATTCTGGGTTGCTGGAGTTAGGGCTTCAACAAATGAATTTTGGGGTCACAACTCAGCTCATAATAGGGGCAGCCTGCCTACTTCTGGTGACTGTGGCTATCTATTTTGCAGAGTACTGAGCTTGAAGCTTGAGTAGGAGCAGGGGAATGTAGATGAAGAAGACATTGTCCCTGTCTAGAGGTCCCCAGGGAAGTATAATGCAGACTCCTAATGCAAGGAGTATACCCCCCTCTCTCCAGCAGGACCCAGAGCAAAAGTATAACCCTTCCTAGCTGAACCCATCCATCACTAATTGGCTGCTGAAGGTTAGAGCAAAAGAGTTCAGTCCACAAAAATTAATTTTACTAAGAAACTCTCATGCACTTCTACTATGCTAAGAAGTAGTGAGGTAGCTATAAATAATTAAATCGTTCAAATGGACTTCAAAAATAATTTTTCTTAGCATCAACTCAAAAACTACTTTGATTTATAAAATCAGTGGTGGAGAGAAGGAATAGGATGAGCAAATCAGGTATGGAAAGTGTGGTTGTTGAGTTAGTGGAAGCAATGCTGATTATGTCAGTGGGTAATGAGAGAAAAAGTTACTGAGAGTGATAGGGAGAAGCTGATGCAGGCATCCAGTGGCAAGCAGGCACCTTAGATTTAAGGTGAAAGGTAATAGGGAGCCATAGCATGTTCTTGAGCAAAGGTGGAACAGAATGAGAACAGAGCTAAGAGAAAAATCTAGTGAGGAGGCTTTGCAGAAGTGCTGGGATGAGGTACTAGATATATAAATGGCACTCCAGAGGAAGATTTGGGAAGATGCTATTAGTGCTATTTCATTTTTCTGGGCCTTTGTCCATGCCTTTTCCTCTAATTCACCCCCAACCTGGTAAACTCCTAAGCACCCTTTAAGGCCCCATTCATGGAGCCTCTCTGCCCTGAAGCTTTTCTTGACCTTCTAGGAAGTCACTCCTTCTCTTGGGCTTCCCCCACATTAGAGCACTGGCATACCATATTATGGGGATTTGACTACACATCCTCCTGTTTGCTCTGGACCTCACTCAGCTGAGAAGAGGCCACTAGCCTAAGGCCGTGTCAGGGCCCAGGCTGGGTCCCAGGACTGAGCCCAGGATCTTGGAGTTGTGGAGGGGATGGATGATTGAGAAAACCTGGCCCCACAATGCATGGCAGCTTGGTTTCAGCATTTCCCTCTGATTCAGCAAAATCTCTTTTCTCAGCACCTTTCCTGGAAAACTGACAATTGATCGTTATTCCTAGAGATTTGCTTGGTACTCACTTTTTATTTCTTGCTCAAATGTCCTGGGACTTCCTGCCCTGGTAGAGGTTCACACAGGAGTAACCTAAAAAACATGTGATGGGTCTGCTCCATCCACCTCTCAGACAACTCTGGCAGTGACTCTGGGACACAGCTCAGGAGGTATTAGCATTCTCCCATTCTGCAGATAACAAAACTGAGGCTCACAGAGAGGAGGCACTTGTCCAAAGTCACACAACTCAGAAATGGGAGAAACAAGACTAAACCCAAGTAAGGAGTTTCCATGTCCAGTGCATTTTTCTCAATCGTGTTTTTCGTCTTTAATTTCTTAGTAACTTTTGAAGTAAATGGTCTGCCACATTTTGCTTTCAGAGCATGTTTGTTACCTGCTACCAAAGTATGTTTTTTATAAGGGTTTAAACTGTATATCCCTATTGTGATTCCTTCCACATCTATGTAAATAAGCCTATATCAACCAGCTGCAAAGCAAGAGATTCCACGAGATATTATATCATTTGTATGAAACCTTTCCCTGCACCTGGCCAGTTTTCTTGGCAGCATATATTTATTCATTTGACAAATATTTATTAAGCCGAGTACTGGGAATACAGCAGCAAACCAAGCGGCTGTGGTCCCTGTCCTCAGAGAGCTGCAATTTTACTAAGGGAGATGGATGATAAGCAATTACAGTCACGTATAATACGTCAGAAAGGCTCTCTGGGAGAATAAAGCCAGCGAGAGGAGAGAGAGGAGGGGAGGGGCTGGAGGGTGGGCAGGGAAGACCTCTCTGAGGAGGTGGCCTTTAGGGCTAGAATGAAAGGAATGAGAACCTAGAACATTCCAGGGAAAGGGAAAAGCATAGCAGGTAAAGGCTTGGGCTGTCTGGGGAATATGGAGGAGCCAGGATGGCAAGAAATAGAGCAGGGAGCAAGTGGTAGGAAGTGAGGTCAGAGAGGGAGGTGAGTTGTCAGACAGATAGTGAGGACTTTGCTTAATTTCAGGTGGGATGGGGGCATGTGAGAACTCAGGCAGGGGAGTGACTTGGGCTGGCTTGCCTTAACGGAAGCCCCCTGGTTACCTGCTGCAGTCCTATCTCATAGCTTTCTGGAGTTTCCCTACCTAGTTCTCGGTATCTTCCACGAGCCCCTGGGAGGGGCAGTTAGGAGAGAGGAAAGCACATCTCTTGAGCAGTGGCCATGTGCAAGTGCCCTGCCTGGAGCTTTGTGGGCACTACTTCACTTGAGACTTGCACCACTTCTGAAAGGGGTGGGCATCGCTCTCTCCATTTCACATGCAGACAGACTGAGGCTCAGAGAGGCCAGGTAACTTACCCTGGATGACCCAGTCAATAAGCACCCAGAGCAGGATGGGAAGCAGTGTCTGTGGGACCGCAGGCCTGAGTCTGGAGTCTGCCTCCTGCTGCCCGGTGTGCACGCCCTCAGGTGGGTCTGTGAAGCTGGCGTGACATTGATCCTGAGCTAGTCTCTCAGCTGCTCCTTTCTCCTCCATCGTCTTTGCAACCCTAGGGGCCTGCTCTCCTGAAATGCAGTTCATGTTGGACTCCACTTTGGGAATCCCTTGGGCAAATCTTGGGAAAGCCCAAGGTCCTGGAAATGCCCCTAAATGAGGCCACTCAAAAACTAAGCAAAGAAAATGAGCAGCTTTGAGAGTCCAGAGGACAGAACTGATTGGTCAGGGCTAGAAGGAAGGCTTAGGCCAGAGCCTAGAATAGTGGAAGTGGAATCTTTTCCTAAGGATGGATGCATAGATAAATATATGAGAGAGACATAAAAAGGAAAAAGGGGGGACAGGGAGAAACAAAAGAACCAGGAATGGTCAGAGAGGGTAGGCTGAGTCACAGCTTTTTCCAGACCTGTAATGAGTCCATTGGGAATGTGAGATGACATCAGAAGCAGCACAGTGTGGGGGGTTGAGAGGGAGGGAGCTCTATGGGGTCATTCACTGTCTGGCCATGAACTCACCCATGAACAGACCAAAGGCACTGTCGTGTCCCAGTGATAGTCACCTCTCAGCCCTGAAACATCAAAAGATGCTGAAATTGCAAGTGAGTTCTGCTGTTCGTTATGTTGTGAATTTTATACCGATTCCCATTAAAACAAAACCAAAAACCTGGTAGGCAAAGGAGTTAACTCTCATAGGGTTCACCTTCAGCTACCTGGAACTCCCTCTGCAGCCCCTCCCCTTGCATAACGGTCAGAGGGCCTTCCTCCACGCTGTCCAGTGACGTTTTTGTGTTGGCAAATGGTTTACGTCTGCCCTCACCAATGACCTTTAGTTATATGTTCTTTAATTTAGTTTAGTTCTTTAATTTTCTACCTCATTTTATGCACACACTTGCGAAGATCCCAGTTTCAGTCAGCCAGGCGTGCCAAGGAGGCTCGTAGTAGCAGGACTGATCAATGCCGGGAGGCTGCTTGCAGCTGCCAGAGCCGCAGTCCTGGGTGGGGGTTGGCTGCGGGCTCTGCAGCAGTGGCTCTGTCCGCCTCTGATGCTGGCAGCCAGAGCTCCGGACAGCTGCTCGCCCTGCAGAAGAGCCCAGGCCACCGGAGAGGTTTGCTCCTCTGTTAGCGCTGGCTCAGGACACACTTAGAAAGGTAAGTGAGGGGCTGCAGGTGCTGTGGACAACGGAGACTGGGAAGGAGCCATGGGCTCTGGGACTTCTAGAAAAACAAAGCTGATAAAGCTGTTGCTGCTGAAGTTGAAAGAGGAAATAGCTCAAGAGCTATTCCTGGTGATTCTATGAAGTAGCTGCAGGACTTGGCTCTGTCTACACTTGAGGTGGCCCAGAATTCTGGGGAAGGAAGGTTGTTATTGGCTTGCACCCAAAGCAAGGCGGTTATAGGACTTCCCCGAAGGACCTGTGCTCCTTCCCTCATTCTTTGCCAGGACCATATCCATGCCAGGCTCCCGGCTGGGTACCAGGGGGTTCGAGGAGCACTAGAATGAGGCCTCTACCTAGAAATACTCCTAGTCTTGCCAGGAGGATGGTTGTTCAGATAACTATAGTGTCAAGTGATATGTGATATGAAGGAAAGGGTCTGTCTAAGTTAGGAAGAGGTTAACTGGGGTGCTAGAGGGTATTTTTCAGATAAGGGACCATTTGGGTTGTGTCTTGAAGGTATGAGTAGGAGTTCCTCAAAAGGCAGCCAAGAGGTTATGGACATACAAAAATATAATAATGTGTGGTAATGGGCTCATCAGGCCTGAGCAGAGGCTACAGAAAACAGAAGAGTACGATAGGGCCATATCATGAAAGGCCTCAAATGCCAGGTAAAGGAGTTTCGACTCAGTCCTCCAGGTAGGTAAGAGGCACTGAAGACTTTAAAACAGTGGTGTGATGTGGTCATTTTTGCATCTTAGAAAACTCAGTGTGCCATAGCATGGACAGGGTGAGGAGAAATACCGGAAGATCCTAAAGAGAAAAACATGACCTCAAAGTCATGGAAGCCAAGGCTTTAGACTGAGACCATGCAGTCAGTGGGAACAGGGGGCAGTACTGTTCTTTTCTAAGGTTGAGTGGCAAGGCTGGTGAAGGATCAACTGTGAGGGAAAAGGAGGGCAGGGCACTGGGTGGGCAATAGGGCCTCTTGATGAGAGGGGAGATGAGGGAGAGAGGAGGTAATGAACTCTGTGGGAATATCTCTGGAGGTTCCTAGTCAAAGCTGGATTCCTATTACTCCACATGTGGACACGGAACTTGTGATATCAGACATCAGTCAGATAGCAAGGTCTTACCCTGCACCTACTATGTGCTTATCCTCATATTGGGAATCAAAATTGAGTACAAATATGAAAAAGAGGTGTCACATCCCCACTGTGGGCATATTTTCCAAATATTGAAAGGGAATGCAACTGTGCAGAGCCTAATCTTGAAGTTGGGCATTTAGAATGACCTCATGTCTTGGCCAAATGCCAGGAGACCCTGGACAGGATGGCGGAGGGGCAGGGGAGGGGTGAATAGAGACTAGTTAATTGAGCATTGCCTCTGCCCACCATTGACCCTTCTCCTAGGAGGCCAGAAATTCTGCTTGGCCTTGGAAAAGACCTTAAGGTTAGTAGAAAGCCCCAGTGCTGGCAGTGTGGGGAAATCTCCCAGGTCAAAGTCACCAGAACAGACAATTCCATTGAACTGTGCTGAGCATTCCCCTGTGTGGGCATATTCAATCCCCACACAAGAAGATCAGAGAGGCAAATCATCTAGCTAGTGTCACACAGCCAGTACATAGAACTGGGATCCTGCCCAAGCCTGGCCAACTTGGGTGTAGGGTTTCTCCTCTCCCTATACTGACCACCACACTAGTGGTGCACTTCAGTCTCTGGGTGAATTGAGACAGTACATTTAAAAACAGCTGGAAATTCATCCCAGAATTATCAAAATAGAGGGGTGTGTGTGTGTGTGTGTGTGTGTGTGTGTATAGAATCCTTCATCATACTTACATTTATTGAGCACCTACTATGTGCCAGGCCTTGAGGATATAGCAGTGACTGAGACCGACATTGTCCAGGGCCTCAGGGAGTCATGGGTGGGCATATGGGGAAGGCCTTTTACATAAGCAGATATGTACAAACACAAGCACACACATAGGCATGCCTTGGTGTTCTAAACCAATGTTAGGAGGATAGACACATTCACCTCACCCAGACACACACAAATACATGCTCCCATGCTCACACTCACAATATCCACAGCTTCGTGTACACCTCTTCACCCACAGGAGTTAACTAAGGAGAGGAATCTAGAACTATAGCCTGATACGGTAGCAGGAGGATTTGAAGTGCCGCCTGCCCTACTTCTCCACAAAGGCCATCACAGGATCTCAGTGCAGGCTCCTACATCCACCCACCTCCTCCCACCAGTCACAGCTGAGCTCCTGGAGCTAGATGGTGCAGACTGCAGCTTTGCCCAGGGACTTTGCTGAGAGTCGTCATCACCATCTGTTAAACATGGGCATAGGCACTTGGTGTGCATTGTCTCCTATCACCTTTACTCCAGCCCTGGAGGTTGTTACCTCCGTTTTATAGGTGAGGAAACCAAGGCTTTCAATACTGGGGAAGCCAGACAAAATATACCTGGGGACTTCAGTCTGCAGCCTCTCTTGGGATCTCTTGTCTAGGGTCTCATTCAGCTCGAGTGACAGCCTGGACTTGAACCCTGAACTCCTCCACTGGACACAGCAACCCTGTCTGTGCTAAGGCTGCTCAGGGTGACCTGGATGCCAGGGGCCACCTTGGACAGTGCAGTCCTAAAGTCTTTCCTGTCACTTTCTGAAAAGCTGAGACTTCCCGGAACATGGGCACTTCTTTTCCTGACACTCCAGGCCTGGTTCCTGGAGCCACTGTCCAGTTTCCTTCCAGCATGGCCCCTTTGGGCAATGACTTATCGGGTGGAAAGAAAAGACTTTGAGCCAAACAGAGAGGTAGAAGGCTACTGCTCAGGGTGGTGATCAGGCCAGCTTTGCACTCCCCACCCTACTCCAGCCTGTCTCTCCATCATACACTGGGGATAATAATTGTATTCCACATTGGGTTCTTTTGGGTGTTAAATAAGTTTGCACATGTGAAATACTTAGCCCAGAGCTTGCACACAGGCCAGCACTGTTGTTTTGTTGCTATTAGCATCTGTCCATCCACCCACTAGTGATTTCCTGCGGGCCTGTCTGGTGGAGGAATCAGTGTGTTATGCTGTAGAGAGATGGGGGAAGCTCACTTTCTAATGGGGAGATGGAAGTATGAATAAACAAGGGTGCTTTGATGTTGCGGGGAGTAGGGGGGTTTCCTCATCAGACAGGGTGAGAAAAGAGATTCCAGGAAGAGGAACCAGCAGAGGCAAAAGGTCAGGGCAAGAACAGTCAGATGCACTGGAGAAACTAGACATGGAACAGGAGGAGCAGGTTCTAATATCCACAGGACCCAGACACATGAGCTAACTGAGAGAAGCAGTCTGGGTGTAAGGCAATATGGAGGGGTGGGGACTGTGGCCAACTGGAAAGTGCTTGCTGGCTCTGGGGAAAATAGGACTCAGCTCTAGGCAATTGTTGTTATGAAGGAAAGCTGGCCCAGTATTGCCAGGTATTCCAGGTTTTTAAGAGATGCCAGGAACCTAAGTTTTTATGTGAAATCTCATAACTTTCAAACATGGGGCCAACACTAGGGAAGCCAAACAAATTATACCTGGTGACTGTAATCTGCAGCCTCAACTGTAGACCCTAGCAGTGGGGTGGATGGTGAGTGGTGGCACCAGAGGAAATGTAGCTGTTGTTCCAGACTCTACGTTGTGCCAGCAGGCTGGGTCTGCCACATAGGTGATGCCTAATCCACACTTGCTCTACAGATGAGTCAGGGAATTTGGACTTTATCTGGAAGGTCAGGGGATATTCTGAGGTTGGGTGCAGAGGAGTGAAGTGATGGGAAGTTTGTCTTATAGCTATCACTCCACGTGCCACAGGAAAGCTGGCTTGGAGTGGGGAAGATGACAGGCAGAGAGACGGGTCAAGATGCATAACAGGAGACCAGGCAGAAGGTCATACTTCCCAGGACCAAGACTATTGGGTGAGAGGAGAGGAGTCCAGTCTATGCAGAGATGAACATGGAGAGGGCAGGAGAGGGGAGGCCAGGGTGTCCCACCAACTCCCTGACCCACCTGGTGACCAGTGGTGCTTCTCACTAAGATAAGGAATTGGGGATGAGAAGTGTGCAGGGGCAGTAAGAGGAGGGAGGATAAGCCTGGTTTGGGCCAAGTTAAGTTTAGATGCCCATGGGACACCCAAGGAAAGATGTGTCACTGCCAAACATGCAGGTCTCAAGAGAGGGAAGGCTGAGGACTCAAAGTTACATCCCCATCTGGCTCTCACTGGCTCTCCAGGGACCCCTAAGATCATTGTGCTCTGTAGTCTGAGTTGAGTAGTTTATTTCTTGGGTTTTGGTTTGTTTTGTTCCTAGAAAGGCTGAAGAGGGAGAAGGTGGGTTAATCCTTAGTGCCAGAAGAGATATCTGTGAACACATTAACTCTATAGACTCTCCCCACACACACCCCATGAAGTCTTCCAGGTTTTTAAGAGATGCTAGAAACCTAGCATCTCTGGTTGTGGGGCAGGAACACATGGGTTACCCAGGCCCCATGGTTACTACATAGTAATACCTTATTCCCAGAAGCCAGTCTCTGAGCCCAGTGTTCTGAACTCTTGCAATGGGATTTTACCTGCCCTTGAGAGAAGAAAAGGATTTGCTAAGCAGATTGATGGGTTAACAAGCCCACTTAGGAAAGCAGGCTTTTAGCAGCAGCATTTGCATTTCAACAATGAGTGTACAAATTATAAATGACTTCTTGCCTATTTTTAAAGCAGTTTTAAGACTTCTCATCTGCTGTCAAGAGTGTCACTGAGTATACCAAGGATATTCCCAACACCGCTGTGCTCCTTTTGGAGGGAGGGAGGGAGGGAGGGAGGGAGGGAAGTGATTATCCTATTAGAGCATTGATTTCTACTGGTGTACCACAAGAATTTTGCAATACCTGACTATTTAGTCAGGGGCACTGACCTCTTTTCCCTTAGATAAAGGAGGGGAGGAGGGGAAACGTCCAGCCCTGGGCCATATAAGGCTCTGAAAATCATTTGATCTGGTCCTGCCAAGGCATTAGGGATGAATTAATTAAATGTCTGACCAAATATAGCAGGATAATTTTTAGGTTGATAATTTTGTATGGCCCAAGAATGAAGTTATAAATATCCAAATGGCCCTTGGCAGAAAAAAGGTTCCCCACCTCTACTTTGATTGTCAAATATCAAAATGACAACAGCCAACACAGCAATAGCTGTCTGGTATGAATGGATCAAAATTACACCTGTTTTGTGGGTTTCTTTGTCAGATTGGCATAAATTATATTTTTGGTGTGCCATAGAATTTTAGTAATTAGTTTATGTGTGCCGTGAGATGAAAAAGGTTGGAAATCACTGTATTTAAGAACTAACATTTAGTGAGCATCTGCGAAATACACCAGGCACTGTGCTAGGCATTTTAGTGTCATTTAAGGCTCACAGTGGTCCCAAGAGAGGTGGCTGTTTTGTCAGTTTTTACAGAGGAAAGGAGGCGAGGCCCAGAGACAGTGCTGCCAATGCAGATATGCTCAGCTTGCAAGGACCAGGCCGCCCCGGTCTGAGTTCTTTCTAAATACACCTCATAGTGGTTTCTCGCTAATTCAAGTTCCTGTCTAGGAATGGTCTGAAATTATAGCTTCTCAGGATTTGGAGAGCTGGGGCAGGGGGCTGAGGGGAAGGAAAAGGTGGGAGAGGAAGCTAAGTCAAGAAAAGGACTTGTCCATCCACCCATTAGTTCAGAGAGAAGAAACAGGAAACAGCGTAAAAATGGAGAAGGAGGGAGTCTCTGAAGGAAAGTATCAAATATGACCTGGTTCAAATCCCAGCTTTGCCACAAGCACCCCTCGGACAAGTCCTTACTTTCTCTGGGTCTCAGTTTCTGGATCTTGCAAAGAATAGAGTTTGTCCTCCCTATCAGCTTTCCCCACCTACAGTCATCTGTGTTGTGCTTCACAATGTTCACCATATCTGAAAACCACCTGCACTATTATCCACTTATTCTTACTTTCATCCATTCATCGTTTTACTTACGCTATTTTAAAGATAAACTATTATGCAACTCAACTGGAATAGAAATCACTTGTCAGTCATAGAAGCTGCCCATCAAAATAAATACCAAAAAATATATGTTACGATGTTAAATTCTACCCAGCTGTTGTGGCCTGACGTCTGCTCCCCGCTCCCACCACTCCCATCTCTGTCTCTGTTAGAAGGGTAGGGGTTCAGCAAGTGCCAGCAGGTGGATGTTAAAGACACACTGGCTTTAAGCTGAGTCACTTTTCCTGGAAAGAACCAGCATGAAGAAAGGGAGCTGGAACTCCCTTTCCACATCGTGGGGCAGCGGCGTTTAGCGCCTCCTTAAATTCCCTCCTCAGCAGTCTCCAGGGTCTCCAGATCTGAGGTCATGCTCTGCAGAAAGCCAGGCCAGATGTGGTTCTAACCCTGCTGGCACTGACAGAGCCTGGGGAAATCTGGGCTTGAGAAGCCCACAGAGGGGCACAAAAGAGGACAGGAAGTAGGCAGGATTCCAGGACAGCCCCCCTTTCTGTGACGAGGAGGTGAGTGTGCTTTCATGCTTCCCCGCTTTGGGTGAGGCTGGGGAGGGCAGAGCCGCTCCAAGGGGCTTCAATCAGCAGTCTCTCTGCTGTCTTGGATTGCTGCTCGAGCCTCAGTTTCTTCCTCTGCCAGGCGGGAAGGACATCTTGAAGCCCCTCAAGCTTGCCCTGGGTCACCTTCAGGGTGGGGCAGCCTGTGATCCCTATAATCCCATATTAATGAATTTATGTGCCCAGGATCAGGCTTAGTGGGGAGAAATGGAAAAAACTAAGCAAGCTCCTCTCCCTCCCTGGGAAGCTAGGGCGAACCGGCAATGCTCATAATGGAGTCAGAGTGGCGCTAAATCCCTCATCAACCCTGAGCCCCAGTCAGACTCCTTTGGGCTCCGACCAAGTTCTGGGGTTGTGGGTCCCCTCTGTGGCCTTCTCTGCTGTCATGTGAGCGTGTACCATACGTGCGTACATGCATGAGAGGATTTTCCCCCTCCTGGCCTCTGATGGGGCCTTCCCTACTGGCTTCACTCAGCTATTGGCCTTAATGAGGAGGGAGGACAGGGAATGGGAGGGAGAGACTTACTCTGAGCCACCAAGAGCAGAAAGAGAATGTTAGATTAAAAGAATCTTAGAGACTTCATAGTGTATTGTTACTCCACAACCAGGGTTCAAATTATGAGCTCCATTTCACAAATGAGGAAACCAAGGCCCAGAGAGGGGAAGGTCTAACAGCCCGTCTGGGGCAGCGCCAAGCCAGACCCGGGCTTCCTGACTCTGGCCCAGGCCTCTCGACCTGCATTATTCCTCCTCTCAGGGGAGCTGATGTGGGTGGCTTCCGTCAGAAATGCCTGCCAAGTGGGTGTCCATTATATGGGCCTTATTATGCTCAGGGTTTGATCCAATTAGACTCTTGCCTGTACTAATGCTAAAGGTTTCAGGAGCGTCTTTGCTCACACTCACCTCCAGTTGTGGCTTCTATGGACACCTTCCCCTAGAGGTTGTAGCCACTTTCCCTGTCCTTTGCCAAGCTTGACATATAAAATCTCACCAGGGCAGGCAGGCAAGGCTGCCTCAGGCTCCCAGCACACATAAGAGGACTGCTCCCCGCTTCCAAGATGTCCTCTCTTGTGCACCAGGACCTCTTCTTTCAGAGCATCTGGCTTGTGCAGGCTCAGAGTATATCCAGGTCTTGGAATCTGGGGTCTTGTCTGACTACAGGATGGACTCCTTAACTGCTGGATAATGAGTCACAACTACAGACCCAACCTCTCTCTGGGGGACTTCTCAGTTTTGCCCTGCCCCTCACACTTCATCTCGTCTCTGTCTGACCTCCATCTGTTTTCCATGGTCACCCTGCTCCTTCCAGCTCATCTTCCCAGATCCTCCCCAACTTTGCAGGGAGGGAAGAAGTTGGCTTTCTGGTGAGTAAGGTAACTGTTGTTCCCCAGGCTCCCCTAGGACAGGTGCATGCAAGCCTGCAGAGCCCCCTGTCCACGTCTGAGCCACAGTTGGCACGGGTTGGGCCAAGAGCAGAGAGAGGGCTGTCGATCCTGCTGATGGAGAAGTAAAGCACCAACCTGTCTGGAGTTTGAAACTAGAAGCTTGTGAGTAAAGCCATAGCCGACGCCACTAATGCCACCGAGCCAGTTCCCACCATGAAAGGGCCTTTTGTTTTACTCCCTGGTTCCTGGGTGAGCAGTGATTCCATTTTAATTAAATACTCAGCAGCTGAGGTTGAGCAAGCTGCCAGAGCCCTCTGCCCCCAGGCACAGGGGGAATGACAAAGGAGAGGTGAGGGGACCCCAGGACCCCACCATAGCTGGAATTGTGAGCAGGAGCAGAGGAGAGCCCTGGGCAGGTAGTTCTATGCTGGTCAGCATCTGGTTAATGTTCAGTACAGAGGAATTCACCCTGTAGGATGCCAACCTTCCTTGGGTGTCTGGTTAACGGTACCTTCAGGGACACACTTGGGAAAGTAAACCCAAGGACAGGAGGAAGATATTTTTTTATTTTGCACAGGCTCAGGAGGGACTCAGGGAGGGGCTGATGGAGGGTTGTGCTGGGGTGGCAGCCTTTCTACCCCCTGCTGGCCCCAGCCCCTCTGCTCTCTGATACCATCTTCTCTGCCTGCCACATGCTGGCCCCTTGCTCAGAAACAGTCCACTATTCAGCAAGACAGCACAGACAAAACTCTGAATCAAGAGACCTGAGGGAAAACTCAGCCCAGTTACCTTCTGATCTTACCTCTACCTTGATCCATGTCATTGAGGTTCAAATGTCTCCTCCCCTGAGAAGCCCTCCAAAATCTGGCTTAGCTCCTACCACCCCACACTCTGTGTTCCCCATCATGCTGAAATCATCTTGTTTGTGTATTTGGATTCTTGTGTGCTGGCAGGCTCTCCTCTATAGAATGTAAGCTCTGTGAGGGCAGGGGCTTGGTCTACTTTAGTCACTCAGTGTCTGGCACAGATCAGGTGCTCAGTAATGGTTGAATAAATGAATACACTTAGGGAAAGTGTATTCTGCCTGATGGCAAAGACTTCATCTAAAAATGTGACATAGGGTAAAAGTCCATTGTGAACACCCTGAATCTGGGGCTAATCAGCAGAGTTTCACTGAACCCCTGTCTGGCTCTGTACCAGTGTCTGTGCTGGGCAGGGTTGGGGTACAGAGATGAAACCAGCACCATGCCTACCCTCAAGGGGCTGTAAGTCAAGGGGAAGACAGACACAGAATCACAGTTCGGTGGGATACAGCTGTAATGGAGGGGAGACTCTTGGAGGATCCAACAATCAAGGAGGATGAGCAAGAGCCCACCTGGCAGAGAAGAGCCCACAGTTAGAGGTGGAGTGTCTGAGAGGGTGGGGTCAGTTCTGAGAACCAAAGGTGAGACATGGCAAAGCCTGGAATTAGAGGGTAAGTGAAGATCTGTCTCTTAAGGGGCTTCAAATGCCACACCCGGGCTCTGACTGCAGTGGGAAGCCACTGAAAGTTACTCAGCAAAGTCAGTGTCCCAGCAGAGCTGTGTTTTAGGGAGATGCCTCCAGCAGGAGCTGGAAGTGTGGACTGAGGCCCCAGAGGATGCAGGGCCTGCCTTTGCTCCCTCTGGGGAAAGGGAATACGATCCCGGACACTGGGGCCACTCTCTGAGGACAATTGTAAGTGCAGGCCTCTGCAGAGGGTCTGGTAGTAATGCAGGGGGAGGGGGATCACTTACCTGTTATAAGATATGCTTCCCTCTGAAAGGGATAAATGTCTTCCTAGATCAGAGGCCAAGAGGGCAGGTCCACGTCAGTGTTCCCTGGTATGATCTCTAGGCCTGAGGCTGCAGGTCATCACCCTGCTTAGTTTGTTCCAGGACTGAGAAACCACCTCAGAAATGTTATCCTCTTGCTTAAATGCATGTTGTGCAGTCAACCAACAAACACTTATTTAGGGCAGACCAGGTTTTTGTTTGTTCATTTGCTTGCGTACTTTTTGCTTTATTCTATTGAACCACAGATTCTCCTAGGATGGGGAGTGAGGGGACCTGCATGGGCAAAGGCTCAGAGGTCAGAGTGAGTTTGGAGTAAGTTGAAGAGGAGGTTAAGGATATTTTCTTTTAAATCTCTGTAGGCTTGGGGTGGAGTTCTCTTTCTCTCAGTGAACAGTTGGGAGATGTAGAAACACATTTCTTTGTGTCCACCCCACATTTTTGTCATTTAAGAACAAAGTTTGTGTCATTAGGCTACATGCCTGATGACATGTAGACCAAGGCCCTATCCTCATTGTGTTGGCCTTCTACAGGGGAGAGATAGTCAGCACACAGGAATTCAAATAATTAAGATAGGCTATCTCTTCATCTTGATAACAATCCATGAAGTAAGAACTGTAATTACCTCCATTTCACAGTTGAGTAAGCTGAGATGCAGAGAAGGTAAGTCGCTTGCTCAAGGTCACACAGTTTGGAAGCAGAGTAACTGGGCTTTGAACCCAGATCCTCTGTGTTCACAAACCCTGTTTTTATCCACTACAGCAGTGCTTTGTCCTTTACATATCTCTGAAGCTAGGTCAGTTAACCCCAAATTATGCTCAATTCATCTCTCTCTCTCTCTCTCTCTTTTTTTTTTTTTTGAGGCCTTTCTAAAATACACATTTCAGAAGACCTTCCCATGAATTCTGGGGAGGCCTGTGCATTCTGAGGAGTCTACTTTGCTGGTGGGTTTCTCACTTATTTTTCCCTGATAATCTGCTTTTCCAAGTAGCCCTCCCTGGAGTCTAATCCTTCCCCTCCTAATTCACCTTCACTGTCTGTAAGTCCTTTTCCTACTTGATCCTTGCCACGTCCTTTTGAGAGTTGATGGCTTGAAGGCCATTTGACAGAGGAAGTGACCAGGGCACAAAGATGTGAGGACAGTGACAATAATAAAGTTGCAGCAGCTAAAATGTATGCAGGGCTTTCTTATAGGTAGTAGATACTGTTATTGTTGTTGTTCCCATTTAGCAGATGGTGAAACTGAGGCACCGATCTTTAGAGCAACTCATCCCAGTTCACAGCTAGTAAGAGGTGGAACTGAGGTTCAAACACAGGAAGTCTGGCTCCGGAATCCACACTCTGAACCATTTCACTCAGCTACCGAACATCTGGCTCATGGGGAGAGGGGCGGAAGCACGTAGCAAATATTTGGGCATGACTTGATTGGCATACTGCTCCCTACTTCAGCTGCATTGGTGGCTGCCTCTTTCCTTCCATCTCAACCTAGGGTTTCGGACTGCCTTGGCCACAACAGAATCCTTCAGGTTTCATGCAGCAGGGGTTGGTTTTAAGTGCTGTTAGTCTTGAGAGGGTGTGTGTGTGTGTGTGTGTGTGTGTGTGTGTGTGTGTCAGTCTGTCCTTGGTGTGCCACATGCAGGTTTGCTGAGATTCCTTGTAGAGTGTGCCTGGGGAAACCTAGCACATCAGCGTGCTCTCTGACTCCCTGCAGCCTCCTTCATTTGAGGAGGAAGTCTTTCTTGACTGTGTGTTTCTCCCATCCCTGGATGGCAGCTGACTGTAGAGTTTTCATCTTAGAGACAGAGAGAAGTGGCCTTTCAAAGTAATTTGAGCCTTTAGGAAACTCTGGGTTGTTTTTTTTAAACTAAGCTATGTAGGAATGACAGCGAAGGAATTCACAATCCTGCCTGAGACTGTTTTTTCCTCTTTGAAGGAATATGGGGTTTTTTTTTAGCTACTGGAGTGACTCTTAAGTATTCTAAATTGACAGCCTCTCACTCTACAACTGTGATATGGGTCATGCTAATTAAAAAAAATGTTTTTAAGAACTTGTTTCAAAGCCTTGGCATCTCTCTCGAGGTAATGAGAGACACCTTGGAGACCTGCAAAATAGAAATGTGCATGATATAAATGATAAACTTTATTTACTCAGCAGACATTTCTTGGGTGTCTACACTGTGCATGATGTGAGACTTACAGTGATGTTCAGACCTACATAGTCCCTGCCTTAGTGGAACTTGGGTGCCATACAGGGAGAAGACAATGCACCAGTAAATCAGGTAGATCATTTCAGATAGTTGTGAGTGCCCGGGAGCATATGGCACAAGGTGATGAGATAGAATGATGAGAGGCTACTTAGCTCAGGTAGTTAGAGAGGCCATCTCTGAAGAGGAGGCCTTGGAGCTGAGAGTGCAGTGACAAGCAGGCAGCTTTGCAAAGATCTGAGGGGAGAGCATCCTGGGCAGATGGTACAGTCATAGCAAATGCATCAAGTTGGGAATGAGCTTGGTGAGTTCAAGGAGCAGCAAGGGAGAGGACATAAGTAGGAGATGAGGTCAGAGAACTGGGCAGAGGCCATTTACGCAAAGCCTTGTAGGCCAATCAAAGAGCTTGGATTTCTTCCTATTAAATAGACTACATTTTTGTTAATTAATAAATGATGTTTGACTCCATGAAAGGTGACAGATTATGGTTTATTTTATTGTTTTGCTATCAAAACAAAATTTTCAAACATCAGGTAAACATAATTTTGATTAAGGTATGCAGGTTCTTTTTTATTGTAGTTTTATTTTATTTTTATCTTTTTTATTATTGTTTAAAGTATTACATATAGTATTACATATGTCTCCTTTTTCCACCATTGACCTCCCCCAGCCACCCCCACGACCCCCCCCCAACCACCCTTCCCTGCCTTATGCAGGTTCTCTTTAAATGAGTCATGGCAGCTTGATGTAATGATCACAGGGTTCAAGTTTCAGCTCTGAAGATTTCCTAGCTGTGTGACCTTCGGCAGGCCATCTACTATTCCCGAGCCTCTGTTTCCTTATCTGCACAGTATGGTAACATGTATAAACTGCCAGGTGTTATGTCACTGAAAATATGTATTATTCCATTGAAAATTCTCCTCTAAGACACCCCTTACTAATTAGGACCTTAGATTGCACCTAGGGGAGGAGATGCTTACTGGAGTGTTAAGAAAAGGTCTTGAATTACCTCAAATGGGCGTGGTGTGTAGAGGGGTGATATCTAAGAAGAGTATCTAACACCCCAGCTTATACCCTGATGACCTCCACCACTCCTCCTTTCCCCAAAGGCCCCCAACACCTGACAGTGCCCTGTACCTAAAGACCAACTTATATCAGAAGATGTCAACCCTACAATGGCTTCCTGGTTAGAGTGGGAGGGATCTGTCCAGGGCGGGCCTATGAAAGCCTTGGAGTATACTGAGATCAAAATCCTGGAGCCAATCAGCACAAGGACTCTGGGGAGCTCTCCAGGGTCCTGGCAAGTGGGGAAATTCCAGAACATTTCAGTCACCTCCAACTCTAGTTGCATTGTCTTAAGTGGATTGTGAGGACCGAGCACACTGTGTAAATACAGATGTAATTACAACAGAGAGTTGTAATGCAACAGGGAGTGGTAGAGACTGTGGCAAACTGGTGACACATGCCCTCTCAAAAGCTCAGCAGCTACTCGGCCCCAGCTCATCGTTGCCTGCAGACCCAGTGTTGCAAGATTTTTCAAGAGGATACAGAAGTTTAGATTTTTTCTTTCTAACACTACAGCCTGGTAGCCCCTTCGTTTTTTTAATATGTTTTTCTTATTGATTTCAGAGAAGGGAAAGGAGAGGAACAGAAAGATAGAAACATCAATGATGGCCAAAACCGGTTTGGCTCAGTGGATAGAGCGTCGGCCTGCAGACTGAAGGGTCCCAGGTTCGATTCTGGTCAAGGGCATGTACCTGGGTTGCGGGCACATCCCCAGTGGGAGATGTGCAGGAGGCAGCTGATCGATGTTTCTCTCTCATCGATGTTTCTAACTCTCTATCTCTCTCCCTTCGTCTCTGTAAAAAATCAATAAAATATATTTTTTTTAAAAAAAGAAACATCAATGATGAAAGAGAATTACTGATTGGCTGCCTCCTGCATGACCCCTTCTGGGGTTTGAGCCTGCAACCCAGGCATGTGCCCTGACTGGGAATCAAACCATGACCTCCTAGTTCATGGGTCGCCTCTCAACCACTGAGCCACACTGGCTAAACCAGAGTTTAGATTTTTATGTGAACTTACCCATCCTTTAAACCAAAGTGATACATAGAAATATAATTCAAGCCACATGGGTAATTTAAATTTTTCCAGTAGTTACATTAAAGAAGCTAAGTTGCCTTGGCCAATTTGGCTTAGTGGATAGAGCATCAGCCCTTGGACTGAAGGGTCCTGGATTTGATTCCGGTCAAGGGCACGAAACTCCTATGTCCTCAGCCCTGGTCAGGGCACTGCAGGAGGCAACCAATCAATGTGTCTCTCTCACAGTGATATTTCTCTCTCTCTCTAACCCTCCCTTCCACTCTCTCTAAAAATCAATGGAAAAATATCCTCAAGTGAGAATTAACAAAAAAAAAGGAAGAAATTGAATTTTATTTTGATACATTTTATTTAACCAAATATATCCAAAGTATTATTTCAACATGTAATTAACAAGACAAAACAAAAAGGGGGAAGACATTTCTGTCCTCTTTTTTTCACACTAAGTCTTTAAAACCCGGTATGTATTTTACTAAAGCACAGCTCAGGTAGGACTAGTCACATTTCAAGTACTTAGTGCAGTGGTTCTCAACCTATGGGTCATGACCGCTTTGGGGGTCGAACGACCCTTTCACAGGGGTCACCTAAGACCATTGGAAAACACATATATCATTACATATTGTTTTTGTGATTAATCACGATGCTGTAATTATGTTCAGTTTGTAACAATGAAAATACATCCTGCATATCAGATATTTACATTACGATTCATAACAGTAGCAAAATTACAGTTATGAGGTAGCAACGAAAATAATTTTATGGCTGGGGGGGCCCACGACATGAGGAACTGTATTAAAGGGTCGCAGCATCAGGAAGGTTGAGAACCACTGGCTTAGTGGCTCTAATTGTTTTAAAGCACAGTGAGGGTCAAACAGAAGAGGGCTCTACACATTGGTGCGCAGCTTGCTGGTGCTGAAATGGAGTAACTTGCCCAGAGCCTGTAACTTGCTCAACCCTCCTGCTCTGGCATTTCTGCACTCAGGCCTGGCTGGCACCCCTTCTCCTTCCCCTCCCCATGCTGAGTTGTCTGCCAGGGGAGACACCAGGGATAATGAGGCATTTTTGAACCTTCAGCAGGAAACTCTACTTGCCTGGTGTCACCACTCCACAGCTTGTGCAGTGTGGAGACCAGGAGGGGTATCCAGGAGCCAAACCTTCATGTCAGTGGACATGGCCAGCTGGTTTGAAACCGGATCCCCAGTCCCTGAGTCTAAGGCATGTGCACAGGGGCACCTGCTGCAGACCCTCTTTCCGGATGCCAGGGCTGTGAGCACAGCTGCCTTCCCCTCAGCTCCAGCAACTTCACCTGGGGAGGAGGGCGCATGGGGGCTCCACACAAATGAACTGACAGAATCCATAGCTCACACGACCCTGGGAAGCTGCTGAGGAAAGCAAATGATAATGAAGAGACAGAGTAGATTCCAGAGCATCTCTGCCTCCCTCCCCACATCGGGGTGGAAAAGGTCGGGCTCCCAAGCAGGAGGAGGTGAGGACACACCATCCCTGGGCAGTCCAGGGAAGGAAGGATTGGTTGGAAGTGGTCCTAGAGCTTTGAGCAACCCAAGGACATTTTAGAAGTTTTTCCCCCCCTATTTTATTAAGGTTAATTTTCATACAGTAAAAGTAACCTCTTTTAATGTACAGTTCTGTGAGTTTTCACAAATGCATACCATTGTGTAACCACCATTCTAATCAAGATATAGAGCAGTTTCATCACCCCAAAAAATTATCCCCTGTCACTTGGCAGTCAATTCTTCCCTCCCTTCAATCTCTGGCCACCATTGATCTATAGATTCGCCTTTTCCATCACACCATATTGGTGGAATCAAACACTATGTAGCTTCTTTCACTCACCATAGTGCACTTGAGGTTCTGTACATATGTCAGTAATTTGTTCCTTTTCATTGTTGAGTAGTATTCCATTATAAAGATGCCCCAGAGTTTGTTTATTCTGTCATTTAATCATTGATTGAGAGGCATTAGGGTTGTTTTCAGGTTTGGGTAGTTATTAATAAAGCCACTTTATTTTCATATGAACGTAAGTTTTTATTTCTTCTGGATGAACACTTAGGAGTGGGTTTGCTAGGTTATATGAGCTGATATTTAATTTTATATGAAACTGCCCAACTCTTTTTTTGGAGTGGGTGCCCATTTTGCATCCCCACCAGCAATGAATGAGAGTCCCAGTTGCTTCATATCCTCATCAGAACTTAGTATTGTAATCACTTTTTATTTAGCCATTTTGATGTGTTGGGGGAGTATTACTAAGTACCTCCTAAGTGTTAGGCACTGAGTTAAGTGCTCTACCCACATTATCTCACCAAATGTTGGGTCTGTGATACCGTTTTGCAGGTTTGGAAACTGAGGCCTAGAGAAGTCTCTGAGGTCCCTCAGGATAAGGACTGGCCCAGAGCATAGAATCACAACTGTCTGATTTGAAGGTGAGCCTTTCCCCTGGGCCATCCTGAGAGGTCGTGCCCAATGTGGGAATGAGGTCACCCCACAGGAAAACCGGATTCAGCACAGACTCGCCTCTCCCTCTGCTTTAGCACGACTCTCATGACAGTCATTTCTTAGCCTGTCTGCCTCTGTTGAGCGTCTGTCAGCTTTTGAGGGACTGTGCCATAGTCAGCTATATATCTCCAGGCCTGGGTCAGACCCAGCCAAAGAGCCAACCAGCAAGTGTAGGAGCTCCTGCTGCAAGACTGTCTCCCAGGCTGGCCCCTGAGGGACTGCTATCTTTCTCTGCATTCCAACAGCCTTTCTGGGCCACTGGTCTTATCCCCTAAAGAGGGAGCTACTGAGAAGATGGGGCAAGAGGTCTGGAGGACCAGGCCAGGCGTGGACAGTTCTGCCATCCCTGACCCACGCCAGCCCCCCAGGTCCTCTCGAGGACTGGCTTCTCAAAACCAGGTGCACAATTCCCCTCCCCAGTCTGCGGGCTTTCTTTCCTCATGCCTAGAAGAGAAGTCAGGATCTGGGAAACTTCCTGCTATCTCCCAATTCCTCCTAATATTTAATATACAGATGCATGAGGCATTGCCAGCAATGGACAACTCTGGGAATCCATGTAGATTTGAAATATAGAAGGGAAGATTATTTCCAGTTGGATCTACATCTAGTTCTTTTCTTCTTAACAGTAATTTCTATTTTTGATGGTCATGACTAGGGAGGAGCTACTGACATCCAGTGGGTAAAGGCCAATGTACGTGGCAACCCCCACAAAAGAATTATGCAGCCCAAAATGTCCACAGTGTCATGGCTAGGAATCCTGCCATAGTCAAAGAGGTCATAAGAGCCCAGTGCTTAGCACAGCTCCTGGAATACAGTGAATATGCAATACGCCATTTGTGAATAAGTGAGCATGTGAAAAGACACATACGTCTGTGATAAGTAAAATCTGGCAGAGAATGAGTAATGTAGCAGTGGCATGGTGGGATTACTAAAGATTCTTATTTTCCTCTCTGCTTATCTTTATTTTTAAAAATTCTCCCACTATGAATTTATATTGCTTCTATAATTAAAACTTAAGCCTTAGCCAGTTTTGCTCAGTGGTTAAAGCATCAGCCCTGGGACTGAAGGGTCACAGGTTCAATTCCGGTCAAGGGCATGTACCTGGGTTGCCAGCTCAATCCCCGGCCCTGGTCAGGGCATGTGCCGGAGGCGACCAATCGATGTGTCTTTCCCACATCAATGTTTCTCTGTATCTCTCCTCTTTTCTTCCACTACCTCTGAAAAATCAGTGGGGGAAAAAATCCTCCAGTGAAGATTAACAAAAAAAACCACAAAACTTTATTTAAGGAAGAAAAAGACAGAATAGTTATAAAATGTGTACTAAAAATACACAGTAATTAAATTCATTCACTTATTTAACCAATATGTATTGATCCCTCACTCCATACCAGGCATGGATCTAGAAACTGGGGACACATAAGTGGGAGGGGGCCGGGGGAATAAAGTTGCCCTCTTAGAGATTATGTTCTAGCAGAAAGAGACAACAAAGAACTAAACAAATAAATGTATGGTATTTATAATACAACAGAATGGCGAGTGGTACCTAGTGCTACGAGGAAAACTGAAACAGGGTTAGGGGAAGAGTGTGATGAAGAGCTGATCAGAGGAGACCTCTGAGGAGGTGACTTTTGAGTAAGGACCTGAACGCTGCTGGCGAGCAGAACATGACATGATGAATGAATCAAATGTGGATGTCATGTGTGTTTAAAGCAAGATATGCACCACCCTTCTCTGGAAGGTCTCTCTCCGTCAAGCTTTGAGAAATGGCAGGGATTCTTATTTTGGAAGTGCAATCTATCAAGATGCTCCCTCTGCCACCTCTGAGAAGAGGCTGATGGTGTGTTTCTAAGCAGTGCCTTCCTTCCTCTGAGGAGGACAGAAGGGATGCACTGGCATGCAAGGTATGGACTTTCAAAGATGGAGAAAAGGTTCTTTTGAGGAACCTCACAGGTCCTCTTTCGAGGGAGGCAGTGTAGAGTTCAGATCTCAACCCTTGCCTGCTGTGTGATTTGGGGCAGGTTGCTTAAACTCGCTGAGCCTCAGCTTTCTTATCTGCAAAATGGCAACACTAACACATGCCCCACTGGAGTGATGGAGACTCAGATGAGATGATACAATGCAGTGGGTATACCTGTGGGTTTGCTGAATGAAAAAAAGATACAGAATCTCTCTCCCTCTGAATCTCCAGTCTAGAGAGGAGAAATAGAGTGATGGTTGTCAACTTGGGGAGTTAATCAAAGAGAGACCTGCAAAGTCTCTGCAACTCTCAGGCATGGGCGCTCGCAATAAGCTCTGCAGCACCTCTGGCTCTTACTCCTTTGTCCCTAGAGCTCGGGTCCCAAAGAAAACAGTGACCCCAAAACTAAGGGTTTCTCCCTGGACCTGGTTGCCACACGATTCTGCTTTGGAATGGGAAAAGGTATTTTTAAATGTTCTTGCAAGTGCCGAAGTGTGTCTTGTTAAAAATAAGGTTTGTGTTCATTGAAATGCTGTTCAGGTTCACCACTCTGCCGCAGTGTTTAAATTAACCACATTGTGCACCAAGCGAATTCCAAACAGCGGGTGAATCATTTGAGTCAAAAAAGTTGGGACCTGCTATTTGCTAAAGTTGGATCTTATCTGTGTTCTGTATTTACCTAACACACTCTTTTATAGCACGAACTCTGTGCCAGGCACTGTTCGATGTGCTTTGCAAATATCAGTACCTTTAACCCTCACACTAGCCCATGGTGCTTCCAATTTTACAGTTGAGGAAATCAAGGCAGTGAGTTAAATTACCCAGATTCCTACAGCGTGCCATTGGGGGTTTTTGCCAACATTTTGGCCACAGGGAAACCTTGCTTATAACCTCCCTGCCAAAAGCCGCCCAACTTTCCCTTGTGTCCTTTTTAGGAAATTAGGAATTCCTTGCAATGCCTAGGTAAGGCATTTCCTGCAGCATTCCCTCCTTCACCTGCCTGTGGACTTGGCAGCCTTTTGGAGTCCTGCAGATAAATCACCTATATGCGTTATTTTAAGTGTCCTTTTGTGGTTCCCCATCACCCCGGCTTTCAGCCAGCCTTCCCCAGCTGGCTCGTGCCCCTGCTTTGTCCCAGTTACCTGGCCCAGGCTTCCAGATTTCCTTATGTGCTCTTCCAGATCTCTGACCTCCCCCCTCCAGCTAAATCTCCTCTCCCTGAATGACTCAGCTCCGTTTCTGCCTCTTCCAAGAGCCTTCTGGGCTCTGCTGGCCCCATTTACCCTCATCTACAGAACTTACCTTGTGCTTCCAGAATCTACTTGCAACACGCAAGCTAGTCCTGTTGTGCTTTTCTTGTGTTTGCAGTTAGAGACTGTTCCTGGAATGTGGGACATTGGTGAATTCAAATCCCAGCTCTGCCACTTACTTGTATGACCTTGGGCAGGTCCCTTTATCTCTGAGCCTCCATTTTCACATCCATAAAATGGGCATAACAGTAGTTCCCAAGCTCCTATACTGTTGTTGTGAAGATGTGAAAAATAATGATGTAAAATCTCATAAATGGTCTGCACTTAATCTATGGCAGAGGTCAGCCAACTTTTTCTGTAAAGGGCCAGATAATAAATATTTTAGTCTTTGCAGATTGGACAATTTCTGTTACAACATTTCAGCTCTGTTGTAGTGTATAGACAATACATGAACAAGTGAGTGTGACTGTGTTCAAATAAAACTTTATTTATAAACACAAATGGAAGCCAGATTTGACCCACAAGCTATATTGTTTGCTGACACCTGGTCTATAGAGCAGCCTTTGTTATGATTGTCTCTGAAATGCTGTAGAAGATCAGAAGAGCGAAAGCTCCCACTCTCCTGACAGACATGACAGTGAAGAGCGAGGCATGGGAGCAAGCAGGCGGGGAGCGGGGAGCGGGGAGTCAGGGAGCAGGTGTGCTGAGGACTGGGATGAGACCCAAAGATAAAGAAGCAGAGGGTGGGGGAGGGGCTCAATGTAGAGCATGTGTGCAGGGGTATCATGAGAGGGGGCCTAGAGATATCCGTTCAGGCCAGGTCAGGCTGAATGCCACACTCATTCACAGAATCACCAGTTCCCGCATGTAACAAGTATCGACTGAGTACCTACTAAGTGCCATGCATTGTGCTGTGTGCTGAGGCCACAGGAGAGCAAGACACACAAAAAACTGGCCTCATAAGGACTTAGGTTCCCTCGGAGGAACTGAGGCCCAGGAAGGCTAATGACTCCCCTGGGGTCACATAGCCATCCTTTGGTTCAGTGCATTCCAAAGTTATTGTTGTTGCAGTGAGATAAGCACAGGACTCGGCTTCACGGTGACCTGGACTTGATCTCACTTCCCCTGCCAGGCATTCCTTTCACCTCTGTGAGCCTCAGTTTCCCTGTAGGCAATATGAGGCCCATGATCCACACTCCCCCGTTGATGCAGGATGGTTGGGACCTCAGCCTGTCCTTGCTGTCAGAGACCCTGTGTCATGGCTTCACGAGTGCCCTGATGCCTCCCTGTGACCAGAACTCCTACCTGCTGGGGAATATTAGCAACGTAGTGAAGCTAAATGGAGTGACTTGTGCTATGATTAAGGAAGGGCATGGGGAGGGGTGGCACTTTGGGGCAGACTTTCTGGGTCTCCTTCTGGGAGCATCCCAGAGTGAAGAGCAGCTGCACAGAGACCCACCTTGGCCACCTGGATGGCAAGCCCCATTCCATGTGCCTTCAAGAGGAGCCTCTCCTTATCCCATTTTACAGAGCAAGAAACCGAAGCCTGAGAGAATGAGAGATACTCCCGACTAGATTGCAGTTTAACTGTAGTGATCACTGAGAGTCCACTAGGAGCTGGGCACTTTCTCTTCCGTAATGTAATTCTCAGAGCACCTCTGTGAGGTGGGGACGACCCTTCCCATCTCTTTCACTCTCTGAGTAAGATTACACAGTAAAATGAAGAAAGCTGACATGTAGCTGGATAGATTTTTACCTGTTTATACGTATGTGACCACCACCCAGATTCAGTTATAGCACATCCCCAGCTCCCCAGGGGGCTCCCCCATGCCCCTTTCCCATGATTCTCCCCTTCACCTACCCAGAGGCAACCACTACTTGGACTTTATCACCACAGACTTGTTCTGCCTGCTCTTGAACCTGTATCAGTAGAATTAGATGCTATATTCTTTCTTGTGTCTGGATTCTTTTGCTTGCCGTGTCTCTAAGTTTCACCCCTGTTGTTAGAGGCCTCCATGGTCCATTCTATTTCAATGCTATGTAGTATTCCTTTGCATGATTGCATCACAAGTTCTTCTGTTCTCCTGTGGGTGGGTGGATATTTAGGATGTTTCTAGGTTTAAGTCTCTATGAATGTTCATGTCAAGTCTTTGGACATATATTTTCATCTCTCTTATTCAGAGTGGGATTGTTAGCCATTGGGTAGGTATAAGTTTAGCTGCCCCAGAAACTGCCAAACCTTTTTCCAAAATGGCCATTTCATTTCCTACTCCCACCAGCAATTTATGAGAGTTCCTGTTGTGCCATGTCCTCATCAACTCTTGGTACAATCGTTTTCATTTCAATCATACTAGCAAGGGTATAATTATACCCATTTCATGGAAGCAGGAACCGAGGCTCAGAGATGCTAGACCACTTGCCCCAGACCACATGGCTACTGATGTCAGAGCAGAGAATCAGGTTCTATAAGATTCTGAATTCTGGGACTGTGTCACAGCCAAAATTCAAGACATGGAGCTCAGAACAGAATCAGAATGGCAGAGGTGCTTGTAAATGTTTTCTGAAAATGAAGCAGATGGTTGAAAACCAGAACATTAGTCAAGTGGCAGTGACAAGCCATGCCAGTGATCATCCCTCCATGGCATAGTGCCTTGGGTCCCCTCCAATATCCCCAGGATGAGCCCAGGCTCCCTGGTAACCCTGCTCTCCCAGGCCACTTTGCCAGCAATGAGTCGCCATGGGCTTGCCAGGAAAGACTGTTCTTTTGGGGGCTGGCAGGACACAGTCCCCATTCTGCAGCCCAGGGCCCTCTCAGAGCCCCATCTCAGGGGCTCTGCTGTGCCCAAAGGCACTGATTGTTCCTCTCAGGAAAACAACCCATCTGAGGTTGGGAGATTAATGGTTCTTCTGGGACTGTCGGACATGGACATTCCTGGTTGGCTCTGGTTTAGCCTCGAATTTCCAGAGCCTGTGTTCCCCTGCATGTGCCTCGGGAATTAAGGCTGGGGCTTCGGACACTAAGAGCCCAAGATCCTAGACCAGCTCTACTGCTGTCTTACTGGGTGACACCAGGAAAGTCACCTTCCCCCTCTGAGCTCCTGTCACTGTGCATAACATGGAGACACTGGCTAAGAAGAGGCTGGGGCTTGAAGGCCTCCCTCAGGATTCCCTATGGCAACTTGGTAGTTTTGCCACAACTGTGGACCACCCAGGCCAAGTTCTAATGTGCATATGATTCTCCTGGGGGTCTTGTTAAGTGCAGATTCTGACTCAGTGAGTCTGGGCTCAGGTATGAAATCCTGGATTTCTATCAAGCTCCTAGGTTATACTGATGCTGCTATTCTAAGGACCACACTTAAGGTAGCCACAGCTTAGGCACCCGTCCCCCCAATCCAATCTTTTAGTCACCTTTTCCAAAACTTAGATTTATCCTAACCAGTAACATAGATGAACCACTGGTTTGAGGTACCAGGCATATTTTTTGCCAAACACACAATAAAATGGACACATTAACTATTGACATAAGGATGGTTTCCCAGGTTACACCAAACTCATCTCCCTGGCCAGTTCTTTAAATGGACTCTAGCCCTTTAATCATTCTGGTTGAAATTAGCCTGGGTAACGAGGGGAGATCCAGTCAGGACCACCCATGCCCATGTGGAGGACATTCTGCCAAGAGTGCAGCAAGACCTCCTCAGTCCCTGCCTCTTCTCCAGGTCTCTTCACTCAAGGAAGTCATCACAGCGTCTTGGGCACCTCTGGAGGCTGGATGCAGTCCGGAGAACTGGGTTTGACACTTTGCTGTGCCAGCAGCTAGCTGTGGGCCTGGGAGGAGCACATTACAGCACTCGGGGAACCATCCTTTGGGGGAGAAAATTAGACAACATATAAAGAGCTTGCTAAGTTGGAATATGTGCCTTGTGAATAAGGGATGATTTACAATTTTTCTACCTTGTTTGGTACCAAGCACATGCAGTCTATAGAGCCCAGACTTTGTACTGTTTTGAGAAGTTAAATTCTCTCAAGTAATCATCCTCCTCTAGGTTATCCTAGAAAGCTATAGATTTGGGACAAACAAGCATACATGGTTTAGTCAGAAATCCAGAGACTCTCTCCTGCCCAGTTTGCCCAGAGACAGCTCACCAGCCCCGTAGAAATCCTCCCACCAACCCCCACAAGTACCAGTGTTAAGAACAAGGGACTTTTGTGCACCTTCCCTAACTTCTCTACCCCAGATGTGACCTGGCCTGCACCTGCTTCCAGCTAAATCTTCCTCAGTTGGTACCCACAGATCATCCACTTGCTCAAGAACCTTCATAGCTCCCCACAACTCTGGAACTCTATGCAGACCCCTCACCACAGACAAAGCTCCAGCGTAACTTTGCAGTGCCCCTGTTCTACACACACACACCCTAATATGAAAAACTTGCTCTCCCCAGAGCATTCTCTGAGCTTGCCCATCTCGTTTCTGCTCCTTCTCCCTCCAGTTGGACTGTGCCTTTATTCCTTATCTCAGTTTCCAGCAAGGTATGTCATTCCCAACTCCCATAGCCACATATGTGTTCTCTGACTTTTACATATGCATACACTAGTATACACCCATCTTTGACTCTGACTTACACTCACCACTTGTGTGTGGTGTGTGTAGTGGTTCTAGCTCCTGCCAACTATAGAGCTAGTTTTACCTGGCACTAGGACCATACTCAGTGCTTTTTCCAATGACCTTTTATGGTCATTATCTCATTTGAACCGCATCTGTCTCTGTTTTCTGATCTGCAAAATAGGTATAATAGCAGGGCCCATAGGCTCAGCCCTCTCCCACCTTCCCGCAGTACACCCTCTGCCCAGCAATTCTGGATTCTGGTTCAGACAGCTTTTGCTGGTGGTGAAGCCTGAGTGGGAGGGTTGGGGAACCTAGCCTGATCCATCCCTTCCCCTCAGGTACTCCCCATGGAGGATAGGATGCACTGTGAACCCAGGCACTGAGCAGTCTGGAGGCAGTGTCTTAGCCAAAGATTCAGAAATGCTGTTGTGTAGTCAGGGGCCTGTGGACATAGGGGCCTGGGTATGTCCCAGCCCTGCAGGCCCTGAGAGGCAGGCCCAAGAGGCAAGTTAGTTGGCAATAAGAGTTGCTCCCACTGTAGACCAGCCAAGTCTCCCACCCTCATATCTGCCCCCACTAGGTCTCCCATCCCCACACATCCTTCCCCGTCCCCTCAAGTCTCTCACCCATGAATGATCTGCCCTCTCCTTCCCCACACTGCCAAGACCTGTTTAATCTTTAAAATTAATATTTTAAGCTTTGCCAATTTCCTTACACTCATGACCTAATTTAATCTTTAAAATAGGCAAGTAGTTATTAAATATCTTTTCTCCATTTTATGAAAGTAATATAGGTATAGTGAAACCAAGAGAACAGTTAGAAGATAGGGGTAAGGAAAAATACAAAATACAAACTCATTTCTCAAATAGGAAACTGAGGCACAGATACACAGAGTAATTTATCAACGGTGACCCAGTTGGCAATGCCAGAGCTGAGGCATGGATCAGGTCTGTCCCATTATTTTCTATGATTCCACACTGCCTTGATTTCAAACTGCTTTTTAAAAAAGTAATTAAGCAATGTTGTAGAAAGTTTTTTTAAATCAAAGGAAAACTATGGCACTATCATGTTTTGTATTCCCTTATGGCTTTTTTTTGCATTCTATTATTACAATATAATTGTGAAGTACAATCAATTTTATATTGTATTTTTTAATTGATTCATTTTTCAGTGTTTCTTTCTGTAAAACTGGATGTGACCTAAGGTTGGAGTGAGGAAGAGGCATTTTCCTGCATGCAAAGCACAGGCCCAGCACCTATTAAGTGCTCAGTCAAAATAAACACTATGTTGCTGTAGACATTATAATCATGATTTTAAATAGCCATGCCCTAGAACATCGAGTCAATGTACCGCAATTTACTGAACCATTTCTGTGTTACTGGACAATGAGGAGGATTTTAATTTTTTGTTATAAATAACAGTACAATGAGCTGGATTATGGCCTCACATCTGATTCACATGACAGCTTCCAGCATCCAGCAGAATGGCCAAGTTCTTCCCATCAAGGGCACATCAGAGCACACTTGAGGACTCTATACACCTATGTTGAGGAAGAGAAGAGTGAATATGTATTGATCGCCAATGGTGTACCTAGTAGTAAGCCAGATACATTTATACTTGTCTTCCTTAATTCTCACAAGTCCCATTTTACAGGTGAGGAAAACTGAGGCTCAGGCAGAAAACACACACACACACACACACAAAGAAATAACCTGCTCTCTATTAGCTAAGACTTGATTAATTATAGTGTTATTTTTCTTAATATGGCACTTTTAAAGGAAAGCAAATAAAACCCAAGAACTAACTCCACATATGTCCAGGAGTAGCTTACCCCTTAACCTTCTCTGTTTCTAGTCCTGACTGGCAAGGACTTGGAGAGCTGGAGAGGGCTCAGTTATGAAAACCTGAAAAGCCCAAGAAAGACAGAATTCCGATGCAGCTTCTGGTCCCCTGAGACAGGAAGATAACCAGTGTGTGTGTGTGGGGGGGGGGGGCGCGGACACATGGAAGCTGAGTGGGGATGGGACTGGGATTTTGGAACCCCTGCTGTCTTTTCACCTCTGTATCCCTCACTGTGTGTCCTTGGACAAGCCCATTTGTCTCTCTGGTCCTCAGTTTCCCCACTTTTTCAGTGATCCTAGAAGCGACTTCCAGCTCTGAAATTTGATGAAGTGATCTGAGATTTTTAATAGTGAGTTAACTTAAACAAAATGGTTAGAGTTATTTTCCTTCAAGTTCTGTATTACTAAGAAAATAGAAGAGAGAGTGGGATGGGGAGACAGGGAGCTTTCACAGATATTGCATATATTTGTGAATTATGGGATATGTTTATACAGTAAACAGAAAAGGCCCCCCATGATCTCATTGACTTCATTGGCTCCCTCCTCCTTCATCCCTAGAGATGAAAGCAGCAGGACCCTTTGACCCTGCCCCTGCCTGGGCTGTGTCCACCCCCTTCCTGCACCAGGCAACCTCCTTTCCGCTTTAGGCCCAGTTTGAATCAAGAGCATGCTCAATTCGGAAAGGTAATAACAGCAAGAAGAGCTAGCATTTGCCAAGTGTGTGCCCTGCATTCGTGTTCCACACATTCTCTCCTTTCATCCTCTCAGCGGGGAAGTGCTGCTATGATGCCCCTTTCACAGGGCAGACTAGGTTCAGAAGGGCCAGCACTTGCCAGGCCCTGTTACATCCTGAATTAGGGCAGTCTGGCTCCAGAGTGTTCTTGCTGGGTGCATGAGGCTCAGAGGAAGGGCAAGCAATGCTGGAGTGGGGACATGAGGCTTGCAAGCTAGGCCTTTAGGGGGCAGACAGCAGGGCCTGCAGGGGAGGAAGAGCCTGCGCCAAGGTGGCTGGAACCCTGCAGTCTCAGGGGGTGGTCTGACGCACTGGGTGACAATGTGTTGAAGGGCAGCTGAAGATGGGAGCAATGTTAGAGGCCACGTTAAAAGCAGGGTTTGGAGTAAAACTCAACAGAAGAAAAGGTCAATATGGGGAAAGCCCCTTGCCCTGTTTGCTCTGAAAATGCCTACAGCCAGGCAGATGCCCCAGGCAGAGGACTGGGCAATTCTTCTCTAAGGAAACTCACCAGCCCCCAAAGAAACCCCCATGGACACTGCCATGTTAGAGTCTCCTAACGCACAGCCTACCTCAGCCACCTCCAGTGAAGCCCAGCCTGCACGGATCACCCGCACCCTGCAGAGCTCCCAATCAGCTGTTTAGTGCTTCTCCCCAAATGGAAATAGACATCCAGGCTCAGCAAGCATCTGAAGGAAGCAGGGACCAAAACGGAGCAAAAAGAAAGTGGGAGAAAATAGAGATGATGCAGAAAGCAGAAGATAACTTCCCAAACCACTGTAATTAACAGCTCAGAGAGAGAAGGAGGAGATATGCATCCATGAGACAGGGAGGCAATAAAGGGACTATTGGGAGAACAAAAAGAACTCTTGGAAATGAGCAATTTAAAGTCTCAAATGAATATTCCAATAGGGTTTGTAAAGGGAGGGGAAGGGAGAAGAGACTGGAAGGATCTGGCTGCTGAAAGGATGGATGTTTGGGGAAGAGCTGGTAAGAGACTTCTGGGTTTGAGCAGAGTCCTTATTTGCTGAGCTGGCAACTCACAGGAGAAAAGCAAGTTGTGGGAGGCCAAGAATGGATTCATTCTCAATGAGTTGGGCTGGAAGGCAATCCACCAGCAAAAAAAGCGGAGGGTTGAAACCCTCTGGGAGGAAGCCTGGTGTCTCATAGGGCATCTACTTCAGCCAGCGCTTCTCAAAGGGAACCCACACCCAGCCTCTGAGATACTTGTCAACAACACAGGTTCTTAGCCTGCCAGATCAAAACCTGGGGCGCAGAAATATGCATCTCAACAAGCTCCCCTGGAGTCAGATAAAGGCCAAAGTTCAGGACCCACTGATCTATGGAGGGAATGAATGGTCAACGGATCCAGGGAAGAACTAGAGAAGTTAGGATAAAAGGAGCGAACAGGAAACACAGGTAGGTTTAAACCCAGGAAAACACTCCACTGGTGCGCTCTGCCATCTCAGTGCAATGAAATTATTACTAATTTCCAAATAGCAACAGCTAGCTCTTCGGTATTCAGTAGCAAAATCACTGATTCAGGAAGCAATTAACATAGAAATTCAATCAATTATTCATTGCATTACTAATGTGTAGCAGTAATCAAATTGGCCTTTTCATATGTATTTTTTCTTTTAATTAACTCTGTCCAAAACTGGAGTAAAGATCCCATGTATAAATGCATTCAGCTAATTTTAAAAAGGAGGCGTGGGGGAGGGGGGGAAGGGGGGAAGCATTTTATCTCCTTATCACTCTTCAAAGAACCCTTTGGCAGGAAGTGCTTTGTGCGCTGGTTGATGTCATGCTCACATGCTTTGATATGCATGAGGAATTCCCAAATCCCGTCTGTAGGTACCTGAGATTCCACCATTAGTGATTAGATGAAGCCTGATTGTGGCAGAATAGAAAGAGCACTCGACTAGGAGTCCAGAGACCCAGCTTCCGATTTTAGATCTGCCTTTGATTGCCTCTCTGAGCCTCGGTTTCTCCCACTAAGGGGATTAGACACTGCTAAACAGTCTTCCAGCTCTGACATTACTCTCCTCCTATTACCACTGCTAATGCCCCTGAGCCCATTAGTCTGAATGCGTTTATGTCCCTTCTTTTAGGAATTGACCAGAGAGGTCAGGTCCAGTCACCTGGGAGACTTGATGGACCACCATACGCCTCCTCCTGCCTTCTAGTAATTGCTACCAATTGTCAAGTGCTCCTTATGTGCCAAGCACTGAGTGTTGTTCTTTTTAACTGTGGTAAAATATACATAATGTCAAATTTACCATGTTATCCATGTTTAAGTGTAGTTTAGTGGCAGTAAGTATGTTCACATTGTTGCACAAACATCGCCACCTTCCAGCTCCAAAAAATTGCACCTTCCCAAACTGAAACATTTCTGTAAGAGTTTTATGTGGATTATTTTCATGGACTCCTCACCACAACTCTGTGAGTTAGGGCCTGTTATTATCCCTGTGTATCAGAACCACAGCCATAGCCATTCTATGTAATAAACATCCACAATACCTTAGCCAGATATAACCTAACCACTTCTTTAGCTCAGTATTCTGCAGGCGGGCCAGGGGTCAGCTGATCCAGGCTAGCTTGGTTTGTCTCTGAGCTTTTGCCTGCAGCCAGCAAACTCATTGAGGGGAATGTTCTTCTCATAGTGATGGCAGAGGCACAAGGGCGGCAGATAGAAACCCATAACACCTCTCAAGGTCTAGATCAGCAGTTCTCAACCTGTGGGTCGCGACACCTTTAGCGGTCTAATGACCCTTTCACAGGGGTCACCTAAGACCACCCTGCATATCAGATATTTACATTACGATTCTTAACAGAAGCAAAATTACAGTTATGAAGTAGCAACGAAAATAATTTTATGGTTGGGTCACAACATGAGGAACTATATTTAAAGGGCCAGAAGGTTGAGAACCACTGGTCTAGATTCCTATTGGCCAAACTAAGTCACACAGCCAAATGCAAAGCCAATAGAAGGGAAATTGACTGTACTCCCTGAATGAGAATAACAGCAATGTTACTTAGCAAAAGGCATGAATCAGGCAAGATCAAGAATGGGGGCCAATAATGTAAATGGATCTTCTGTAGCTCCATTGTAGAGATTGCTCATTCCTACCTCACAGGATCATTTAAAGGAGTGGCCAGGATGCCATGGGAAGTCATGCAGGACTCTGCTGGGTGCAGAGGAGCCCAGCTCATTTCCTTTAGGTAGGGATTCATCCAAAATGCACTTACTTAAGGGCACACAGCCCCCCATCGCAGAGATTTCAACTTTCTTCCACAGTTTACAACTCGCTCCAAAGCTTATAGCTTGGCATTCGGTGCTTCTAGGAGCAGAACTTGAACAGCCCAGCCAAGTTTATCTGGCCCACCCTGGCAGGCTCCCAGCACTTGCCAAATTGTTCACCACACACCCTGTTTGTGCCTTTGCTCATGTGGACTTCTTCATGGAAACCAGGTCAGGGCTCCCTTCCCCAGGCTGTCTGCCACTAGAGACTCCAGGCAGAGAGCTGGCTTTCATAGCTCATGGCGCACAAAGCCCTATCTCCTTGCACCTCTGACAAAGGCTCTGTTTCTGACACCACTGGGTAGTCCTCCTGCCCCCAGGCAAGGCCCTTCCCCAGCTTCTGCCCATCTCAGGAGAGCTGGAGAAGCCAGGGTGATAGCATTGATCCTGTGGGCACCACATCCATCTTGGGAATATTCTTCTCTTTACCTGGGGTAACCACAGCATGAGGAACTTCCAGAGCACCTCCCCCTCCTCAACCCCTAGAGTTTGAGAATTGCTGTTGGAGCAGTTGGAGAAATTTCTCTCTTTTCATTTGGGGCCCTAGGTAGATGAAAAATATGAAGTAGGCCAGCTCCCTGACCCAGAATTTTATATTTAAACCTCGCTTTCCATATGTACTTTAGTAATGACAGTGAGAATTTATCTTCATTAAGGAACAAAGGACAGGGTGGGCTCAGGTGGACAAAGTGGGCATGGCAGACAGCAGGAGGGGCCTTTTAGGACTGGATCAAGATGGCAGGATGTTGATGGAGCTGAGAAATCATGGGAAGAAAAGCGATCTGTCCTTGGAAGACACAGGAAGCCCTTTGCTTGTGAAGGGCTGGGCTGGGCTCCAGCGGGGGTCGCCCTGTGCCAGTTTATCACTCCGCAAGCCAGGGGTTTTCTATGTGTAACTCTTCACCACGAAGCCTTCGTGTTCACATCATTTTGTCAAGAAAGTGAGGAATCTACCTTCTTACCTTAATTATGGGATAAAATCAGCTGTGATAGTTGACAACTATTTCTTTGTTTTCAAGTACGACTAGGACCCATTACAGCTCTAGCCCAACCTACTGGGAAGACATCGATTTCTTAAAAGCACAAACAATGGACCAAGCTGACCACATGGTCACTAAGCAGAGTGGTGGTCACCTTAGTGATGTGACTTGAAGGTTGCCAGGAAGCTCCCCTGCTGAAAATTACTCCCACTCACCAAATTGCTGCTGCCTGCAATTCCACCATTAGCATCAAATCATAAAACATCAGGTTGTAATTAGCCTGGGAACCTGTCTACTTCAATGTCCTGGCTCTAAGTACTCTTGGAGAATACCTGAACAGGCCCCTTATTTTAGAGTGAACTCACGGCAGAGCTGGGATTAGAGTTCAAGGGATGAGATTCTCAGTCCAACACTAAATTCCCGATGCTGGTGGTCTCAAACTTTGCTGTGCATTTCAATCTCCTAGGGATTTTGTTAAAAATGCATATTCTGGGTCAGCAGGTATGGCATGTGGCCTAAAATTCAGCATTTCTGACATGCTCTCTCATTCAATCCTCATGACTAGCATGAAAGAGATGTTGTTATCCTCATTTTATAGATGAGAAAAATAGAGGCTCAGAGAGTTAGGTAATGTGACATGCAGAATAATAGCTCTTTTAAAATGTTGGTGCTTTTATCCTAGGGATCTGTGAATCTGGGACCTTACATGGCTAAAGAGACTTTGCAGAGGTGATTAAGGTTAAGGAACTTGGAGCAGAGGCTATCCTGGATTTTCTCGGTGGGCCTACTCTAATCACACACATTCTCAAAAGTAGAGAAGCTTTCCCAGCTGTGGTCCGAGAGAGCTGTGACGATTAAAAGAGGGTCAGAGATCAACCAAAGAACTTGTATGTATATGTGTATAACCCATGGATACAGACAATAGGGTGGTGAGGGCCTGGTGCAGGGGATGATGGGGACAGACTAGAAGGGGTCAATGGGGGAAAAGGGGGAACAGATGTAATACTTTCAACAATAAAGATTTAACTTAAAAAATAAAAAGGTCAGAGACATGTAATGTTTGCTGGCTTTGAAGATGGAGGAAGGGACATGAGCCAAGGAATGCACACGGCCTGTAGAAGCTGGAAAAGGCAAGAGGATAGATTCTCCCCCAGAGCCTCCAGAGAAGAATGCAGTCCTGCCCACACCTTGATCTTAGAGTGAGGCCTGTGCTGGAATTCCGACCTTCCGAACTGTAAGATGATACATTTGTGTTGTTTGAAGCCACTATGTTTGTGGTAATTTGTGATGACAACAGAAAAAAAAAAAAAAGCAGATTCTGGTGCCCAGAGCGGGTTGTTGCTTTTACAAATATTTTAAAATGTAGAGTAGCTTTAAAACTAGGCAGTAGGCATAGGTTGGAAGAATTTTGAGAAGTGATAGAATTTTGAGAAGTATGATAGGAAAACCCTCGAAGGCCTTGAATATGCTGTTAGTAGAAATATGGTTATTAATGCCTTGGTTAGTGGTGACTTAGAAGGAAATAAAAAGCACCATGTAGAAACCGTCAGTAGCAATATGGACATTTTAAGGCGCTGCCAGAGAGGGCTCAGGAGAAAATGAGAATTGTGTTATTGGAAAGTGGAAGAAAGGGAATTGACCCCGTCTAGTCTACTCTCCCCCCGCCCCCAAATCATCTCCTGCGCCAGGCCTTCACCACCCTGTTGTCTGTGTCCATGGGTTATTCATGTATGCATACAAGTTCTTTGGTTGATTTCTGCCTTGGTATTCAGGGGCAGAAATCAGCAGGATTGTGTCCTGTGGTTATGTGGGAAACAGAACTTGTAATAATGAACTTGGATATTTAGCTGAAATTTCTAAGTAAAGCATTAAAGGTTGTCTCGTTACTTCTTGCTATTTATAGAAAATTATGAGAAGAAAAAGACAAATTTGAGGGAAGAACTGTTAAACAAAAAGGAAGCAGGACTTGATGATTGAGGAGTTCGCTGCCTATCTCACTGTGAAAAGATGCTAAAATAAGAGGCTCACTCTCAGGACATCACATTCTAGAGAAAAGCCTGAGTGTGGAGCTATACAACTTTCTGCTCATACCTTAGGAAGATCAAAAGTGTGACATATTTAGTCTCACAAAATGCTCTTTAAAGAGATTAAGGGTGTGAGTCACAGATCCCCTCTATCAAGCCAGAAAGTATGCTTGAGGTTGTAATTCCTCAGCCATCTCAGGAAATACCAAAAATTAGGAAGGGATTATCTAGGGAAGATATGGCCATAAGCCTCTTGTCTGATGGAGTGAACCTTCATGACATATACAGGAGACGTCAAGGGCGGTGGGGGGGGGGGACACACATGTAATACCCTTTGTAATACTTTAAGCAATAAAACAAAAAAAGAACTAGAAGAGAAAAAAAAAGAATGTTATACTAGCAGAAACACTGTCATCTTGGGCTGAGATGGAATATGAAATGAAAGAAGGCTGTCAGACCCCCAACGTTCTACTGACGTTACAGAGGCTGATAAAATTAGTCACCCACAAACACATGCTGCCTTTCATGAAAAAGGAAGGAAGACTTAGATGGTGACATGGCAAGCCCATAGGACTAAACCCCAAGTCACAGAGGTTTATTCACAGACCTTGAGACTTAACAGAATTTACCTGGCTGGATTCCAAAATTGCCTGGGAGCAGTGACTCTTCTTTTTCCTTCTATTTTCTCGTGTTTTGAATAGGAATGTCTATAACTGTTATCTTATATCTGTCTAATCATCATATTTTAGGAACAGATAACTTGTTTCTTTAGAGGAATTGGATCCCAGGCAGAATCATACCAGAGCCCCACCCATTCCAATTTACATGGTTTGGTTGGTGACATTTGGGGCTTTTGAGCTGAAGCAATTCAAATGAGATTTTGAACTTCAAATTGATGTTATAATAGGGTGAGAATTTTGGGGACCTTGTGATGGAGGGAATGTATTTTGCATGTGGGATGGACATGAATATTAGTGGGCCAGACGAGAGTTTGTTGTAGACAGAATCATAACCCCCAGATCCGTACCCTAATCCCCAGAACCTGTGACTATGTTACCTTACATGGCCAAAGGGACATCACAGGTGTGATGAAGGTTAAAGAATTTGAGCTGGGGAGATTATCTTGGATTATCTAGGTGGGCCCAACACCAGTTCTTAAAATTAGAGGAGTTTTTCCAGCTGTGGTCAAAGAGAGACATGATGATGATGATGGAAAGAGGGTTATAGAGATGTGATGTTTGCTGGCTTTGAAGGTGGAGAAAGGCGTGTAAGCCAAGGAATGCAGACCACCTCTCAAAGCTGGAAAAGACAAGAAACAGATTTCCCCCTAGAACCTTTAGGGAAGAACACAGCCCTGCTGACACCTTGAGTTTAGACTTAGTGTTGGAATTCTGACTTGCACAATTGTGAGATGACACACTTGCATGTTTTAAGCCACTAACTTTGTGGTAATTCATGACAGCAACAGAAAACTAATACAAGCAACTTCCCAAAATGGTACAGCTCAGAGGGAGGTGGTAGTAGGACTTGGGCTGCTTTGATTCCTGTGCTTCTGCTTTTTCCCTATAAAGGACTTCTTCCAGGTGGAAGTTACGCATTGACCTCTTATTTTAATAGTAAATGTCCATGGACAAGCCACGAAGTGCTAGATCTGCATGGATTTTAGACTGCAATCAACAGATTGATTCTGGATGATCTGGGCAGGAAAGGACTTTATTAAAAGCACCTGGAGACTTATAGGAACCCTCAGCGAGGACTGGGAACTGGGCTCAGGGATGTTTGACCAGGATCAAGGCCCCACACTCTGCAGCAGAACCAGCCTGCAGAGGACCCCACACCCAGAGTCACTGCCTCTGCACTCACCAGTTCCCTATGCCAAGTCTGGGAGAGCTGTTCGGTAGTGTGGAGCCTAACCCTGAGCAGCAAAGGAGATGGGGAAGCCAGTCACAGGCATTTTCAGCTTGTTGAGTGGGGAAGCATGCTCTGAGTCTCAAGGTTGGCAGCTCCCTAAATAGAAGAAGGGGTTCAGACACTAGGTAGCCAAAGTATATGACAAGAGTCCCAGGAACAATGTGACAGGCCAGGCTGCGTTTTAAACTATCTTCCTGTGATCCAAATAAGCCATAAAATGGCCCCCAATAGACACCAGTTTAGCTTCCCATTTCATTTCCTCTCTTTCCACTCCTGGAAATTCTCCAAAGTCCTTTGGCCAACCATGTGTCCCAGTCTGTGTGTGTCAAATACAAATAGAGTCAGTAGGTAGAGGCAGCCCCAGGGGATGTAAAGAGCAGTCCCCACCCTGAGCCCCACTAGCCTGGCATTGCTGACCCCTGGTGGGACCTTTCACTTCTGGCCTCGCCTCCTCCACTGTCACCACAGAGGGCTGAGCCTGAGCCCCTGCTAGCTCAGATACTCCCCAAGGCTCCGAATGGCTCAGCTTAATATTTTTTCTTGAAGTCGCTTACTCTAACCATTTAAATATCATCCTTAGCTTTGTCATAAGGAATAATATCCAGGAAGTCAGCATTTACATTCTAGTTATATGTTTTCTTTTCTGGTTCATAAAAGTAATCCATAATTACTAAAATAAGAACAGCTGTTTGTCAGGGCACCTTCTACCAGGTAAAAGCATCTGTACCACCTTTTGGGAGAGGAAAGTAATCAAGTCAGTCCTTTTTCCAACCACTTCTTCACGTGGGACCCAGGACAAGTCACTTCACCTCTCCAAACTTCAGTCTCCTCACCCACAAAATAGGCTGAATTATTATAAAATACATCACCGGTAAAGCCAGGGCAGTGCCTTGCACATAGTAGGTGCTCAGTAAAGAGTAGCTATGGTTTTCAAGATTGTCACCTTTGTCACATTACTCTTGGGTGGAGCATGGGCTTTGGAGCCACATGAGGATTTGACACCTGGCTCTGATGCTTCCTGGAGTGTAAACTCAGGTAAGTCATGTTACCTCCCTGAGCCTGACTTTCCTCATCTGGAAAAAGAGGACAGCAACCCGCGTCACAGAATTAATCGGAGGCTCAGTGGAGATGGAAAGGGCTCTGCAAATAGCGGCTGTGGTTATATTTGGCCTGATTGTTTTTCCTGTTGATGGCAAAGCTCGATCCTTTCTCTATTTTTTTTTCCATGGACACTGGTCAGTCTGCAGGCTTTTCGTTTGCCTGTCTGTTGTTCAAACAAAAATGAGGCAGGGACAATGGAAAATTGAGGCTACATGTCTGCATTCTAAATAGTGGAACCACATAAATGGAAAGAGATTATTTTAGGGTTGGAACGAATGGCCAAGGCTCGGAATGTGTTATCTGAATCATTTGAGCAGCTAGTAAGGGATGTTGCCTGATCTTATCGGGGAAGTCACCCATGATTCTCAAACCGAGCCAATGGCTCCCCAAGACCCCTCTTCCAAACAGACATTTCTGAAGCAGTGGGAGCCAAAAATAGCTGGTAGTAAACTGATTGTCAACAGTCAGAATGGAGGTGTGGGAGGCAAACTTTCCCTTGAGCTCCAGCCACCTAAACTTATGTCTCCTTAGATCTCAGAAAATTCAGGCTTTCTCTGGGCCTTATGTTCGGGGGGTTGTTTTTATCCCTTTGAATGTCAGGTGTGTGGGTATCCACACTACAAGTGACCCCTAACCCCTGATCCTGCCAGTGGTCTAAAAGTTCAGCCTGCCTTGAATATTGCTTCCTGAACTCACATACCTTTGGAGTGTGGGTGGTGGAAGGGTGGGAGCAGGCTGGCTTAGCTCCACCACCATGGTCCAGGCAGGCCCTCCCCCGCCCTCTCCAGTGTCCCCTGTGGAGGCTGAGCAGAGGAGAGGGCTGCCTTTCATTCAGCAGCAGCTCTGCACCCGATGCTGGCATGACTTGAACCTTAGACCCCATCCCTAGAAAGGACCAGGTGCACCCTTCCTGGTTCTCCTTGACTCCCCTGAGGGACAGAGCCTGGCTTCAGCAACCAAAGGACTCTGCATCTTGCCTTCCATTCACCGGGGGAGCAGGGATCATTTTTGAAATTGGCCAAACAGGAAATACTATCTTAGCCCTTCTCAGAAGACTATCAATGCTTCCTCCTTCACACAACTCACTCCATCTTCAATGGCCTTTGGGTACAGTAGGTCAATTTGTTCATTCTCATCATGAACCCAATAACCATTCATTAATTCCTGGCACACTTACTAGGTGCTGTGGATAAAACATAGTCCTGACTGGCATGGAGTGCCAAGTCTAGTCATTGTTTTCTATCACTATGTCGCATTCCCCAAGGCTAGCACATAATCCTTATCTAGAATAATAAAAGTGTAATAATAATAAAAGTATAATATGCAAATCGACCGAATGGCTGAACAATGGAACGACCATCTGGACAACTGTTGGGATGACCACACTATGACACCTACTGGCCACCCACTGGCGCCAGGCCAGCCAAGGCGGGTGCGATGTGATTGATCATCGCCCCATGATCATCCTGCAGAGGGAGGCCCAGGCCACCGACCAGCGGGCTGCGGCAGGTAGGCAGGGCCTACCTCTTTGGGGTGATCGATCATGGGGCTCCCCAACTGTGAGAGGGTACAGGCTGGGCTGAGCGACACCCTCCACCCCCGCATGAATTTCGTGCACCAGGCCTCTAGTGTTCATAATAACAATCAATAGCAATAATCACAATAATCTAGCTAACGCTTATGCTCTGGCTGAAGCACTTCGCATGAATTTTCTTGTGAAAATCTCACAATTATTTTGTGAAGCAACCTCTGGTGTCCATTTTATAGATGAGGAAACAGAGACTCAGAGAAATCATGCATCTTGTCCAAGGCCACACCCCTCAGATGACAAAGCCAGACGCTGGGTTCCTGGTCTTCTTCCCACCATGCCTCTCCTGTTACTGTGAACAAAATCAGCATTAGTCAATTCAGGTTTGACTTGGCCTCCTCCTCACACAGGAGATAGTCCTATCGTGGTGATTCCTAAAGTTAAAGTTCAGAGAGGCCAATAGACTTTCCCCAGCTGGTACTTTGGTTTTGGCACTTCTGGTTGCAAATCTACTTTTGCTGAATCACGTAGCCCCTAAATTCCAAACGGGCATTTTGTCTCTCAATAGGTTTTGATTAGCTAGGGCTAAAAGGAAGTCTTATAAGTTTATAAAATATACCTTGGACACCTGGCCCCGTCACACTCTGGCTGGGAGAGAGACTGGCATCAGGAGAATGCATTCTGAAAGGAGGGGGCCTAGTCTGACTGTCAGTGGTGGGAAGGGGGAGCATTCCTGGTGTGCTACAAGATTTTTAAAACATGCAATACCTGACTATTTAGTCAGGGGCACTGACCGCTTCTCCCTTAGACTGTCAAATAAAATAAAAATGACAACAGCCAACACAATAGCCATCTGGTGTGGATGAATCAAAATTATACCTATTTTTTTTTTATCGGATCACAAAAAATATATTTTTGGTGTGCCACAGAGTTTTAGTAATTAGTTTATGTGTGCTGTGAGATGAAAAGGTTGAAAATATCTGCTGTAGGCTGCTGTCACTTGTGAGCAAGGAGCAGAGGTGCTATAGGCCCTGCAGTGCACATCCAGGACCTGTCCTGAGCCTGGCCGGAGTTGAATGTTTCATTGGATGTTGATGTCAGTGAAAATTCTGTTGGTTTGTACCTATGCTCAGAACCCAACTCTGCTACATATTAGCACAGTAACATATGCTGGAATTTCCAGGAGTAAAACCACCAGGTATAGAGAAGGAAAACCGTACTCATTTTGTTCGGAACTTCACCAAGAGCTGTTCCCATTTTAAAACTCAGGACCAGCAGCAGCATCTGTGGCATTTGATATGCAAATCACAGCCCTGTCTGTGTTAGTGGCTGTCACCTTTGCAGTGATTCAATGTATATATGTGAATATATTTACTTAGCCCTCACTTCAAAATGTCAAATGTAAAAAAAAAAAAAATAGAGTTGACAATTCTCAGTTGAATATTGTCTCCTCTTTCATCCGAACTAGTTCATCCCAACTGGGATCCATCATCTGACTGCCTCATTATGTCTTCTAGTGTCTTCATGCCCAGGCATTGAGATGTGGAAATGAGCCTCGTGTTGTTACAGAAGACTTTCCTTTCATTTCTCCTCTATATTACAGTTGAGGCATTATACACCTTTTTAAAATTATGTGTATTGGTAGGTTACATTACCTGTGTGTTTGCTTTCAGGATAATCAAAGGAGTATTGGGTCATACAGAGCTGTCCTGTCCCTAATTGCTGGGACTTCAGAGCATTAGCTCTTACCCCAGGCCTCTGAAGTCTGTTCCCCCACTAGACTAGTGGGTAAATAGTGGGTGTTGACAGAAAATGGGTGATGGCCATTTGGGTGGACAGACAGGAAAGTGAACGGATGGATGCATGGACAGGTGGGTGCACAAAAAAACTGAGTAGATGGATGGACATAGTAGGTGAACAGACAGATGAGTGGACAGGTAGGTGGATTGATACAAGAGTAGGTGGACAAATGAGTGAACTGATGGGTTGGATTGGTTCACAGACAAGCAGGTGGTGAACAGATGCACTGATGGGTGGATAGATACATAGGTGGGCAGACACGGATGGATGGATGGATGGATGGATGGATGGATGGATGGATGGATGGATGCATGAACAGATGGGAAGGTGGGTGGGTAGAGGAATATATGTGTGGGTAGTTAGGTGGAGGCATGGATGAATGAAATGAGGAAAGATGGAAGGAGAGGCACAGAAAGGTTTATTCACTTGCCCAAGGTCACACAGATAGTCAGTAGAATTGGAACCCATTCTTTTAATTACTGCATTACATTCTATTAAATCACTTGCCCAAGTCACCAGTCAGAAATAGGTGAAACCCAAACTTTGAACCTGGATTTGTTTAACTCATTACTACTCCACTGGCTGAAGACTGGAAAATATCAGGGGTCAATTGTGACACAGTAGCCTGGACCTCATCCACAGGCAACCAGGGAGCTGGCAAAGGGTTTGTTTAAGCCTGGCTATCACATAATCACTTCTGAGTTTAGAAAGACAAGTCACCTAGCCATGTAGTGGCAGGTTTTAAGGGAGCTCACCCAACAGAAAACTGTTGTAGTAACAAGGAATTCAGCCAGAGATAAAGAAGCAAGAATGGTTCAAGAGACTTCTAGAATTTGAGCTGTCAGAACCTGGTGATTACGCCCATGTGAGAGATAAGGAACAACAGAAAACACAGATCTGTGTGACGAACATAGTCACTTCCCCTTCTTGAGCCTTGCCTCCTACATCAAATGTGTTAGGGCAATAAAGGCTAGGCTGTTATAACAAAGAGACCCAAAAATACTGTGGCTAAACCAAGGTGGAGTGTTTTTCTAGGATAACACTTGGCTGCTCTAGCCTGACATAGGTGTTCTGCTCCACAATGTCACTCATTGACTCAGGTTCCCTTCACTTCATTGCTCTGCCACTTAGGATGTTGCTCTCATCCACACGGCAGAAGCTGGGTTCAAAGCATATCACATTCCAGCTCACAGAGAGGGGAACCAGATGGAGAAAACACACACAAATGTTTTAAGGCAAAGTCTAGAAGTAACACACATTTGTTCTATTCATATGCCACTTAATGAGGATTTGGTCACATGGCTACACCTAGCTGCAAGGGAGGCTAAGAAGTATAGCCTATCTGAGCAACCATCTATACAATCAGATCTCACTTACCCTGAAGTAAACAACTTTGGGAAGACAACAGAAAATCTATCATATCTTGGAATTGTTGGGGTACAGAGTTATTACCAGGACAAAATGAGACACTGTTCATGGAGTACCTGGCACAGGACTGGCATGAGATGGAAGCACACAAAGGAACAGTAAGGTGCTCCCAGAACTGTGAGGTATGGTCACAAAATCAGGATGTGGCGAAAGAGATCAGACATATCTAGAGGCAATTTCAACATGGAAAGTCTTTCATGCCAGAATCTGGGTAAGGTAGGGTTGGGTGAGGGAATGTCATAGGAGAAGAGGGAAACAAGATCAGCCTGGAACCAGGATCTGAAGGCAGCGGGATTTTGGCAAGACACATGCTCCCCCTTGGGGAGGAAGAGAAGAGGAGCTGCTGGGCTAACAGCCCACCTGTGGAGCCAACTTAACTCAGATGTAAACATGGAGGTGCAGGAAGCCAATTGGGACAACAGAAACCACTCCAGGTACTTCAGACAGAGGGAATTTAATGCAGGGAATTGGTGGCATGGTAATAGAATAGAAGCCACATAAAGGACAGGGAGGCAAACGAGGGATTAGCAACAGCAGAAAGTTGCTGCCACCCTGTGGCTGTTGTTAATCAGTCCCCAAGAGTTTGGTTAGCATGAGTCTGTTCCCAATGGACAGATCCGCGTGGCCTTAACCGCCCGGGTCAAGATTCCAAGCATCAGAGCCAAGGCTAGACCCAGAATGGAGATCTGGCTGCATCCTTGACACTTCTTTCTCACCAGAGTTATGGGGAAGTTTCTGCAGTGGCAGCACTATGGAAACACACTCCATGTAGGACTGGTATGTGTGTGGACACCACCTGTTATCATTTACCATAGCTACTACTCTTCCTCTTCCTGCCCTGCCTCACCATATCTCCTATGTCCAGGAGACAAGGGATCAATCTCCAAATATCTGAAAAGCTACCTTGGTCAGAAGTGTGGGCTTGTTTGCTGTATCTTCTGTAGGTGGAACTGGGCTCCACAGGTGGAAGTGAAAGTATAAGCAGACTTGGTTCTCAACTTGGCTCCACTACTTAGGAGCTATATATCCTTGAACAAGTTGCTTCACCTCTCTGAGCTTCAGTTTCCTCTTCTGCAAAATGAGGATGTTAATACTGCCCCTGGAGAATTGTTTACAGGGATTAAATGAATTAGTCATAGCAAGGTGGCTAACACAGTGGCCTGGTTTTCTTGTTCATTGTTGTTATTAATGATATCTAGTTACAGTGAGGCAAATTTCATTGTAAAGAAATGATTTCCAACAGTCTGGGACAACCAATGTGGAGAGGATGCCTTGGTAGGTGGTGAGGTCCCTTTCACAAAAGGTATGCAAGTAGAAAAGCCTTGCTTATCAGGGCTCAGAAATCCACTTCTTAGAGGGAACAGTTGCTCTGGATGTTCTCTGAGGTCCCAGACAGCCTGAAAGGCAGCGATTGAAGTACTTCCTGTAACCTTTCAGGGGTAGTCTGGGGGGGGGGGGGTCACCCACATTCGAGGAGGTTCTGGTTCTCAGACTTGACAAGTTTAACCAGCAATGCCTGGTCATCGCATCTGTGATAATAGGAGGGGGAAAGCTACATAAGGTCTTGGCCACCCAAACAGTGAGGGTCAGAGTGGTTCTATGATGGCTTAACTGGATTATTTACCTGTCAGGAGGTAGTATGGAATAGTGGTTAGGACTTCAGGTTCTGGAGTCAGGCAAAACTGGCCTTCGTCCTGGTCCAACCACTGCTGAGCAGTTGACCTTTTAAAAGTTACTTAACCTCTCTGGCTTCAGTGCCTCCATCTATTAAGTGGTGATGAGAGTATCTTCCTCATAGGTTGATGTAAGAATTGGATGAAATAATATATGCAAAGTTCTTGGCTCAGTTGTTGAACCATAGCCAACACTCGACATAAGGTGCTTGTATTATCACTACTGTAAGAATTTTTTAAAAGGATTTGTGTCTGCCTATTTATACAATAAGATTGAAGAGAAATGAGCTAGGGAATCAAAAACAATGGTAGAAAAATAAGATGGAACCATGGGAAGGTTAGTTCACAGCATGTAGGCTTTGTATTTGGTTTTGAGTTTCCTAGAAGCCAAATCAGAGGGAAACCAGATTATTTGTGGATACATATATAATTGTAACAATACCTAATATAAAAACAATCATATTCATTGTAGAATACACGGGTGGGTGTTACATAATTCATTTAATTAATCCCCATTGATGGGTATTTATATTGTTTCCAGTTTTTCTCTATCATAAACAGTGTGACAATGAATATCCAAGTACCCACATGTTTGACTGATTCTTGAATACTTACCTAGCACTTCTATCAATTCAATGACCTTCCAGAGTCTTTCTGGAGAGAAAAGACAGAGATCGGATGGGCCAGGGGTCCTGAGAAGAGATCACGGACTAGAGATTGAGAAGAGCTGTGGGGGGAGAAGGCAAGGCAAGAAGTGATTCAGGGAATCAGACATCTGGCCATTGTTGCTGCTGAGTATTCCCTACTTCCCCAGTGCCCGGTGGGAGAGATCCTAGGGACTGAAAGGGGAAAATGAGGCAAAATGCCCACCACAGCAAGAGTTCATCATGAGCTCATACTAGATAGGATACTGAGAATAGCAGCTCACCCTCCCACCCCCACACAGACGCATGCCCCACTCTTCAGCCATGCCACTCTACTCGCCATTCCCATCATGCCTCTGCTCCTGCTACCCCTCCAGCCTGGAACACCCTCGCATTGGTTCTGGCCCCCAGTAAGCCTCTCAAGATGCAGCTCAAATCACCCCTCTTTCAGAAAGGCTTTTGTCCCCACCCCACAGCACTAAGAGTAGCACAGCTCCTCCTACAATGTAGCACCACGACTATTTATGTATTGCTGAGCCCCCTCACCCCCCAGCATCCCGGCTCTGATGTTGTCTTATTGAGTCCCTCATAGAAGCATGTTCTAGAAATGAACAAGGGACGTAGCTTTTGTATGATGTGACTTGAAGGTACAGGGTAGCCTAGCAGTTAAATGAAGCAACCTTAAAGTCAGAAAGCGTTCAAAATTATGGCTCTGCCTCTTGCTAGCTATGTGACCTTCGGCAAATCACTTCATCTCTCTGAGCCTCAGCCTTCTCATCTATAAAATAAGGATAATAATAATAAAGCTGACATATTCTGATCCATGTGCCATACATTGCAGATATTTGCTTATTTAAATGTCAGGGGACTCACAGAGCGTTCATCACTATGAAGAAATACAGTACTTAGCACATGTGCCATGAAAGGCAGGTGCTGCCATATGCCTCTCTGGCCAGGCATTCATAGATCAGCCGACTTCCCTGTCATTCACTCAGAGGATCAATCGAGCACCGACTGTGGACTGGGTACAGTGTTAGCCTCAGAGTATAACTTTAGACGGTACAAGTGTTCTCTGCTCTCGGGAACTCTAAGACTCGTGCGAGTGACAAGTATCAAACAAATCATCATGCAGGTAACTGCACAGTTTCCATCCTAGGTAATTGCTATGAGAGACATGTGCATAAAGCTATGCAAGCCCGACAGAAATGGCTTCTGGTGAGAGGGTAAGAGAAGCCATTCTGCAGCAGTGACCTGGCTGATCAAAAGGATAGGCCAGGAAGAAATAAGTGCACAAGTGGTCCAGGTAGAGGCCCTGAGGTAGGAAGGGGTCTTATGCACTGGGAACTCTGAAGGAAGGCCAGTGTGCTGGAGCCTAGAGAGCAGGAGATGGTGCTGGGAGGAGGGTGTGTAGAGAGGGGCTTGCAGGATGTGTGGGGAGTTTGGACTTTATCCCGATTGCAGGAAAGCCATCAAAGGACTGAAGCTTCATGTGATAGGATTCAGCTTCCAGAAGACCTCTCTGGTGGAAAGTGGATTATTGGGGGCAAGAGTGGGAGCTAGGAGTCCCGGTGGAAGGTTCTGCATTCATGCAGATGAGCAAAGAGGTTGGACTTATGAGATTGATGACAGTGCAGGAAACAGGGTATAAGAGGTACTGGGTGTGGAAGCTACCAGATTGGGTGGTGGGCTGGCTGGTCGTGAGTGGGTGATGGGTGGCAGACAACTGGTTGACTGGCTGAAGAAGCCATATCCTGAGATGGGAAGACTGGAGGAGGAGCAGGCTAGAGAGAAGGATAGGGCTCAGTTGGGGCCATGAGACATTTGAGGTGCTTTTCAGTTGTATAGGCCTTGCACTCAGAAGAGGGGCCAGCCATGAGAAGGTTTCTTTGGTTTTTCAACACATTAGAGAGCCTCAATGTGACACCACGGGTTGTCAGCTCCTCTCTTAAACACCTGCTGAGCACCGTGCCTCCTAGGAGGGCATGTCTTGGCTCTCCATGGCCATCGTCAGAAGCTGGGAGCATTCCCAAGGCAGAGTTCCCACTCCCAAGGCTTCCCCATCCTGGCCCACCCGTGACACCTCGTTATAAAGGGCGTCCACGGCACAGTGGTTTTCCCTGGTTTGTTCAGAAGCCCAGCTGCTGCCTTTGAGTTGTTCCCATCTTATTATCCCCGGAGTTTCTACTTCTTTTTGTGAAAATTTAATTTTCTGCTAGATTTGAAAGGGCCTGGACCAGCTGTTCAGGTTTGGGAAGTCAGAGTTAAATGCACCATGATCAAAGGCTGCAAGAGGCCAGCAGCATCCATCTCAGCAGCTCCTTAAATCAGAGCAACTTCACTCCTCCCAAAATGGAAAGCAAATCACTCAGCATGGACACTTGAAAGCAGGAGTGTTAGGCAATTCCCAGCCTTCAAACTGCCTGCTGCGTCTTTAAACCATTTTGCTTTGGAAATGGAATACCCAGGCTTCGGCCTGAGCTCCCCATGAGAAGATGTGCAGAGATGGCATCTGTGGGCCTTGTACCTCCTTGAAGTTTCTTTCAAATCAAGCCCAGGATAAATCTCAAGAAACAACAAGCTCTGAGAATTATCTACCAGCTCCCACTCAGCCCACCCCCATGTCTTCTCAGCAGGATTAGAAATCAGGCCACCTGGATGCAAACCCCTGCATCACAGGCTGGCAACCTTGAGCATGTCTGTCTGTGCCCTGGGTTTGCTCATCTCTAAAATGGGCTGATAACTTCCATGTTTGTCTCACTAGGTTTTGAGAGGCCTTAGTAAGTCACAAACTGTGAAAGTGCTTTGTAAACAGAAACATCACCCCCATCAATGGTTACTATTGTCCAGCTTCTTACCCTCCCAGTGATACTTGCATTTCAAAAAATAAGGAACTTTGAGAAGCAGGCACTGTTTCTCGGGGAAGAAACGCATTTCTAAAATGCTGGAAAACAAATTAGTGTTTGAAGGGCAGGAATACCAGGTGTGAAGTTACCTTGAGAGCCATAAGGTGTAAAAATAGCCGAGTAGGTGACAGGAGCAGCTGGCCTCCCTCCTGGAGGCTGCAGGGCCACCGTCTGTTACTCTCCTCCTTCCACTCCTCTCCTGCCTTCCTGTCCTCCCCTTTTCTTCTAATGTCTTTCCTCACCCATCTTTTTTTCTTTTTTAGCACACTGGGTTTTTTAAAAATTTACCATCTTAACTATTTTAAAGTGAATGTGTACATTATATTCACATTGCTGTGCAACAAATCTATAGAACTTTCTCATCTTGCAAAACTGAAACTCTATACCCATTAAACACCAGTTCTCCTCTCCTCCACCTATTTTTCTCCTGTTTTTTTTTTTCCTTCTGAGTGCCATTCTCCCTTTTGGTTCCAAGAAAGCTATGTAAGTTAAGAATCTTTCTGTTGAAAGTGACTCAAACTGGCTTACACCCAAAAAGGAATGTATTGGCTTGAGTAATTGAAAAATCCTGGAGTAACAGGCTTCAGGTACAGCAGGACCCAGGGGCTGGAACAATAATCAGAACTTACTCTCTCCTCTCTCTGTCTTTCAGCCCTGCCTGTGCTGGCTTTACCGTTAGGCATCCTCTACTTACTAGGATCCTGTCCTTCCTTCCCAGTTTTGCCCAGTATTGCATATGGGGAAAATGTCCCCGTATTACTTCCTTGCCACAGTGCCATCGTAGTACCATATTCAGCCAGGATACAGCCCTGCCCCACCCGCAGCTTTGGGGCATACCTGACCCCGCCACTGGACCTTCTGGTCCCACTTCCTCCCAATTACATTGGTCCTGCCACCATGATGGCCCACCTTCTAGTTCCCAGAAGAATGACATAGAAACAGCATAGGCTTCAGACTCACACAGATCTGAGTTCAAATCCCTACTCTGCCATTTACTGAGATGATGATGGGGGAAGGATAAAAACAGAATAATTATATAGAACATTACCACCTGGTACAAAGTCCATTCTAGCCATTTCTGAGCACTCTCCCTACCCTGTGCACAGCCCTCAGTGACTGCCTGCAGTCCTTTTCTCCTTCTTCCCCATGGGGCCAGCACCAGTGCCTGTCCTCCTGGAATCTGTCTCCTTTACCCTTTGCCCCTGCATCCCAATGCAGCCTGGTCTCTCCTGCAGGCCTCCCCTAGATCACTCTCTCCATTACTCTCCCACTGAAGGGTTCTCCTGCCTCCTTCCTTTTCACTGCCGAGCATGACTGCCCTGGGAATCCAGCCTCGTCCAGGCAGCCCAGATGCTGCAAAGGCAGTGAGAGTCTTGAAATGATCTGACATATTTCTCATAAGTCCCTAAAGGTTCACATTTCCCAGGCATCTGCCTGCCCTCCAGCATCTTCTTTTACCTCCTCAGCAGGCAACATCCCAGGGGCCATGAACTGGAACTGCCTTCCAGAGCCTACAGTGACCACAGAGGGCCTACATCCATGTGCATCTCTGTGTCTCAGAACAGAGCCCAGCCTAGGAAGCCACAGATATCATTAATAAATACCCAGCCAGGGAGGGAAGGAGAGAAGTCACCCCTGGGGCTGGGAGTGACTAATGGTGGGAGAGCAGGAATTATGGGGTGAGAGTACCACCCCAGTCTGGTGTCCCAGGAGGAAAAGCAAGAACTGACATATCACAGTCCTGGGTTTAAATCCTGACTTAGCTACCTAACTGCTGTGTGACCTTGGGCAAAGCCCTTTACCTCTCTGAGCCTTAGTTTTGCTCAACTGCAAAATAGGGACAATTGTGCCCACCCCAGAGGATGGCTGTGAGCATTCAGTGACACAGTACATGAAGAGGGTCAATGAATATGAGTTTCCTATGAATAAGAAATAATAAATAGGCATAAATAAATATTACCTATAAAATAGTATAAATGATGTAATAACATTTCAGTTCTGCATATGTCTCCTGAGCACACACTAGGTGGCCTCCCTCTGTTCCTCAAACCTTCCAAGCACACTCCCCTCTTCAGGGATTTTGCCCTTTCAGTTTCCTCCCCAGCAGTGCTTTTTCCCACATTTCTGTGTGGCTCATTCCATTCCCTCTCTTCAGTCAGGGCTTAAATACCACCTCCTCCAAGAGGCCTTCTCTGCCCTCTTATCCAAAATAGAGGCTGTCCTGTTACTCCCTGCCCCTTGCCCTGCCTTTTTAGCTTCATCGCCGAGATCCCTTCCTGATACATCCTGTGTGTGTGTGTGTGTGTGTGTGTGTATGTGTGTGTGTGTAGATTGTTCAGTGTCTGTCTCCCCTGCTGCTAGAAAGTCAGCTTTTGGGGACAAGGACCTAGTTCCCTCTGTCCTCCAAAACCTAGAGGAAAGCCTGGCACATAGTAGGCACTCGATAAAGATCTGAGTTCTAAGATCTGAGTTCTGTCTAAGATATGCCCTGGAGACCTTAGTTTTGCACTAGATGGCATCTAAGATGATAACCATTCTAATGAAACCAAGTGCCACTTGCTGCATGCCACTCTGTGCCATCACTGCGCTAAACCCTCCCCATGTGCTCCTCCCCCAATCCCACGATGGAGGTCTTGCCACTATTCTCACTGAACAGAGGAAATGAAGCTCAGAGAAGGGGTGGAACTGGCCCAGAATCATCCAGGCACAGCCAGGATTGTGCCAGGTAGGTCTGCCTCCACGGCTTAGTCCCTAAACACAAAACCAGGGTACCACAGGGGAGCCAGAAGCCCAGCACAAAGAAAAGCATGACCTTTGGATCAGGGAAGGCTACCTGGAGGAGAGGGCATTTGAGCTGGACCTTGATGGATACGTAGGAGCCCTCCAGGCAAAGAGGGGGTAGAGGAGCACTTAGGTGTCAATCCTGAATCCATTCCATAAGCATTCATTTAGTGCCTCTGTGTGTCAGGCAGAGATAGCACCTTTTGGGAATGAGGCCTTCAAATTCTGAAGGAAGCTGAGGTGTTAGAATCAGCAGCCTTGGGAGAACCAGGTCAGGGCCTGGACCTCACTGAGAGGGAGGGAGGAGCAGGCATTGAGCACCCACTGTGTGCCAGAAGTGGTGCCACAGGCTTCCCTTTATCCTCTCATGTAATATCCTCAACATTTGACGTGGAAGGTGATGTGCCCACTTTTAAATGAAGAAACTGAGGCTCAAAGGCCATGCACTGCAAGTTCTGGCTCCAGACCACCTGTGTTTGGTGGGGAGGACATGGGAAGAGAGTGCCTTCTGTCTGCTTCTGGCCAACAGAAACAGAGGAGATGGGGTTTGGGGCCCAGGTCCTGATCAGGCTGGCTGTTGAGAATCAGCAGAGGAATGGCCTACACAATGGCGGACAGTCTTGGTGGCCTGCAGGAGAGCCGACCCACACACGGAGGTCTCTGTAGCTCTGTGTCACTTGCTTTGTGACCCTGAACAACTCACTGTATTTCTCCCAGCCTCCTGTTTTCTTAACTCCAGGGAGTTAAATGTCTCCCAGGCCCCTCTTCTGGCTCAGACCGTGCAGATTTCTCAGCTTGGTGTGTTTCCTATCGCTGCTCTGACGAGTTACCACAAACTGAGTTGCTTAAAACTTACCAGCTAACATTTGTATAGGTCAGAAGTCTGCTGCAGGTTTTCTGGGCCAACATCACGGCAAGGCTGCATTCCTTCTGGAGGCTCTTGTGGAAGATGATTCCTTGCTTTTTCCAGCTCCTAGAGGTGGCCATGTTCCTTCCTTCATCGTCAGGCCGGCCTTGGTTTTCTCACATGGCATGCTGACTTCTCTGCCTTCTTCTTCCACATTTCAGGACCCTTGTGAATACATTGAACCCACCCAGATCATCCTGCATCATCTCCCATCTCAAGGTCAGCTCATGAGCAACCTTAATTCCATCTGCAACCTTCATTCCCCTTTGTAACCTAACATAGCCACAGGCTCCAGGGGTTAGACTATGGATGTCTTTGGGTGGCCATTGTTCCACCTGAAAAACAAGACATTTGGGGGAGGCTTTGGGCAAGCTGCTTCTTCTCTTTGGACTTCAGCTTCTATGTTTAGAAATGGGGGTGATCATTATGAACCCCAACTCGTACAGCTGCTTTGTAAACAAACTGAAATGATGTGTGTTCAGGTGGATTGCAGAGGGTCAGGCACTGTGCGTGGGGTTCAGTATTTCTGGGGTGTTTCAGTGGCTGGTAGCATCAGCTGATGGCTCTCACTAGGTACTCAAGCCTTCTTATGCTTTGCCCTGAAAGACTGCACCCCCACCCTCACACCCGACCCTGAGAAAACAAATGTGGGTCTGTCAACTGCTCCTGCTCGTTATAATCTGTCTTCTTTTCACAGAACCCCAGGGGGCCCTGGGATTTAGGAGTTAGGGAATGTCACTCAAGGATGCCTATTGAGCACTGAACAATAGCCCCTCATGAGGTCATTCAGCCTCTTAGCAACCACTCGGGCCCTTAGTAACCAGCCCAGAAGTGTTGATATTTACCCAACAGAAACTTTGGGTTATATGGATAACGCCCAGTTCCTTCCAGAGAGCCACAGGCCCTCCCTCAAAAGCAAGTTCCACCCACTGGTTAGCTGCTGTTCTGGCTCTTCTAAGAGCAGGCCTGGGAGGGAGCAAGGAGCTGTTTGCCCCACAATACGGGGATCAGACTAAATGATCAACAAAGAGGGTGCCCATGCATCCTGTTTGGCCTAGAACAATCCCAGCTTATCATGACTATTAAAAGTATTCTTTTCATTCTCAAAAGTGTCCCCAAATTGGAAGATCCATTTTCTGCTAATCCTAAAGTCATTCCCAGCCTGTGATTCTATTTTTCATCCCCTCCAGTCTCTGCCCCTTAGCTGAACTAATCCTGGGACTCTCTCTGTGTCATGCTGTGAGCTTGGGAAACTGAGGAAAATCAGACATGGTGCCTGGTCTGGGGAACTTCCAGGTCAGGGAAGAATACCACTTAAGCACTCTGCAGAACTCTAGGATTGAATCCAGGACCTTGTAATTCTCAGCCTCACTTACACTCTCCCCACTAAGCTATTTTAGAAAATAATAATACTCCTTAATATTCGAGTGGCATTTTGCAGTTTCTAAAGCGTTTCTCTTCTGTTACCTTATTTAATCCTGACGTCAATGGTTTTCATATATCCCCATTGCTCAGATGCGGAGCTGGAGGCCAGAGGTCAGAGAGGGCGATGGGTTAAGACAGAGAGTGGCAAGGAAGCAACTCAACCTCCATTTCCTCCCTTGTGAAAAAGAAATGTTATCACCTGCTTCTTAGAACTGTTATGAAAAATAAATGAGACAATACATACAAAGTTCTTTAAAAAAAAAAAATAGCAGCTGCCCTGGCAGTGTAGCTCAGGTGGTTGGGCCTTGTCCCATGAACCAGGGGGGTCACTGGTTCCATTCCTAGTTGGGACACATGCCCGAGTTATGGACTCAATCCCTAGTGGGGGATGTGTGGGAAGTGGCCGATCGATGTTCCATTCTCCATCAATGTGTCTCTTTCTCTCTCCTTCTCCCTTCCCCTCTCTCTGAAAATCAATGAAAGTGAAAAAATAACAGCTGCCAAAAATGAAGGCCTCTGCTGTGAGCTGTCATGCCCAGCAGTTGCATTTCTGGAACATTTGCCTGCTTCTCACATGCCCGCAGACACCACTTTGGGGATCTCCTGAAACATTTTAGAGCACTAGAAACAGTTCTTGGAATTCCAGCTTTGCCTCCAGGAGCTGTTTGACCTGCTTCCAGCCTCGGTTTCTTCATCTGTAAAATGGGCATAAGAACAGGTAGTTCTGAGGATGAAATAGAGCAAAGCACATAAAGGGCTTGGTACTCAAAGTGGATGGGTCTGTATTACTTTTCTGATGTTCAGTGTTTGAGGAGTCTTTGAACCTGGGGGTGGGGGGGGAGGGAGCATCCACAAGGTGGGATTTGCCTCCCACCCCAGGAGCCAGTGCCAGCACACATTTTTGGCTTTCTGCTTCCAGTGGCATTGACAGTGAGGGAGTTCAGCTGATGAAAGCTGTTCCCTCCACGCCCTGTTCACCTCAGGGAGGAGAAGGAGCCCCTCTCCCCCTTTTCTTTACAGAGCAGCTCCACAGGGGCAACTCTGTCAGGTTCCATGGTGATGCCTAAGTGGTTTCCTGCCCACGCCTCTTGCTAGCACTATGAGTCACCACCCAGCTCTGAGGTGGCGGCCGTGGGAAGGGTGTTCCCTCTCTGGCTGCAGAAATGCTGTTGCAGGATTGCTCTAGAAAGCCAAAACCAGGCCCCATGATAAGCACAGCTACCCTTCTTATGCAACTTTTGACATTGTTCAAAAGTAATGTTAATGTTCTTGACTTCCGTTTGCCGAAGGCCCTAGAGAGCTTGCCCAGTCCAGACCTCATGTTCTGCTTTCAACAGCCCAGGCAGAGGCTAGTGTCCACATTTGACATGTGGGGAAACTAAGCCGCACCTGAGGCCACAGAACTAGGACACTCCCAGCCTGGCTCTCTGCACCAGCCCTCAAAACTATCCCCACTGGCCATCCTAGTTAGCTTTTGGAACCAGAGTCAGAACAAAACAGGTAAATCTGATACATTTTATTCTTTTTCAAATGAATGTAATTGTTAGCATTTATGTCCTGCTGCTGGGGTAGAAGTTTGAACTCTGATTTCTGATAAAAGTCTATTTCTGTCCTATGAGCTAATTAAGAATCAGAGCTGAGCTCCAGGAGGCTGGGGGAGAGAAGAAGTATAAAATATTTGCATAGTCATTCGGGGGATTTTGCTTGTTGGCTGCCTTTGGCTGGAGTCCTCTCAATGAAACACTTCCACTGTCTTGCCCAGGCCAGGGAGAAATAGCCATAAACAAGAGTGGATGGGGCAGAAAGGGTCCACATGCATTCCACCCACCTCAGTCCTGTCTAAGCCTTAAACTGGCTTGGCCCAAGTCAAGAAAAGCCAGACTGCACCTTTCAGCCAAAGAAGCAGCAGGCTGGGTCCCATCCTGCTAGCAGCCCGGCCTGGTTGGGATTTCTGCTCTGCGTCAGGCCTTGGTCACTGTGCATAACAGCTTCCTTCTCTCCCAGAGCCACTGCGAATGTTTCCCCTTCATCCGCACCATGACCTCACCCAGAATAGATTTCCTACTATTTGAAATTATTTAAAATTAATTCTGTAGATTTGGAGGTGACACTGATCCTCTCCATAATCAGAAGAGTATGTGATGTTGGTGCCCAGATAGCCTGGGTTCCTAAATGGACATGTTAAGTCTTAACAGGCTGCCTGTAAAATGATTTTTTTTTATATCAGCATCTGTATTCTATAGATTTTCACTGGAGCACTCCATTGAGAATGTGTCTGTCTGAAAGGGATAAGAGCCCTATACCTCAGATTATACTGGGGGTTTTTTTAGGAAAAAAGAACCACATAGAGAAAAGTATGCTTCTGAAAATGAACAAAAAGTTTGATGTATAGAATGAGGATCTGCAAAGGAAAAAAATAAAGATATCGTTATGTAGTTTATAAATATTTCTCTCTTTTCCGCGTCCAGCGCAGCTAGAGAGCAGTCCCTTTCCTGAGTAGGGGCAGCTGGGGGTTGAGAAAATGAAAGAAGAGACAGACACAGAGATAGAAGGAAAAAGCTGGGGCCGGGTGGGACAGCTGTCCTCTGATGGAGAGACAGTGACCCAGAGCCGATACAGCGAGTTTATTTTATATAGTCTGATTAAAACAAGGTGGATTAATATGTATACAAAAGTTCTTATTTTGGCAACACTTGCTGCACCTCCCACAGCCCATTAGCTACTTAGGAAGGAATTAGGGAGGGCAAAAAGGTTACATTTAAATATGCTAGGAGAGCTCTGCCCTCCAAACTGGGACTGGTTTGTGGCCCTGCCACAGGTCAGTCTGAGGCTTAATCCTATAGCTGCTCCCTACAGTAGTTGAGTTAATCTTGAAGTGACTGAAAAGAGAAACAATAGCCTACAGCAATGTAAAATGCTCTAAGTTACAATGTGGTCCTTATTCTTCAGTAAAGTGTCTTGTCCCATCTCTGCTATTTGCTTAGGTTCTAAGTCTCAGAATCAAAGTCAGTATGTCTTATCAGCTCCCCTTTGAGATAAATACTTATTGCTTTCATATTGTACACAATTCTTCAGTTGCTCATTCTAACGAGACTTCAGAAGCTCTGTTATTTGTGGGTAGCCAGCCACAAAACGCTCACTTGGGCTGAGTCCCCAACCTGTCTTGCAATACAAGTCATTGTTATTATGGACTCCTTGGGGCTCTTAACAGAATGTAACCACATAGGATGATATTAGAAATAATATAGGATTTGGAGTCAGACCAACTTGGTATGTGGCCTTAAGCAGGTGACTTAACCTCTCTGAGCTCTGTGGCTTCCTCCCCTCAATTCTGACATTACCAGGCAAGATCAGTTGCCCATCCTCATGCACCCCTACACTTGTGTTGGCTTTTGTTCACCACACTGAGCTATACAGTTAGTTCCCTTGTCTATCTCCCCATTTCCCACAGGCTCCAAGAGTTGCCTGGGGGCAAAGTCTTGTCATATCTGTGTCCCAGTGCCCAATACAGGATCTGGCAAGGAGCAGAGGCCAGGGGTTGCGTGGGTGGGAAGAAGGAAGGAAAAGAAGGATGGAGGGAGAAAGGAAAAGTAGAGGGATATGCAAACTTTAAACTCTGATGCAACTCACAGTTATTTATTATAACTGGACTGGCCTAAGTGATAAGACATGCTAAAAATGATAATATTGCTGCCACATATCACTTCCCAGTTTTTAGTCCTGACATCACCATCATTTTATAGTTAACCATATTGACTACTTATTTATACATGTGTGTCTGTTTACCCTCCCAACAATCTGTGAGGTAGGTACTACTATGGTCCTCCTTTTGACAGACAACAGAGCAGAGGTAAGGAAAGGTTAAGACACTCACCCACATGACACAGCTGGTACATGGTTACAGCCTGGATTTGAGGTGAGGTTCCTAAGACTCCAGAGCCAGTGCATTTAAATAATGTGCTCCCAGTACCCAACTGAAAGCTTGACAAGTAGTTAATTTCAATAGTCATGAATGAATGAATGAGTCAATGCTCCTCCATGGCCATTGACTCTCAGTCTTACTCTTAATTCTTTCTTCCTGGCATATGTGATTAAAACAAAAAGTCTAAGCTTAATTGGGTCTGGGTTCAGATCTGGACTTTCCATGTCACCCTGGGAAAGTCGCTTCTCTCTGAGCATCAGCTTCATTCCCATCAAATGGGAATAATATTAGAGCCTTCCTTTCTCAGCCTGCGTTCTCCCAGAAGCAGACCACAAGACAATAATTCAAGTGCAAGTAATTTATGTGGGAGGCACAGGAATGCTGATAAGGGAGTGGGGAAGTGAGACAGGAAAGAGAAGGAGATCTTTTCAAGAAAGCTAATTACCACTTTGGGCAACTGGAGCTCAATCACGCTGGGGACTCCGGGAACCATTGGAGAACCCATAGCTCACAATGACCCCACCTGAGGAGCAAAGGAGCTGGGGTAGTGATATGGTACACCAACTCCCACCAGTCATTGGCTGAGGGTGCAGGAGTGAGAGAAGTGGTGTCACTTCTCTAGAACTTGCCCACCAGAGAAAGTCCTCAGGCAAAGAGGCACAGATGCTGTGGGGGAAATCGCACCAAGTGGTTAGTTAGATCTGTGGAATTATGGGCGGGGCAATAGCAGCATCTCTGAACTCTTAGCATCACTATGAGGATTAAGTGGGTTCCTTAACCCACTTGGAGTGCAAACCCTTGCACATATTAAACATTTCCTCCATGTGATATAAAACAGATGCCCTTGGGGTTTGCTCCTTAGAACCTTGTCACCAATCTATAAGCAGCAATGTGATTCTCCTGAGTGCCAGGGGCTGGGGTACAGCAGTGAGCATTGCCAGCAGGGCCCTGGCCATTCAACATTCATAACCCTTTCTGGCTGACAGAAGATGAATGAGAAATGACAGACTCATCTCTGGTAATGACCGGGGCAGCGCTCAGAGTGGTGAGGACCATGGGAGCTGCCTTGTCCACCCCCTTCACTTTACAGAAAGGGAGTCGGCCCAGGGCACACAGCTGAGGGGGGCAGTGTCAAGACTGGACTCCCAACTTCCTTCAAAGTGGGTGTCACACATGGGAAGGGCCTTAGGCAAACCCTCCAGCTGGGATGCCAGCGATTACTTTTGTAGCACAGGAAGCATGTTCTGCATATGCCAAACAGAAATTCCCTGTATGTGGATTCCCTCCCACCTTTGGCACAAGATGGTTTTGCTTACAAGGGGCTTCACCTTCTCTGGACAGGTGTCCAGATAGTCCTTGCCTGAAAGCTCCCTGGGGGACAATATTTTAGAAGTTTCATGAAACAAATGCATAAGAACAAGGATCTGTCCTCCCTGTCATGGGTCAGCTGTGTGGCCTTAAGCTACGCTCCCTTTCTGATGCTGTTTCCTCATCTGTAAAATGGGGACTGTGAATGAGATGGTGGGCACGAGAGAGATTTGGGAGATGTAATCTGCCTACCTCTTATGGGCAGGGGGAGTATTATTATCATTGTTGTTGATATTGTTGTTAGGAATGGTACCACCTTGGGCCAGCCAGTTCTTCTCTCTGTGAATCTTCTCTTCTTTTCCCATCGGCTATTGTCAACCCCAAGGAACCAGGAATGTGAAGGCAACTGCCAGAGACCCGCAACCATAGACTATGTTAGGTTTGGGGAAGATTTGTATGTTCCAACCCCACAATGGGGGAAACTGAGGCCTGGAGAGCGAAGAGGACTTGTCTAAAGCCACCCACCTTCAGTGGCTGTCAGCTTTTGCCCACAGACTCACCACCCACAGCTCTCCCCCACATCTACCAAAAACGTTGCCTACCCCGACCCCTCTGCCCCACACACTGGCCCAGCCAGGGAAGCCTGGGAGGGCACAGGCCTCTTGCTGTTCAGTTCCTGGCTGCAGGCATGTTCCCTTCTGCTGCAAGTCAACGTTTCTGCCTCTGACTTTGTGTGTGGCAGATGGCTCAGCAGAACTGAGCCTCGATTGCTGATGGGGGCAGCAGGTCTGGAGCATGGAAGTAGAGCCTACTGGCTCTGGGAGCCACACAGCCCGGCTTGGCCACCTTTAGGTGTGTACTTTCAGATATGTGGTCTTACCTCGACGAGTCTGTCTCCCATTTTGAAAATGGGGCAATAAGGTGACTAGGGCATTCCTCATCAATCTGATAGGCAGGTGTGTCTTCATAGTGGGAGAGGATACAGATGTGGTGGGGGGACTTTGGAGGCTGATTTCTATCTCTGGAGAGGGGAAGTGATGAGAAAGGGGGGACCTCAGGAAGGAGGAATCCCTAGCAGGCCCCAAGCCCTGGCCTGGAGTGGAGCTGTCCAAGGGAGAGGCTGGTGGCTGGGCAGAGCCAGGCAAAGCCCAGGAACCTGGCCGCTTCCTCCGTTTTCAGTAGTTGACCCTGCACAGAGGGGCTGTGTAGGATCAGACTGAGGTGGGTGAGGGGGGCAATCTGAGGGGGTGCTTTAGTCCAGAGACTGAAGGCTGGGAAGGAGGGGGTGTGCTGAGGGGCTGTCAGATGTCTCCTTCCCTCCCTCTCTAGTCCCCTGATGGAGTCAGGCTGGTGGACAACTATCAGGCACTAAACTCCAGCCTCAGGGGGCAGGTGGGTTATCATTTAAGAAGAGGGAGCTCTGAGGGTGGTGCCAGGAAATGGGCAAGCTGGTCTTCTTATACTAACATGCCATGTGCTAGCAGGTTTTCCTACATGCATGTTTACTATAGAAAATGGGGAATATACATAGGCTTTTTATAGAAGAACCAAAAATCTTAACTCCACCAGTGTTGATATTTGGATATCTTTCAATGTTATATATTTCATCTATATATATATATACTATAAACATAGGTTTCTTGTTGGGGTCAGGAAAATTGAGATCCTGTTTTATTTCCATTATCTATGTGGCTTTTTTCACTTGATGGTATTAAGACATTTTCCTGGGTCATTCAAAATTATTTGAAAAGATGATTTTTGATAGATACATAATCTTCTATTTTATGGCTGCTCAGTAATTTGCTGAACTAACTAACCCCCTAGGGTTGGATATTAAGATTGTGTCCAAATTATTGCCATGATTTAAAAGGGAAACACTGATGAACATCTTTATGACTAAAATGTTTGCATTTCCAATTATTTCCATTAGAATATGTTCATAAGAAGCAAAATTACTAGCTCAGAGGCTGCACATTTTGTCTTTTATTATGTTCTAATATATTTTGACACATGCAAAAGAAATTATGTAGCATATATGTTAGTTTGATAATACAATGTGTATCATGAACCTACCACCCAACCCAAGAACCGAATGACAGCAATTATTTTGTGTATTCCTAAGAGTGTGAGTGTCCCCATCTCAATCTCTGCTTCTTCCACAGGAAAGATTATCCTGTTTATCATTTCCTTGCTTTTTTTCCCTATAGACTGTAATTTTAGAGCAGTTTTAGGTTCACAGCAAAACTGAGCAGAAAGCACATAGAATTCCCATGTGCCGTTTTTCTTAAACATTTTTATCTCGTGGGTGTATGCTTACACTACCTATAGTTTAGTTCTGCTTTTGTTTTACTTCTTTGAAATAGCATTACATAGTTTGCAATCTTCTGAGACTTGCTTCTTCCAGGCAACATTGTTTCTCAGACTTATCCATGTGGTGGCTGTTGCTGGAGCTGATGCATTCTCGTTGCTATATAAAATTTCCTGGCATGATGATACCACAGTCTTCCAGGGTTGTTTCCAGGGTTCAGCTCCTGCAAACAATGTTGCTGGGAACATTCCTGGCCATGGTTCCATTTACTTAGAAAAGGAACACGGGAGGGAAAATATTTGGAAGAGGGATTGCATCAAGAGTGGAGTACGCACAAGCTTGAGTTAAGGTATCTGCAGGCCATAAACTGATTTGATTTTTGAGGAGAGTTGCAACAAAGAACATCTCATGGGCTTGCCTGAGCTAGAGCAGTGGTCGCCAAGAGGTGGTCCACGGACCACTGGTGGTCCGTGAGGTCCGAAAGGTTGGCAACCGCTGAGCTAGAGTATGCCGTTTCTCAAGCTTAGCTGCAGAGGTCAGTGATCTTGGGCCAGTGAGCACAAGTAGCACCTTCTGCCGTGCCCACCTTTGAGGAGGCAGGGTTTGTGAGGGGAACAGCTCCCCCACCTTTCAGTCTCTGTGCCTTTAAATCTGAGTGTCCCTAAGTGTGACATATGTGTCTCTGAGGATATTAGGTTGTATGCAAGATCAGCCCATCACCTGATAGGAAAACTAGTCTGTTTTCAGTTCTCTTTCAGTCTTCCAGGTCACATCAAGGCAAAAGGAACTAGTGCATCTGTAATTACAGCCTCGTCCCCTCTAAACATTGGCTATACTCTGAGCAGAGAGCAAACTCAGGGTCTTAAGGGGACAATCAGGTACATCTTGTTGCATTTCTCTGATGCAGTCATCTTTTATTGGTGGTGCGTAGCGTTGGTTTTCCATTGATGGTAGTGACAAAGTTTCCTTTAAAAATAATGTTTATGTTTTAATCAATCAAGTTATTAAGAAAAAAAAACACATGAGATCGATTAAAGGACAGATACTAACCGTCTTGACAGTATATTCAATTGATCCAGGTTTGGGAAACACTGACCTCAATCAGTCATTTTCAAACTTTCTGTCTCAGGACCCTTTATGTTCTTAAAAATGATTGAGAACTCCCCCAAAGAGATTTGTTTATGTGAATACTTTGCATATTTACCATGTTAGAAATTAAAACTGGGGTTTTAATATTTATTAATTCATTTAAAATATCAATCATAAACTCACTATGGTACCACATACAACATGTTTTATGAAAAATAACTGTATTCTACAAAACAAAAATAAATTAGTGAGAAGAGTAATGTTTTACATTTTTACCAACCTCTTTAATGACTTAATTGAGGGCAGCTGGGTTCTCATCTGCTTCTGCATTCAATCTATTGCTATATGATGTGTTGGTTAATGTATATGAAGAAATTCTAGCCTCACAGAGATATGTGGTTGGAAAAGAGAGAAGTATTTTAATAACCTTTTCAGATAATTATAGATTTTTTTTCTTCAATACTACACCCAAACTCAGCAAGTGATAGTGTATTAGTTTGCTACAGATGCCGTAACAAAATGTCACAGGCTGGATGGCTTTAATAACAGAAGTGTATTTTCTCACAGTTTTGGAACCTTGAAGTCCAAGATCAAGGCCTTAGCAGGATTGGTTTTTTTCTGAGGTCTCTCTCCTTGGTTTGTGTGGGTTGTCTTCTCGCTGTGTCCTTACATGGCCTTTCCTCTGTGCACATGCATCCCTGGTGTCACTTTGTGTGTCCCAATTTCCTCTACTTATAAGGACATCAGTCCATTAGGGCCCACCTGAAATGACCTCGTTTTACCTTCATCGCCTCTTTACAGGCCTTATCTCCAAATGCAGTTACATTCTAAGATACTGGGGAGTTAGGACTACAACACATGAATTTTAGAGGGGACACAGTTCAGGCCATGATAGCATCTTCAAAATTAATTGCAATGAAGAATCTGAAGCTATCTCAAATTTTACCTGCTGTGAATTAAAATCCATTTTCTCTACCTTACACTTCAAGGAATCTGTTACCTATGCATGCTTTCATAACATCATTCATTGGCCATTTAGAAAATATTGGCTCATTGAGTTGTATAGATCTTTCTAATGTCTACACATTTTGTTATATACGATTTTTTAAAGTCATATCTGTAATCTCACCACTGACCTCATCAGAAGTGTTTTTACATCCTGGGAAGCTATCAAGCCCATGATACTAAATACAAGTTTTCCAAAATTCTGATTTTCACTTTGAAATCTCAAATTTTATCATTAGCAACAAAAATTGTCAATTGTTTTCCTTGAAGCAGTAATCTTACTTTGTTCACTTTTTGAGAAAATTCTGCCAAACATCCAAGTCTGAATAACCTTCATTTATCTGTCAGTTGTTCCCTTGTGTAAAAAAAAAAATAGCATTTCATGAAAACAGAGGCTAATTCAGCTCACAACTCAAACAATCACGCAAAAACTTTTCCACCAACACCCATCATAGTTTGGTGTGCAGCAGACATATGTTATGCATACTTCCCACTTCATGTTCTCAGGGGTCAAGCTTTAATAAAATTAATCATTTTTCCCGCTTCACCCAGGATATTCCTAAGTGAGGCTGGCATTTTTGTACTGCAACTGTGTGGCAATGAAAGAGTAGAATAATTGCTGTACAATTTTGTGACACTCCCTTGATTTGCACTAGGGCACCAGCAGACTTACTCACCATTGCTTTTGCACTAGCAGTGTAAATATCAACACAGTGAGGGTGCAAATAGCATCCTAGTGTTATTAGGAAAATAATTTTGACCTCTCAGCCCCCCTACAAGGGTCTTAGGAAACCTCAGGGGCATGTGCATTACACTTTGAGAACTGCTGACCTAGATAAAAATACAGAGAAGATTTGGGGCCATAAGGTAGAGCCTCGAAAATGACATTGGTGCCAGAGTCACAAGGCCTTGGTGTGCACCAGGCTCTTCTAGTGTGGAACTAAGTGGCTTTGGACAAGTCACTGTTCTCCGGAAGCCAGACACTTCACACACAAAAAATGGTGGGTGCTTCCCACATCCCAGAGCTGGGGAAGGGCGGAGATGAGGCCCACACTTGAGAGACTCTTTATGCGTCAATGGTAATGCACAGACCAGTGGGAGGAACCAGCTGCTTTGAGGAATGAGGCAAAGTTATGAACTTTCACATCCTGGCTTAAGCCACTTATGATTAGAAACACTGCTCAGATTCCTGTATTCCCCTGAAGAAACATAAGAGAGCTAGACCTGGAGACCCTGAAAGAAATCCAATTAGGTTTCTAATTTTAACAAATTGACAACTTTGGGGCTCTGCTTCAAGTCACGCATTACCACATATAAAAGTCCACATTTCCTCTTGTCTCCTATTGGACAGGTAGGCTCTGACTCAAGTCAGGTAGAAGGCTGGAATCCCACGGGAAATGATAAGCATTTCAGAAAATATTATTTGATTAGCAGTGTCAAGGAGATAGGTGATTCTGTAAAACTTCAGGGAACTAGGAAGTACTTGTTGAAAGGTTTTCAAGTGGACTTCTGCTTCCAGGAATATGGAGTAGAGGTACTTCTTCTTCCACTCACCAAGTGCAACTAAAACTCTTGGACATTATATATTAAAAAACAAACATCAGCCCTGACCAGTGTGGTTCAGTTAGTTGGAGTATCGTCCCATACACCAAAAGATGGTAGGTTTGATTCCTGGTCAGGGAACATACCTAGGTTGCAGGTTCAATCCCCCATTCGGGGCATCACAAATCAATGTTTTTCTTTGCATATATGCATAACCCAGGGACACAGACAATACCGTGGTGAAGGCCTGGGGTGGGGGCAGGATGGACTGGGAGAAGTCAATGGGGGGAAAAGGGGACATATGTAATACTTTCAACAATAAAGATTTTAAAAAATAAAAAACTATATTAAAAAAATAAAATGCAGAACAAACCAAAAAAATCTCTGAAAGAGAGAGAGAAAGAAGACAGACCTGTTATGGATCTGCAGACCCAACATAGTAGTGAGTTCCTGGGCTTTCTTTTGTCTCACATATCCCAGAGTTAAAGCTGAAGGAGCAAGAAATGAGGAAATGCCCATGAGTAAGCAAAATACACACACAAAAAACAAAAGACAAGACAAGGCATCAACAGAAGTTTGCTCTCTCTAGCCAAAGAACAAGACAGGGAGCAACACTTTTATTTTTTTAATAATTATTTAATAATTATTGATTGTTGAAAGTATTACAAATGTCCCCCTTAAACCCCTATTGACTGCCTCCAGCCCGCCCCCAACCCTGCTCCAGGCCCTCACCACCCCATTGTCTGTGTCCACAGGGCCATGCATATATGCATACAAGGAAGGGGCAACATTTTTAGATAAAAACTGCTCTACCAGCCAAACATCATAAAAAACACTGCCCCCTGCCCCCACCAGCAAGATCCAGTAGGGAAACTAGACTTCTACTTTCATCAGGCTATAATGAGGCACCACTGGGATGGTGTCAGAGAAGGACAAGCATGGAGTCAGGACTTTCATTCCCCACTGGTGGTAGCAAGACTTCACCCCCCAGAACCCATGGTGTCAGTAGAGTAACTACAGGGCGCTCCTACCCTTCCAATCCAGGGAAGTATCAGTGGAAGCCTAATGCAGAGCTGGAGTTCCCAACCCCCCTTCCTGTACTGCAGCAGTGTCAGAGGAAGCCAGCTGAAATACTGGTAGAAGGTTTAAATATGATCCAGAGGCCATACCATAGTATGCCAAATGCCCAGGCTTCAATTGAAATTTATTTATACCAAGAACTAGAAAGATATCAAACTGAATGTCAAACGACAATCAGTAGATGTCAACTTTGAGGTTACAGAGATGTTATTTTATCTGACAAAGATTTTTAAAGCAGCCATCATAAAAATGCTTTAAGTATCAGTTATGAACACACTTGAAACAAATTTAAAAAATAGAAAGACCCAGCAGTGAGATAGAAGACAGAGAGAGGAACCAAATGGAAATTTTAGAACTGAAAAATATGATAACTGAAATTTTTGTTAGAAACTCAGTGGATGTGCTTAACAGTGAACTGGAGGGAACAGAGAAAAGAAATCATTGAACTAGAACTTAGGACAATAAGAATTATCTAATCTGGATAACAAAGTAAAATAGACTTTTACTTTTTTATGAGACTATAACAAAAAAATCTAATGTGTATGTCATTGAACTCCTGAGAGAAAATGAAAAAGCGAGTGGAGCTGAAAAGGTACTTGAAAAAAAATTTTCTAAAAACTTCTCAAATTTGGCAAACAAAAAACCATAAACCTACAGATTCAAGAAGCTGAGAGAACTCCAAAGAGGCTAAACCCAAATTAATCCACACCAAGATACAAAGTAGTTAAATTCCTGAAAAGTAAAAACAAAACTAAGATCTTTAAAGCAGTGAGAGAAAAATAACTCACTTATCAGGGGGAAACAATTTGAATGCCAGTGGATTTCTCATAGGAAATCATGGAGGCCAAAAGGAAGTGGCACAACATTTTTTTCAAATGCTGAAAGGAAAGAACTGTCAAGTAAGAATTCTATATCCAGCAACAAGATTCTTTACGAATTAAGGGAAAATCAAGACATTCTCAGATGAAGGAAAACTAAGAGAATTTGTTGCTAGAAAATCAACCTAAAACAATGCTAAAAGAAGTTTTACATGCCAGGACTGACCAGCAGACCCTGAGTGATGGATGAATTACTCTGACACATGTTTCTGTGAAAGAGAAGGCTAAGGGGCTGCTTGGCTGTAGGCACCAAACAGCCCTGTTCACCTGCCTCCTTAGACTTTTATTGTAACAACAGCTTGAACTAAAATTAACCTCTAGATACAATCAGCAGGGTAAGTATCCTTGAGAAAGCACATGCTTCTACAAGGTCGGGTCTAAAGACTAAACATAGAGATTCCAGTAAAATACCCAGGGGCTCGGACTTGTTTGGAAAAATCAAGGCAGGGGCTGCTGCCTTCAGCAAGGCTCCCCCTAGAGGCCCCCAACCTTTTGGAGAATCCTCCTTATAGACTTTCCAACAAAGGCCCATGCTTCCCCACATCTACAAACAGAAAGGGAAAAAATTTTTTTAAAGGAATCTTAGAATATCAGGAAAGAAAAAAGAATCTAGTAAGCAAAAATGTGGGTAAATGCAATAGAAATTCTTTCTCCAGTTGAGCTTTCTAAATTATGTTTGATGGTTAAAGCAAAAAATATAAAACTTTTAGATATGGTTGCAAGTGTATGTAGAAAGAACAGAAAATAAAATTGTAGACTTAAATTTTAACATATTACATTAAATCTCCAGACCAGATAGTTTCACTGGAGAATTTTACTAAATGTTTAAAAAAATAACACCCATTCTACACAATGTCTTTAAGTAAATGGAAGAGGAGGGAACACTTTCCAGTTCAATTCATGAAGCTAGAATTACCCTGATATCAAAACCAGACAAAGACAGTACAACAAATAAAAATAAAAACTACAGGCCCACATCCCTCATAAATATAGATGTGAAAGTCTTGAATGAGACATTAGCAAATAGAATTCAACAATGTAAAAACAATTATCCCTTATGACCAAGTAGAGTATATTCCAGTAATGCAAGGTTGGTTCAACATTTTAAAATCAACGAATATAATCCACCATATTAATGGGCTAAGGAAGAAAATTCAAATGATCACATCCATCAATTCAGGAAAAACATTTCATAAAATTCAACACTGATTTATGATGTAATGCTCAGAAAAATAGAAATAGAAGGGAACTTTGTAAACTTGATAAAGAATGCCTACAAAAGAATACATCTAACATGATATTTAATGGTTAAAGACTAAATGCTTTCCCTAAAATTAGGAACAAGGCAAGGTGTCAATTCTCATCATTAATATTCAATTACTAGCCAATGCAATAAGATAAGCCAGTGGTCGGCAAACTGCGGCTCGCGAGCCACATGCGGCTCTTCGGCCCCTTGAGTGTGGCTCTTCCACAAAATACCGACTTCTGCACATGGGCCACGAAGTTTCAATCGCACTATACATGTGCGCCCGCAGGTGGTATTTTGTGGAAGAGCCACACTCAAGGGGCCAAAGAGCCACATGCGGCTTGCGAGCTGCAGTTTGCCGACCACTGAGATAAGCCAAGACATGAAGATTGGAAAGGAAGAACTAAAACTGCTCCTGTTTGCAGATAACTTCATTCTCTGCATTAAAAATCCCAAAGAATCTACAAAAAAAGAAAACCTCCTAGGACTAATATGTGAGTTTGGGAAGGTCATAGAATACAAGACACATAGAAAAATCTATTGCATTTCTGTATACAAGATTTGTATACTGAAAACTACAAAATACTGAGAAAAGAAATCAAAGAATGCCTAAATAAATGAAGTGACATAGTGTGTTCATGGATTGGAAGACTCAGCAAAGTTAAGATGTTAGTTCTCTGCAATTCCTACCAAAATTCCAGCAAAATTTTTGTAGATATAGAAATTGTTATTCTAAAATTTATACAGGAAATGTAAAAGAGCTAAAATAGCTGAAATAGTTTTGAAAAAGAATAAATTGAAAAGAATAAAAATACCTGATTTCAAAATTTATTATACAAAAATCAAAACTGTGTAGTACTGACAGAGAGATGACATATAGATCAATGGAATGGAATAGAGGATCTAGAAATAGACCTATACAAATAAGCCACACCAATTTTTAACGAAGGTACAAAAACAATTCAATGAAGGAAAAATGATAATCTTTTCAACCAGTGGTTCTGAAGTCATTGGGCATCCATGGGTTAAAACACACACACACACACACACACACACACACACACACACACACACACACCAACAACAACAACAACAACAACAACAAACAAAAAAAACCTTCTACCTAAGTATTGCACCTTATAGAAAAATTAACTCAAACTGGACCACAGATTTAAATATAAAACTAAAACTTATAGTTTAAAAAAATGTAAGGGGGAAATCTTCAAGATCTAGAGCTAGGTAAAGCTTTCTTAGACTTGACATCAAAAACATGATCCATATGAAAAAAGATGATAAAAAAAGATGATAAACTAAACTTCACCAAAATTAAAAGCTTTTGTGCTACAAAAGATTCTGTTAAGAGGATGAAAAAAAGATAAGCTACAGAAGGGAAATATTTGCAAACCACAAAATCTGACAAAATACTGATATCTGACATATATTTTAAAACTCAACAGTAAAAAAAATCAATCCAATTTAAAAAATAGGCAAAGTTCATGAAGAACATTTCTCCAATGAGTATATTTACAGATGGCAAATAAGCACATGAAAAGATATTTGGCACCATTAGTCATTAGAGAATTGCAAATTAAAAACACAATGAGATATTACACATCTATCAGAATGGCTAAAATAAAAAATAACACCACCAAATGTTGATGAGGACTCTGAAAAACTGGATGATTCATACACTGCTGGTGGAAATGTAAAATGGTACAGCCACACTGTAAAAGTTTGGAAGTTTCTTTTTAAAAACACACACAAGTAGACATGCAACTACCATGCAACCCAACAATTACACTCTGAGGCATTTATCCGAAATAAATGAGAACTTATGTCTACACAAAATACCTATACACAAGTATTTATAGAAGTTTTACTCATAATAGCCCCAAATTGGAAATAACCTAGATGTTTTTGTGGATGAATGATTAAACAAACGGTACATCTACCATGAATTGCATTCAGCAATAAAAATAAAAAAATTAACTATTGATACACACAACAACTGGGTGGATAAATCTCCAGAGAATTATTCTGAATCAGAAAGTCAATCCCAAAAGATTACATATAGTGTGATTCCACTTACAGAACATCTTTGGATGAGCAATATTCTAGACATGGAGAACAGTTTCATCACTGCCAGGGCTTGGGATTGAAGGTGGGGTGGAAATGAATGTTATTATAAAGGGTTGGACTCAGTAAACATGTGATGGAACAGTCCTGATTATAGTGGTTGTTACATAAAACTACATATGTGATAAAAGTGCATAAACCTACACCACCACAGACACATAGACACACACACACACACACACACACACACACACACACACACACTAATGCTCATAAAAATAGATATTATCTCTATCCTGAAGTTGGGGAAATGGAGGTTTAGAAAGGTTAAGCCATTGAGCCCAGGGACTCTGTCTCTCTCCAAAGCATACTTGCATGACCACTTTACCACACCCCTGCCCTGGCAGGCTACCCCAACCAGCAGACAGAGGACAGAAACCCCAGCTTGACACCCCTGACAGCAGGTGGACTTGCTTTCCCAAGACGGGGCCAGAGAGGGGTGATGCCCACCAGGCAAGTTTTGATTGGGGAGGCAGGGGCTGGGTCCCCATTTGGTTGGAACAGCCCCTACAAGGTAGGTGAGGAAAAAGGTGCCCCTGCTTTCTTCTATCTCCATCCCTACCCAACTGTGGCCCCAGCCCAGTGCCAGCACACAGGATACTCCACACCAGTCTTCCCTTCCTACCCCTTCCTGACTCAGGTCCTCATCAAGTCACCCACCCCTAATCAATGCCATCTCCCTTTTCCACAGCTGAACTTCATCACCCAGCCCCCAGAGCCAGCAAGACATGGGCCCCACTTTCCAAACCCCCAACGCCTTTCATTTAACCTGACACATGGAGGGGTGAGTTGAAGACTGGGGTTTTGCTGGGGGTGGGGTAGATGTGTGAAGAGGCACTGTTGGGGGGCTACAAATGGAGGTTCAACCAAGCAGGAAAGCAGGGTTTGACAGCAGTGAACTTTCCTGTGCCACCCTGGCAGGGACACATGAATTATTTATGCACCATTGTGCTGCTTTGGGAAAATTCCCTTACATCCCTTTTGCGTTTGCATAGGGAATAGGCACAGAATGCAAAGGAGGAGGATAGTATCACTTCACACAGTGAACTGAGTCTCAGTTCTCTCACCTGTAAAATGGGGACAGTGCAGCATCTCCTTGTGTTAGTCAAGCAAAGATGATCCATATAAAGTGCTTAGCAGAGTAGCTGGAACATAGTGGATGCTCAATAAGTGCTGTGGAATGAATAGGCATGCGAGGTGCCCAGTGCAGGTTAGTTAAATGGGCAGCCCTCTCTCTGGGGTCAAAATGCCACTCAGCCTTCCAGAGCCGGTTGACATGGTAGCTCTGTGAGAGTTCTCTGGCTCCTAGCCTGGATTAAGCACATCTTCCTCTGTATCCCGAAGCCCTTTGGGAGGGCCTCTGTTACTGCCTTGCTCAGTTTACCTTACGTTATATATCTCCGAACCCCAAAGTCCATGCCCCACACCCCCACGCCCACTCCTGTTGAGGACCAGAGCTCACACTGCTTATCTTTCAGCATCAGACCCAACTTACCTTCCGCAAGAACATCCTCTGAGCCAGAGCTCAGTCATGACCTTGTCTGACTTCCCAGGAGGCGTCTATAACCCTTTCACAGATGAGCAGACTGAGACCTCCCTTGCCAGCCAGGAGGCGGGAGAGCCAGGATGCAACTCCAAGATCCTGAGCTCGCTTCCTATTATCCCACACTGCCCAGGCAAGGAAGATAAGTAACTCCAGACCGAATCAGGGAGGGAGCACACGGGCAGCCTGTCCAGGCGCCTCTGTCCCCAGCCCTGGGAGATCACCCAGACCTCTTGCTTTGCTGAAGTTTTGTTTCTCACCCAAGCACTCTGGGACTAACCCGAGTGTTTGCAAACACATTACATAATTGCTCACATATTTATTTAATGCCATCTCTTGAATGTTAAACAATTGATAATACAGAACAGAAACATGGGCATTTAAACCCAGAAGCTTTTGACAGGCGTGGGTGGGTAAGGAGGTTGAGGAGAGCCATCGATGAGCCACCCTGTCAGAGGGGGAGGTGACATCTCCCCTCTCCTCCTCCTGAGATGAGTGATAGGCTTCTCAGGCCCATGGCTGGCAACGGCAGTGGAGTTTTCACCGTGGGGCTCAACCCCTTTCATTATATAAAGAGATGCATTCTCTCTTCCCTAAAGGAGGCTTGGAGCCAGGGTTTATTTGTTTACTCGTGTTTATAGAGCACCCTGTATGTGCAGTCACTATTATGCTTTTATTCACCCCCGGGTGCCCTGGGAATGAAACAGACTCCTGTCCTCATGGTGCTGACACTCCAGCAAACAGGTGACCAAATAAATAAAGAAGATAGGTTCAGGGCATCGCAAGACTGTGAAGAAAACAAAACAGGGTGGCAGGTAGGGAGTGATGGGCAGTCGCTGAGGAGGGAACTTTGACCAGAGCTCTCACCGGTAGAAGCAGCCAGACATGCAGAGGTCCAGGGCTTGAAGAAGAGCATGGAGGGCAGTGGGCTGGGAGGAGTGAGCAAAGGCCCTACATGGGTGATGCATGCAGAAGAATGCCTGCCCAGGGCCGATTGGGCCAGGCCTAGAAGCACCCCATGCAAAATTTGAGTTATAGTCTATGTGTAGTAGCAAAACTATTGGAGGGTCCTAGCAATCTAATGAATGTTTGGAAAACATTTCTCTGCATCTGAGAGAGGACTAGCAGGTGATAGGTGTGCCAGGAAGAGCTGGGTCAAAGTTCCTGGTCTGCAGTGCTGGGGAGTGGTCAGGGAGAAACTAGGGAAAGCACAGGAATGGCTGACAAGGCCCCAAATGCTAGTAGATCTGTCCGAGGTTACAATGAGTTTCTCCCAGGCAGCAGTGGAGGGCCTGCCTGACCCAGGAATCCTAGTAACACCAGTGATATAGATGATAATAACAGTATCTTGGACAGGGGTGGGCAACCTTTCTGTGAGTGCGTGCCAAAACCAGCAAAATATCTGACTCAAAATTCTTCTGCGTGCCAACCCTAATTTTTGAGAACATGTTACGCCTACTTGATATCTCTTAAGGTGTACGTATGTGAAGAACCTTGAAGAAAGTCCGACAGGAACCTTTATGACTCCGTTTGATATTATCAATGGGACTTCTGCTGCTGCATCACTGATGACAAGATTTTATATCAGGTTTATATTTCGTGACCTTCAGAGATATGCATGAGCTACTACTTTCATCCGTCAGGCTACTCCTATTATGAGACTTAACAAAATTCATCACTGAGAACAAAGATTCATAAGCATATGTGAATGAAACCAAAACACTGGTCAGATCTAGGAAGGCAGGGAGAGTTAAGGCAGAGGCATAGAAATTGCTCTTCCCCTCTCTCATCAATCTATGTCTATGGTCTTTAAGATAACTTGTTATGTAAAATTATTTATTTATCTAAGATGCACCTACACTGAATTTATCCGAAAAATAAAAAAGTTGATATTAAGAAAAAATTGTAAATGGAAGATTGTAAGAGAGGGTTTTTCGTGCCAGCAAAAGTTACTGGCATGCCATGTTTGGCACAAGTGCCAGGGGTTGCCCACCCCAATCTAGGATTTACTAAGTACTTACCATGAGCCAGGAAAGGACATGCCCTCTGTCCTCACCACCAACCTGCAACATATGCAGTTTTATTGTTCCCATTTCACAGTAGAGGAAAATAGGCACAGAGTGGTTAAGTAAAACACCCAGGATAGCTCAGCAGGTAAGTAGCAAAGCTGGTCCATCTTGACTCCACACATACGGTCCTCAATCCATGTTGACTGAAAGAATAACAATAATAGCAATAATGATGGCAATCACTTAAGACAGTGTTGGTTATGTGCCAGGCCCTATTCTAAGTGCTTTAAAAATATTAATAATTTAGTCTTCACAACAGCCCCATAAGGTAGTCACAAACACTATTCCTACCTTATAAAAGGAGAAACTGAAGCAAAGAGTATTAAACTCACTTATCCAAAGTGGTATTCAAACCCAGGAGGCCTGGCTCAAGTCCACGATTTTAGCAAAATGCCGTGGGAGTTGAGGAAACTGGGGAACCAGCAATCCAACTCAGCTATGTCTGCATTTCTAAGTCTGGGGTTGAGGCCACTTGCTAGCAAGCGTTCAGCAGCACCCATCCTGGGCTGGGCCAGGCACAGCAGGTGAGTGAGGTATTGCTCCAGGAGCCAGGAGCAACCATGACTGGCAGGATTGTCCTCCCCAGAGCCATCTGGATCCCCATTGGCCAAAGAAGAGCCTCCCAGAGCCTGACCTACAGGCCTGCAACTGAGGAAATGTGCCATTGCAGCCTAAGTGGAGAAATGTCACCTCCTAGAAATGGGGAAATCCCTTCAGAGCATCCAGAGAGAAATGAACTGAGAGAGGTTAATGGAGTCTAAGAATATTTATGGGAAATGTCTTACTCCAAGTCTGTGCCACAGTAACACCCAAAACATTCTCACTGGAAATACCTTTTAAGTAAAAATTACATGCATCCTTTCTTATAAATAAATGTGATTAGTAGAATTTCCATGTTGGAGCAATGTATTAGGTGGTTATAACTAACACCAGTGTACAAAGCAACTCATTCCCCTTCAAATGTGGACGGTAATTCCCACTTGAGGGGCTGTGGTGGTGTGGGGGGTGGGGGAGGGACAGTACATGGGAAGTGCTCTGAAAAAGGTGAAAGCTTGCACAAATGAGGGATTTAAAAGTATCCAGGCTTCTTAAACACCTTGTTCTCTTAGGCAGTTGGAACATTTCCTTCCTTTCTTTTTTCCTCAATGAGAGAATGGAAAAAACCATACACCCTACCCCCTGGCCAGAGTCTGAAATACAGGGGACAGAGCAAAGAGGTTGGGTCAATGCATCGCAAACCTCTGATACTAACCATTAATTCCAGAGAGCTCTTCTGCACAGGTCTGTCTTGGGATTGAGGGTTGATGTGGCACCATATTGACAGCCTGGCCACACAGTCCTGGCTGTGCAATCCTGCAGTTGTTTACATGCTCTCCCACCTCAATGTTCTCTTCTTTTCAATGGGAGTAAGAAGCCCTTCCTTTAGAGTATTTTGAAAGGATTGAGTGGGAGAGAAATCCTGATGTGTCCAGCAGGGGGCCTAGGATATCAGGCTCTGCTTAGTGGTCCTCTGTTCTGGTGGCCCCAATGGGAACAGTAGCCTCAAATTGTGAGGACCCCGGGCCCCTTTCCACTGGGACCGTGTCAGTCTCTCTCACAAGCACTGGGAATAGACAGTTTGCCATCGGTATTGCTTGCTGAGGCTGCCGTAACAAAGCACCTCAAACTGAGTGGCTTAAAGTAACAGACACATGTTGTCTCATAGTCCAGGAGGCCGGACGTCCAACATCATGGATTCGGCAGGGTTTGTTCCTTTTGAGCATCGTGGCAGAGAATCTGTGTCAGGCCTCTCCCCCAGCTGCTGGTGGTTTGGTGGCAATCTTTGGAGTTCCATGGCTTCTGAGTGTGCTACCCTCATCCCCCTTCACACCATCTTCCCTCCATAAGTGTCTGTCTCTGTGCCCAAATTTCCCCTTTATAAGGATACCAGTTATGTTGGCTCAGAGCCCACCCTAATGACCTCATCTTAACTTGCTTGCCTCTGTAAAGACTCTACCTCCAAGTAAGGTCATATTTACAGGATCCCCACATATCTCTGCGAAAGGAAGGGATACAGTTCAACCCATAACACCGTCATCATTGTTTGAATCTGACTCTAAACAGGCTGCCAGTTCATTCATGACATTTCTCAAATAGACTCGAAGAATATTTTGTGTCATTTTCCAAAAGAGCAATCTCCTTCAAAATCATAGACTCCTAGCTTCCAGAAGATTCCCATTGACTCTTGGCCTTCACAAACTCCAGTCTGGGTCTCTGGTCATTATCTTACACGAAGAGGAAGTGGGTTTGAACTCAGGCTCTTTGTCAGCCCAATTATGTGCTGGACTCTGGGAGTACGGGAGCCAGGGTCCTAGCCTTCGAGGAGGTCTTGGGGAAGGCCACAAGGACAGGCAGATGACAGGCAGGTGCGCAGCTGGCTGTTACTGGGCAAGTGGGTGCTGGGGCCACCAGGGCCCTTCCCAGCAATGATCTACAAGGAGCAGGAGGAAAGGCTTCCTTCCTGGGCCACTTCCTGTCTTAAAGTAGGAAATGTCACCTTGAAGGGAGAAATGTCTTTCCTGAGTACTCCGGGGACCACGGGAGAACCCCAGTCTCTCTTTGTGTGGTCAGAGAATTGATCAGCCACTCAGCTTTCATTCTGGAATGAGATCCTGAGTCCCTGCCTACACAGCAAGTCTAGAAGTGCAGAGGAACCCAGAGCCCATCACCCCGATAGTACCCCAGCTTGGCCAGGGTCCCTGAGGGGTAGACCACCCTTCTTGCCAGATCCTCATTCTTAAAATAAACTTCCCAACTGTGAATATCAGAAGTTCCCACATCACTTGAACTGAGAGCACGATAACCTATATTTCCAACGTTATAGTGACCACGGAGGACAATGCACTATGAACTGGTGGGAATGCACCAGACTAGGCACACTAGGTGCTGGGTTCGAATCCCAACGCTGCCAGTCTGAGCTTTGTGACCCTAGGTGAACGTTGCCACTTTTTCTCAGTTTCCCCATGTGCAAAGTAGAGATGGTTCTCACCTCACAGATGAGGGAAGTCTATAAAGGGCCTCATGTGATACTGGCCCCCCAGCAGGTACTTTCCCTCTTCTCTCTCTGTGCCTCAGTCTCCTCCCCTGCAAACTTGGACGAAGTGGAGTCTGGCCAGCTCCGTAGGGCTTTGGGGAGTGGCCTCTAGGAAGTCCAGCATCTGGCAGGGCAGAGGAAACTTCCCACACCCACAAGCCTATTCTGCCAGAAGCTGCTGTGTGACCTGGGCAAGTGCTCCCTGCTCTGTGCAGGCTGACTGGTGAGGCCTCAGGGGCTTCCATGGGGGTTGCTGAAGGAACCAGTGCCCAAGAGCCTGGTAGGCATTTGCTCAAAACTATTTCTTGCATCTGAGTCAAAGGCTACTGGGCTCCAGGTATCACTGTGCTCCCTCAGGTCTTGCCCTCAGCCTTGGCCTGCTGAGGTCAGTGGGAGAACTAAGAAGGGACCTGCCTTCCTTTCACTATTAAACTGGTAGGATCTTATTATTAGAAGGAACCAAAGAACTCCTCCACAACTGCACCCAATGCTAAAAGCTTTATCCAGAATCCTTGACTGGTAACTTTTTAATTTCTTCCTAATTACCACCAGGGATGGGGACCTCATTACCTGTTATGCGCAAAGTGGAGAGATGGCATGCCATTCATGAACTTCATGTTCAGGCTTTTTATGTATGAAGAACTCCTCACTCAAGACTATTTGACTCTTATTTTAGACACAATTTTAACAACATGAGTTATCTGTTTCTTAAATTAGAGAATAGAAGACCCTCCTCAGGTTTCGCCTCCCCTGGAACTGTCCCCAAGGTAACATCCATCCCCATGAAAATCAATCACTTTACCCTCTGTCCGGCCTCTTCAGATGTGCCTCTGTATCGTAACATGTTTTATTAGGTTGTTTAGTTACATCTTTCCCACTAAATCCCAAACTCCCCAAGGGGGCAGGGGCGGTGGAAAGAGCTTGCTTGGGGCTTTGACTCAAATACGTGTAATGTTCATGCCCTATTTCTTCCTACCTGTGTGACTCAGAGGAAGTGATCTAACCTCTCTGAGCACATGTATCAATCAATGTGTTCACCATCTCCCTGAGCCCAGAGTCCAGGTCTTGGCGATCTCTGTATCCCTAGTGTCTGACACACACTGGATGCTTAGCACTTGTTGAGTAAAGGAAGTACCAGGAGGCCTCTGGGTGGGGTACATTATGAAATCACAGGAGAAGTTTGCTACTAGGAGCAAACACACCACAGTCATAGAGAGCTTACAGAGTTAAGCCAAGAGCAGAGACAAAACAGGAAAATAGGATGCACGGGCTTAAAACATGCTGCTTAGTGAAGGGACAGCAGAAGTAAACATGCTTAGGGGAGCCTCCCATCACCACCCAGCAGTCACCCCACAGGAACCACCAGCACTGTGGTCCCTGCACTAGCTTGGACATAGAAAATTAGTTCGTGTGTCACCTCTGACATGTGTGTCATAGGTTCGCCATCACTGATCTAGTACCTGTGTGACTTAAACTGGGTTTTAAAAAGCAAAAGAGGCTGGAAGCAATGGAAGTTGCTACATTGACTAAATAATATGTTTGCGACATAGATGTTCAACTATTTGTCAAATAAGAGCTGTTTTGATTAGCAAAATATCAATTCACTTAAAAATGAAATAAATAGTCGGGTTAGTTCCTCACCTCTGAAAGGCTTAAACTAAAACATACGTCGGCACATGAAGAGGAAGATGGGAGCTGGGAAACCACTCGTGTGGAAACACTCCCTCTCCTGTGATGTTGGAGAAAGGATGTGGGCTCCGCTTCATGGGAAACAAGAAATGGTTTTTTAAGCCTGTTCTCTGCAAACCCAGAGAAAGGATCAGGCATGTTATAAGAGAACAAGCAAGGAGTATCATGGGGCCAAGAGACAGGGTGGAGGGGAGACTGTCGCCATTTCCCCCTGCAGTCCAGGAAGGCTTCCTGAAGGAGGTGAGACCTGGGCTGTTGGCCCAGGCCCTCCCCACCTCTCCTGGCCTTGGCCTCTGCCCAGTGTTCACACCCATGTGTCCTGATTCCTTAGAAACCTCTGTTCTTGGGTCCTGCCAGTTGCACACACGGCAGCTGCCCTTCCCTCACATTCCCAGGGCCACCCTACACTAGCCAGCGTACAGGGAGTCCTCAGAACAAAAAGAACTTCCAGGTAGTCAGGACTGGAGCCAGGGCACAGCTGATAGGATCAGAAACGTCAAGTGAACAGTGGCCCAGGAGGAAGCTGTGACACAGGAATGACCACCACCCACACTGCTTTTGGCAGAGGCCACTGTTTCACCAATCACACAGCCCTGCGGAAGCCAGCCCATGGCCTTAATAGCCAGCCACCTTCCCCTATCCCTCCCCACCTGGCCTCCCCGCCTCACTGATCCCAAGGCCAAAAAGGAAGGCAGCCCTGCTGGCAGCAAGATGCAACCAGCACCGTGGCTTCCACACGAGGTGTAATAGCAGACTGCAGACGTCTGCAGTGGCTGTTGGTGCTGAAGCCGAGAGGTCAGAATAGGGGTTTGTGTCTGTGGCTTGAGACCCAGCAGGGTCACCAGGGGATTCGCCACCATCTCCAGCCCAGGTATGGGAGGGCGGGTTCATTGGGCACTGCCCATGGCTCTGGACTGGCTGATCCCCTCAGGGGCCTGGGTCTCCAGGGCACAGGGTTGCTGAGATGGAAACAACTTAGTGTCAGGGGAGGGACCTGCAAGCCTTTGAATTCTGGGCTAGAAGGGAAGGTGGAGGGTGAGGCCTGTTCACAGGGCCCTTTGGAATTGAAGAGGATTTGGCTGGGGAACAGTCTCTGGCCCACGGTCTATGGATGCCCTTTCTCCAGAGGGCTGTTAGAGTGTGCAAGCGCATGCGCTCTGGAGCCAGACTGCCCAGGTTCAAATCCGGGCACCTGTGTACAACTTTGCACATTTGCCTCGGTCTCTGTGCCTCAGTTTCCTACCCTGTAAAATGGAGGTGGTGATAACTGTAGCTATTTTATTTAGCTGTTGTGAGGATCAAATGAGATGATAAACACAGCCCCTTAGCGCAGGTAAGTGTTCCATGGCTCTGAGCATCCTCACTGGAACTGGCTTTCCAAGGCCACAGGGTCAGCCTGGAGGCTACCTGCCCATTTCACAGATGCAACTACAAAAGAGACCACCTTAGACTTTTGAGTCATACAGACCAGGGTTTGAATCCTGTATCTGTAAATTTATCAGCTAGGAAGTCTTAGATAAGTCCTTGCCCTCTGACTCCCATTTTTTTTCACATGTGAAGTGGAAATAATTATGGGACCTACTTCATGGGATTCTTAAAAAGATGAAATTATGCTGCAAACACATAAAGGGCTTATCCTCTACCTCATACTTAAATTAGGAGCCACTATCACCACCACCACCATCATTATCACCATCATCACGGTTACTACTTATTGGTGGTGGTGTTATTGCTATTGTTATAATTAATATCAGGAAAGGGAGACATAGAGGGAGAGCGACTTGCCAGTGGCCACACAGCAAGTCAGAAGGCAGGACAGGTCCCAGCATGGCCTTCTAACCCCCATCCCTATTCTTTCTGCTCCCCTCACCATCTCAGTGGCCTTTATTGGTCTTTGTTGTCTTTCCACACATCCTGCCTAGAGCTTAGTTTCTTTGTGCAAGAGGCCCCCCTAAAGCATCTGAGAACCCTAGAGCACTAACTGCATTGTTTCTGGGCGCAGATCTTGGGGCATCACACAGGGGAAACTGGCATCCCCCAAGAGGCTGGGCCAACAGAGAGCAGGGAGGGAGGGTACCATCTTCCATGATTTCCGCAGCCCCATCCCAAAGCCCTCCAGCTTCCCCACTGTCCCAGGGATCCTTAGCCAGGATGCAGACAGAATGCAGCTTTTGAGGGCAGATGTCAGAAGTACAGCACTTCTTGCACCCCAAGGAGCTCCTTAAGAAGGGAAGGATTGGGACTCCACCTTTCACCAGAGTTTCCTTGGACACTGAGGTAGGTCTGAGGGTTATCCTCAAGGGTCCCCTGGTTCTACTAGTAGATGTAGGCTCTCTCTGCAGGCTTGTCTCTGTCTCTTTCACCATCTGGCATTCAGAGTTTGGATCTTCCCTAGCAGGGAGGGATGGAGACACAAGAGGAGTCAGGGAAGGGGGACAATTGGGTTTGCTTTGAGGAGAAATAAGAGCACGTACCTGTTTTAATAATATAAATGTTACATGAGCAATTTATTCAGCACTTACTTATGTACCGGGCACTGTGCTAAGAAATTATGTGTGTTATCTCAGTCAATCTTCACTACAGCCTCATCAGGTAAAAATATCAGTATATTGATTTTACAGGTGAGTGAACTAGACGTGGCTTACTTATACACCTCATGGTGACTGCAGATACCAAGCAAATGATATCAAAGAATGATAGACTCAGGGTAGAATATAATAGGGAGTCCTGGGGACTGTGGCAAATTGAAGAGAGACATTCAATTGTTTTTTGTAGAGGCATGATACACACCCATTAAAGTGGGTAAAGTGCTCTAATCTTAAATGTAATACTTAATGATTTTTACATATATTTGTAGATGTGACCACAACCCAGATCAAACTATAGAATATTCCTGGTACCCTAAACCATTCCTTCTAAGGCATTAAAAATTTTTTTTAATTCTGCAAAACCAAAAGGAACCTAAAGAGATGATGACTAGCCCTAACCGGTTTGGCTCAGTGGATAGAGCGTCAGCCTGCGAACTCAAGGGTCCCAGGTTCGATTCTGGTCAAGGGCCTGTACCTTGGTTGCGGGCACATCCCCAGTGGGGAGTGTGCAGGGGGCAGCTGATCAATGTTTCTCTCTCACCGATGTTTCTAACTATCTATCCCTCTCCATTCCTCTCTGTAAAAAATCAATAAAATATATTTAATAAAAGAAGATGATGACTAAATATAATGTGGTATTTGGAACAGCAAAGAGTACTTTAGGTAAAAACTAAGGAAATTTGAAGCAAATATGGGCTATACTTAATATTAACATTTCAATATTGATTTATTAATTGTGAAAAATGTACCATACTAATATAAGCTGTTAATAATGGGGGAAACTGCATATGGAGTAGATGAGAACTCTCTGTATTTTTCTTAGCGGTTTTTTGGCAAATCTAAAATTATTCTAAAACAAAACATTTATTTTTAATGTTTTTATTAATTTTTAGAGAGAGGGGAAGGGAGAGGGATAGAGAGATAGAAACGCCAATGAGCAACATCATCAATGGGCTGCCTCCTTCATGCTCCCTACTGGGGATCGAGCCCAAAACCCTGGCATGTGCCCTGACCAGGAATCAAACTGGTGACCTCTTGGTTCATGGATTGAGGAGCAACTACTGAACAACACTGGCCAGGCCAAATTTTATTTTTTTAAAAAGCATTTTGCAAATACTCAAGCAAAATATGTCCTTGAACTGGATCTGGCCTTTGAGCTGCCAGTTTGTGACTTCCAGTAGTCTAATGTTCTCATTTTACATATGAGGAAATTGAGGCCCAGAAAGGGGAAGCCCCTTGTTCAGGGCTCCATATAATGTCAGTGGCAGAACCAAGACTAAAAGTCTGGTTGGTACTTCAGCAGTAAAAATGGGTCTGGGGTCTGGGTCGGGGGCTGCTGAGTCTCCCTGACAATGTGCCTTGCTGAGGACTTGCCCTGCAGGCAGCTGCCAGGGGCCACCCCCCCTTCCCTCTGCTGCTTCCTCCTGAGCTCTCTGGGCTGTTAGTTGGAAACCAGTTCTCCCACTGGCCTCAGCAATAGAGGGAGTGGTCATGGGCAGCTCCTTTTCTGACAAGAGGATGTCACTTTCCTGATCCAGCCAGCCTCAGTGCACCTGACAGCTGTCCCTCATGCCCAGCACACCGTCTGAGTTGAGTGCTGGATGGATGGGTGAGTAGAAAAATAAAGGAGGGAAGAAATAAATGTCAAGGGTGGGTGGTTGGGGTGTTTGGGGGCAGATAAAGCCAAGAGCAGACTCCACACCAGATGGCCTGCATCACACCCTGGCTCTGCATGATCTTGGGCAAGTCACTTACCCTCTCTGTGTATCAATTTCCTCATCTTAAAATGGGGATGATAGTAGTACATGCACCTTACAGAATTGTTGAGAGAATTAAGGAGTTGATTAGCATATGAGGGAGGGAAGTAATAGATTAGGAGAAGAAAAAAGGGGAAATGGGGGAGGGTGATATTTAGTTTTCATATTGGGACATAGAAACTTGGACAAAGCCACCAGCCTGACCACTAACACAGGAAAGGGGATGAATAGTATCATGCTGTGGTTAGAGCACAAATTACAGAGCCAGGCTGCCAGGGTTCAAGTCCCAAGGCCACCACTTATTAGCCGTGTGGTCTTGGATGAGTAAGTTAACTTCTGTGTGCTTTTGTGTCTTCATCTGTAAAGTGGTGACAGTGGCACTCACCGCAAGGTTGTTATGAGAATTAAGTAATTTACTGGTATGTGATTAGCGCTTAGGACTATACCTCGTATGTTTAAGACAACACTTGGCATATAGCAAGTATTTGTTAAATAAGCGGGAAAGCTCACTCTCTTCTCTGAGGAGCCCTGACTGATCAGGCACTGTAAATCCCTTATCTCCTGTATCCAGGCGAGAACCACCCCTAATGAAGTCAGATGAGGGGAAGGCTGACCTGGTAACCAACCAGCTGCCCACCTCTCTGACCTCACCCACCTCTGGCCAATCCCAGAGTGGGCAGCACTTCCAATATTTTAAGAGAAACCAGAAATCTAGATTCTAATGCACGATCTCCCAATTTTTAAACGTTGGCATTTGTTCAATGTTATTTTAAGCTCTGGGCAAAACAAACAAATGTATATTAAGCTGACTGCTCTCCCAAGTGGCTGTTTGCAGCTTCTACCCCAATCTAGCCCTGCTTTCTTTTATTTTTCTCCTGCATTTTAGAGGCAGGAAACTGAGACCCAGAGAGAAGTGTTTGGACCAGCTGTGTCTGACCAATTAGTGAAGCCAAAACCAGTCTCCTAGCTCCCCAGTCCTGGTGGCTCGTGACAAGGGAGTCCCTGGGTAACTGACCAGACTTTGGACTAGGTGAGGGAGGGGAACTCGAGGGGGAATTTCCCCCTCGGCCTCAGGCTCTTCCAGTAGCATATTTGAAATACGACATTTGTTAATTAGGTGCCATCTGCACATGTGTCAGGGGTGCAGCTGAATATAAAGCAGGGGCCTCCCCATAGCAACGATTCACAATGCACAGAGCCACAGATTCACTCCTGGCCCTGGCCCAGGAGGTGAGGAGCCCGGATTCCAAGGGGCTCCGGAATCTCAGGCTGAAAGAGGGAGCTAGCAGTGAACTCTATGGTCAAAAAAGCCACTGCATGAGAGCTGGAGGGATTGAGGAGAGAAGAGTGGCATGTTCTGGAGAGAAATTTTAGAGGGGTATTTTGGGGAAAGAGGGTTCATTTACAGCAGCGATTTTCAACCAGTGTGCCTCAAGAATTTTTAAAACATGCAATACCTGACTATTTAGACAGGGACACTGACCTCTTCTCCCTTAGATTGTCAAATTTAAAAAATGACAACAGCCTCTCAGGTCAGGTGATTCAGTTGATTGGAGTGTCATCCTGTACAGGTTTGATTCCTGGTTGGGGCACATACCTAGGTTGCTGGATTGATCCCCGGTCAGATAAGTACCGGAGGTAGCCAAATGATATTTCTCTCTCAAATCAATGTTTCTCTCCCTCTCTCACCCTTCCTCTCTCTAAAATCAATAAAACATATCCTCAGGTGAAGATTTAAAAAGTGGTAGCAGCCAACACAGCCATCCGGTGTGACTGGATCAAATTTATGCCATGGTGTGTGTGTTTTGTCAGATTGGCAAAAAATATATGTTTTGGTGTGCCACAGAATTTTAGTAATTAGTTTATGCATGCCATGAGATGAAAAGCTTGAAAATTCCTGATTTATAGGCTTGTAAAACTTTGAATTTAAGTTTTTTTCTTTTCTATTGAAAAAAAAATGCTCTTTGATTCCCTCTTACTTAACCTGTCTGCACCTCTACTTCATCATCTGTCAAATGGGGATCAAAATTGTATTCACCTCCTGCAGTTTGTGATGAGGATGAAATGAGACAACACGTGTAGAGGATTAAACAGTACAAATCAGCCATTGTTTTCATTGTCCTCAGCAGCCAGCCTGCCTGTTTGCACTAGTGGTGGCTTGAGAACTTTCCACTCTTGGCCTTTCTTTATCCTGACTCTACACGTTTGTGATCTTTGTTTTGTCTGGAGAGTCAAGTGCATATACCAGCTGTGGAGCACCTCTCGGGAGTCAGGTTCTGTGCTAGCCCCTCCCACCGTTTTCTCTTCCTTAACCTCAGAGCAGCCCTGGGAAGCCAACACCATCACCATTCTTTCAGAGGAAGAACCTGAGGCTCTGGGAGGGAACTTCACTTACCCAAGGTCACCCCCAACTGGGGACATGACCTTGAGTGTGCCCCATTACCTTCCTGAGCCTCCCGCTTCCTCATCTGAGGTTCAGGACACCTATCCCGGGGCTGCTGTGAGGATCTATGAGGTAATGAGTTGGAAAGTGCGCGGTCAGCTGTAAATCCAAGCCAAACGGACATCGATGTGAGTCCTGCAGAGCCCTGCTCCTGTTTAGGGTTCAGTTCATTTTGGCAGCAAGAGCTATGGAGAAAAGTTATTTCAAGTGTCTTTTTCTTGGGTGGTTTCCAAAATGCATCATCTCCCTCCAGCTAACAAGTGCAAAACTGGCTTCCGCAGGGGCTTTGCTCAAAGCAAGTAACTCCCCATGGGATAACCTGAGAGCTGAAAAAGAGAAGGGCATGAGGTCCCAGGGAAGACAGGATCACAGAGAAGGCCTCAGACTACAGAGTCAGACAGATGTGGGTTCAAATCCTGACTCTCCCACTTGTTAGCTGTGTGACCTTGAGACAGCTAGTTAACCTCTCTGAGCCCCACCCAGAGGATTGTTATGATGAAGGGGATGAGAACAATAGTTGAGAAGAAGCAAAGCATGGGGGTCCACTAACATCCAGTGAGACCAATGCCAAGTCCAAGGCTGGGGCTGCAGACCTTGCATGGTGTGGGGAGCAGGATAGAAACCAGTCAAGGGGCCCAGAAAAGGGTCAACCACTGAACCTGGAAGGGAAGACTGGTCAAGTAGTGCTCAGCAGAAAACATACCCTGGACCATGAGCATCTGGAGAGCAGGCACTGTGTACTTTTCATCTCAGTGGCCTGGCCCATTATAGGTGCACAGCATCCATTTCAAAAACTGAATTTAATATTCACTTTCTGCCTCATACCCACCCATTCAATCCTCTGTGAAGTGTAGGACACTAGCCAGTTCTGGTAATTGACAGATTTGGGTTCCAATCCAAGCTCTTCCCTTTCTGGCTAGGTAGCCTTGGGCAAGTGACCTCCCCTCTCTGACTCTCAGTTTCCTCTTCCGCAAATGGGCTGAAGCTGCCTCCCCAGCAGTTATTGTAGGACTGAGAGATGATCTATGTGAAAGCACCAACATGCTCCTAGGCATTCTGAGAGGCAGCAGTAAATGCTGTGGCTCCTTACAAGGGTAGCCCATAGCCACCTCTGCCTTCCCTCCTCACACACAGGTTGAATTCCCTAAGGCGTTCAGGATTTGTCTTTTCATCTCAGGTGACACAATACAAGCACCTGGGCTGCATACGTCTAGGAAGAGTGAAGTGTCACCTCTGCTCCCACAGCGGCTTTATATTATTTCCACACTGCACTATGTTGATTGGGCATGGTGGGGTTAACAACATCCATAAAACATGTCAAAAATGAGCTACTACAGGCAAACCACTCAAGATCAAGGAACAAACTGCCCTCAGGAACTAAAACACCCAGCCTCCATCGCTAGCACCACCCATTGCTGCAGGTTTATTAGTGTCTGTGGACGTTTTCAGGTTGCTAGTTCGAGAATGGAGGGCTTTCTGGTGCCACTTTCCATGTCTTATTCTCAAGGATGGCCTGTCAGCTCCTCACTGTCGCTTGACTATTTCTGAGTGCTTCTCTGGTACCTGCAGGTCAGGCTGGATTCCCGAAAGGTGGGACTGGCTCTGTCTCTCCCTGTGGCAGAAAACCCACCAGGATGGGGCCTGTGAGGCTGGGGCCCAGAGAGAGGCAAGTTTGGGATGTGTGTGCCCTTGAAGTCTGAAGCTGGCAAAGGTCTCAGGCAGAGCTTGACCGTGTCTGCTAACTCTCTCCCTGTTCATTCAGTGCAGAACCTGTCCTGGGAACCTCCTCCTCAGAACTGGGAACAGGTTTTGCCCTGTGATTGGTTGGGGAAATCCTGCTTTCTCTCCTGGCACCATTGGAGGATCGCCATAGCTATGTGCAGGGGCCTTGGAGACTGTATCTGTCGCAATTTAGCCTCATCACCAACCTCTGAACCCATGGTGATGTGTTGCCTAAAGAAGTCACATAGTTTGGTCCAATACACATCAAAATGCAAAAGCACAATCTCAGCTCCTCCAGCCCACACCTCTTTCTCTGCATTTATTTAGGATTTTTCTCCACAGGCAACAAGGGGTTTGCCCAACCTCCATTAACTGGCAAGACCAGGACTCTGAGCTTTAAAACCAGCCCCCACCCTTTATCACCTGCTCTAGTGCTGACTCCCACCCCGGCCTCTACCTCTGGGCCCCAAAGCTAATTACAGGCTTCCCTAAATCACCCTAAGGTAAAGCTAATTAAATCGGGGTCGGCCAACAATTTTCTGGCTTGGGGCAGGCAGTCCAACACCTCTCTTCTACTCCAGGATCCTAAAACCATGGCTTGCAGCTTCATTCGAGGTTGAGAATAGGGTTTTATCACTTAGGACTGATTTTAGGAAGAGCAGCCAACGGAACATTTTTCCCCAGTAGCTCCTTTGCACCATGTCAGGGTGACCATGTGGATCAGGTTGGGGGCTTGAAAAATTGAGGTGCAGCCAAATCTGTGCTGCTAGGGGAAGGTGTGTGCGGAGACAAAAAGTAGATAACTTCTTCTTCTTGGCAACTCCCCACCATGGGGGTGCCCCGCCCATGCACATCGGCATCTCCTTAACGTGAGCAAAAAGCCCTCTCTTCAATCCCAGTCCTGCCGCTTGCTACACTTGCTAGGTGAATACCCTTGGGCAGGAGACTTTGCCCCTCTGTGCCTCAGTCTCCTCATCTAGTAATGATAGTGCCCACCTCACAGACTTGCTGAGAATTAAATGAGAAAACATCTAAGGCAGCCAGTGTGGAACACGTTTCTGAGCCAACGTTGAATGAAGAAGTGCCTGGCACAGAGCCACATACGGAGTAAACACCAAACCCTATTAGTTTCCTTGTCCTTGGATTTATAACTGTGAATATGCATGGGACAGAGTGGCTAAGTTCCCAAAACCTTTATGTGAAGAAATTGCATGTTTTCCCCCTTTGAGATGCAAGGGTGAGGGCAGCAGGGCTGGGAACGGAGGGCTCCATTCTCACCACCTGCTCTTCCTTTTTCTGGGCCTCAGCATCCCCCTCTGTGAAGAGAAGCCACTTGCTCGGTGTCACTCAGAATGAGAGACTTGTACCAGACGTAAGTTCCACCTGTGATTCTCAGTCCCTTCCTGCTCTGTTTCCTCGTTAGCTGTGTCCTCACTATCTTCCTAGAAGGGGCCATGTCCAAGACCAGCACGTGGCCTTCATTATTTGCCACCAACCTGATCCACATGTTCACCCTGACATGGTGCAAAGGAGCAGTTGGGAAAATGTCCCGTTTGCTGCTCTTCCCCAGCCACTTGATTACGGACAATGAGTGACATGCTTACCTAATTAAGGAGACCCCAAAGGCAGGGAACATAGGGGGCAGGTCCACTATATGGCCGAGGACCTACGCTCAGCCAAGGCCAGCATAATGCTAAGGATACAGACTCTGGAGTCTGGTTTGAATCCCAGATACCTGTGTGGCCTTGGGCAAGTTACCTAACCTTTCTGTGCTTCCATTTTTCTCTCTGAAAAATGGGCATGATAATAACTGTATATCCCTTATAGTGTTGCTGAAAAAACTGAGTTTATATGTGCCAAGTGCTTAGAACAGGACCTGGAACTTAGTTGGTGCTCCCCAAACATTCATCATTACTCATATTTCAGAACCAGGATCTCACTGAAACTCGCCACAGCCAGCCCAGCCTGGGGGTCTGATGGCTCCCATTTTACGGATGAGGTTCAGGGAGGAGAAGCCACGTGCCCTGGTCACCCAGAAATGGAACCCCTGCTGCAGTCCTCTGTCTCAGTGAGGACAAGCAGGGCTGGGGCAGCACAGGGGCGACTGAGAAGAGCCAGGCCTTCCTCAGAGGTGCAGGCAGTGTAGGGAGGTGGCTATAAATATGAGAGGCAGGGGCTTTCTAACTAGGCCAGGAATGTGTGTTAGTCATTGAGGTCAGAACAGGCTGCAGCAGCTCTTGGCTGGGAAAAGAGTGTATCCAGGAGTGAGCTCTCCTGGGCTCAGATAAAACCTGATGATCTGAGGAGGAGGGTGACAAGCAGTGCTCATCGAGGGGACACACTGGCACCACCCACCTTTGTGATAGGGGCAAGGGTGACCCCCGGGAATGCCTCTCCTACCCCTTCTAATTGCCAAGAAATCCTTCTATAACCCAGATGAGATCAGCTGCTTAAACCCACCAGTGGGCCCAGGCCACAGCTACCGATCCCAAAAAGTAGAGCTAGCCACCATTCTGGGGAGCGAGCAAGCTCATCCTTTCTATTTTAATAGCTGTGTACTTATGTTCATGATTTAGGAGAAAAATACAACTATGATCGAATCTATGTTCTCGTGGCTATGAATGCTTAAGATGATGCTCTGTAGGTGTATATGTCTTCAAAAAAGGGAGTTGATTTTTTTAAGAATGTGAAGTATGTGCTAGTACATGTGGAACTGGCAGACATTATTACTGAGGTTTCGTAGGTTCTGGGTCACCGTTGAAATGCTAACCTCCTTACTGTGGGGTTCCAATTATTTTCTGTGACTCCCACCCACACCCAGCCCTGCCTTGCCCCAAACATCCCAGGCACTTGCACCCTACCCCACCTGCACTCTCACTGTGCCCACCATCTGGGATGCCTTTCCCGTCCATCTTTCAACTGGCAAGAACCAGGAGAAATGAGGTCCTCGCTGGAGCCTCCATGAGGCCAAATGGAGGCATCCTCCTCGAGGCCACCCCAGGCCCTTGTCCACCCACTGCCAGTCCCTGCACTGCGTGAGGCTACCATTGCTGGGACCATCGCTCCCTCCTGTTATGTGGTGATGGGGAAAGCAAGGTCTGGGTGTGTCTGTTTTCCTACCTGCTGTGCCCAGCTCAATGCCTGGCACTGAGCACAGACCAGGAAGCAGACACCTGGGCACATTCTGAAGCTGTCCCTGCCCGGCTATAGGCCATGCATATGCAACCTCAGCCTTGAGGCTTAGTTCATTCCCTCATCTCTCACATAGGGGACAACAAGTTCCCTTCCTGGAGGAGGGAGTGGTGCATGGAGTCAGTGAGTTACACCACCTAAAGGTACCTAGAGGCATGTGCCTGGCAGGTTGTCAGCGTTCTGCAAACATTGGCTCTGATTATTCACATCACCAAGGCTATGGTCTTTATCAGAGGCCAGGGGATATTCACTGAGTCCACAATGATGCAGGGTGGAGGGGAGGGAGGTAAGACTAGAGCTTTTTGCATTTAGGACCAGAGAAAGCCTTTGGCACCTATTTACTCCAGCCCTCTCATTTTGAATATGGGGAAACTGAGGCCCACACCCCAGCCTGGAACAGAGCTCATGACTTCCATCTATGTTTGTCCCACCATCACCTCCCTCCCCAGACCAGGGGGGAAGTTGACTGAGGCCAGGACTCACCTGCCCATCGAGACACTGTAGTCCCCTCTCCCCCAGTTTCCCTCACCTCTTCAGCATAGGCCAGCGAGACCCAGCCAGGAATTCAAGGGGCTATGGCTGGCAGTTCTCACTTCACTGAGGCAGTGAGTCAAAAGCCTTATTCTTTGTAAATTCCTCTGATAGGTGGGAGCAGACATGACCTTTGTCATTTGTTATTTTTAGCTGAGCAGGCGAGGAATGATAAAAACCTGTACAGGAGCTGACTATAAATAACATGTCTGTGGCGTATTTTTCTAAACACATCTAAAAATTGTAGATCTAAACAAGTATTGTCCTTCAAAGCAGAAAATCAGTATTAGCATGGCACTTTACAATCAACAGAGCCAATTTCACAAAAGCCATTGCAGGGGATCACTACACAGGGCCCAGGGAGACTCTTTTATTGCCCCCATCTTGCAGATGAGGAAATAAGAATGAGATTCGGCCAGTAAGCAGTCAGCAGAGTGCCTGCCCCAGGACAAGAGCCCCGATATAGATCGCTGTTCTTATTGTGGCGCCTTCAGGAGACCGAGTAGCTTGTCCAGGGAGAAGTAAGGGAGCAGGATCTGGATCGCAGTGGGGCCACCTGTCTCTAAAAGCCACGAGCCATTAGCCATTGGAAAGATGAGAGGAGTGGGCAGTGGGTGTTGTGGAACCTTCAGAAATAGAGTTTGAGTAAAAAGGTGGTGGCTAGAGTGCTAGAGGCAAAGAAGGAGGGGGAAGAGAGAAGGTAATTGAGCATCAGTTTTCTAGGGCAGTGCCCCACCAGAGTCACCTCATCTGACACTGAAATCCCTTTGAGCAGAGCGGTGATCCAGTGAACCGAGGCAAGCCCCATGATGGGAGAGTAAGAGAGATGACCCAAGAGCAGGTTCCCAGCGCTGGGTGGGCAATGACAGTGGGCCGGGAGGAAAAGGTCAAAGGAAACTAGAGCAGAGAAGTGATCTGGGGACACCAAAGGCACTGACTCCAGACAGCAGCGTTGAGCTCCTGCCCAAGGCTCAGTGGTGTGCAGTGAACTTGGAGTGACCAGCTCTCAGGAGATGAGGGTGCACTTTATAGTGGCCGCCAGTTTTCTGGCAGGTGCAGGGTGGAGGGGTAAATGCTCCCACCCTGGCAAATTGCAAGCTACCAACACAAGATCGTCAGTATGCACAGTCAGCTCTCCTGAGTCAAGGCAAGCAACTCCAGAACACCACTGGGCAAGACTGCCGCCACACCAAGCCTCCAGGATAGGATACTGAGGTCCTGCTCGCTTCAAGGGAGAGAAGAGGGGCCCAGGGTCATTTTAAGCTACCATTAATTGTGCCTGTAACACATGAGCTAGCTGTAGTATTTCAGTTAATTCTCAACACAATCCTCTGAGGTAGACATCATCTCTCTCTTACTCCTAGAGAAACAGATTCAGAGAGGTGGAGTGACTTGTCCAAGGGCACACAGCCAGTGAGTGGTGGAACCTGGATTTGAACCTAGGTGTGTGTGAGTTCAGAGCCCATACCCAAGGATAATTCTAGAAACTGAGTTGGGGATGAGTTTTCAGGCAGGAGTTCATGGGTGGGCTCCTATGTGGGACTGGCAGCTGAGAGCCCCAACCAAGTCTCAGAGGAGTTAGTTACCAACCTTGGGGGAGGTCCTGAGAAGTCTGAGACACCCCTACAGGGGGAGGGTGCTGAGCAGGAGAAACACTGTCTCCCCCTCGTCTCAGGGCAGAGCCACCACTTGGCACCTCACAGAGCTCCCTAAACCATCCCTCCCTCCTCCTATGCAACTGAGTATCCTATGGAGCCCTGCTCTAGGAGGCAGTCCCCACACTGCTAGGCATGTAGTAGGTGCTCAATTAATGCTAGAGAACTGAAGAAATGAACCAATGATAGCTTCACATTCTCTGTCATTTTGTTTGAAATCAGAGATCAGATTTGCTGTGACTTAAAAGTGTTGTCACCTTTGCAGAACAGAGATGGAGAAGCAAGGCAGACTTTGCTAGGCACTGTGTTATGTGCCCCATACATACATGTTACTCACAGAAGCCTCCTCACACTCTCATAATTGCAGGTATGATTATTCCCACTTCACAGATGTAGAAACTGAGGTTCAAATTGGCCAAGTGATTAGCCCAAGGCCACCCAATACTAAGTGGAAGAATAGGGGTTCAATCCTGTATCTTTTTTATCTCCAAGCCCCTGCTCTATTGTGCTATGTCCCCCAGAAACAAAATAGCAATTTATATCTGAGAAGCTGCTTTCAGTTTGCCAAGACCCATTCATGTCCTTCTTGTATGTCATTTTTGCAAATCAGCCTGTGGGGTGGGCAGGGCAGAAAGGCTGGGGAGAGAGGAGGGTGGACTCAGGAGAGCAGGACATTCCCTACCCAAGCTGGCTCCTGATCCAGTGTTCGCCCCACCCCTGGGGCAGCCTGTCAGTGGTCTTGTAGTGAGAGAGCTGGCCCAGACTTGAGGGCAGCCCCGTCCACAGGGGGCCTGCAGAATGGAACAAGTAGTCCTGGAACGCACCCCCACTGATGCAGGGTCTCCTTGAAGGAGAGCTCTGGCCTCTGTGCGGATGTTCTTTGGAGCCATATTTGATGAAGATGGGTTCTAAGCAAGGTGGCCCCATAAGGTGACAGTGGGCTTTTCTTGTAGGGTTAAAGGGATGTCCTGGAGCCAGCCCTTGCCTCCCAGCCCTTGCCTTGCTGTGGTGTGTCCAAGGTAGGTGGCTGCCCCTCTCTGGACCTCAGGTGTCCCATCTGTAAAATAGAGTAAGGCTGGCAGAGGGTCCCCAGCAGCACCTTTCGGCCCTGGTGGGTCACAATTCCACATAAACCAGCTCCACAGGCAGGTCCCAAAAGGGAATTCCCTCTGGGGAGAATGTGGAGGCCCCCATAGAATTGACTTAGGAGACCATCAAGGCTCTGTCAGCATTGCCCAACATCCCTCGGCCCCACCTCTGGCTGCACACCCCGCCTACACCCCACTCCCTTTGGCCACTTGCTGGGCCCAGGCATTTCCCAGACTGTAGCATGGTAGTGAAGAAGATATCTGAGCTCAGAACCCAACCCTACTTACCAACAAGACAACCTTGGCCAAGTTATGTGACCCCTCTGTACCTCAGTTTTATCATCTATAAAATGGGGATGATAATCAGACTATCTTAAAGGGTAGGGATTAAAAGAGCCAAGACATGAAAAGTTGTTAGAATAACATTCCATGGCATGTAGTAATTGTTCAATCAATGCCACCTCTCAGTACTATTATTTGTAATAATTCATAGTAATACTACCTCTTCTACTCAGCAGCTCTCAAACAGGGCTACCATTAGGGGCAGCCTGGGAGCCTAGAGGGAGCACTGGATTGAGAATCCTTGGCCCAAAACTCTCATTTCAATTACTCATGGCCCCAGCGGGTAGGGGCTTCTTCACTTCTCCTGGCCTCAGTTTCCCCTTCTGCCAGGTAGCTCCCCTCAGCTCCCAGCACATTTGGGACTTCATAAAGATCTACTGGATGTTCTTGTCCTTCCTGCTGTGGCTCTGTGCAAGCAGGACCCCTATCCTGCTTGCTGACGTGTGCCCGGTGCAAGGTCGCCTCCAGTCATGGTTGGAGGAATGAATGTGTTGCCTGTGGAAGGTGTGATGTTACTGTGGTGTGGCTGTCTGACAACAGTATGGAATTCTATCATATGGCAGACCCCTCACCAAGGGCTTTATGTTCCTCATCCTGTTTAATACTTAAAACCCTTCTAAGGTTCCTCCTACTTCTGGGATAAGGACAGAAATCTATAATGTAGTCTAAAATGCTCTCACCCCCTTCCCTGTTCATTCCCTATACTCTTCCCCTCTGGTCATTCAGGCCTCCTTTCAATCCCTTGAGAATTATTAAACTCTTTCCAGCCTCAGGGCCTTTGCATATGCCATTCCCTTTCCCAGGAACATCACTTTTACCCAGTGAGCTTCAGTTCAGCCTGCAGACCCCAGCCCAGGCACCACCCCCTTGGGGAAACCTTTCTGTGATTCCCCCTTCTACTTCCACCAGAGGCAGCCATGTCCTCCTATGGAATGTGCTCATGGCCTCTGCCCTTTCATCTCATGCCCTGGTGTACATTTACATTGGTTTGCGTGTTCATTTCTTTTCACATCTGTCTTTAAAACCTCTCCAGAGTAGACACTATAGGCTTTTCTGCTTACCGCTGTATCCTCAGCACATAGCACAGAACCCAGCAAATACTAGGTGTTGATGGATGCTTGTTGAGCAAATGAGCAGGCAGAGAGGTCGGAAGTATGCCTATCTTACACATAAGGAGCTTGAGGCCAGAGAGATTAAGAAACTTGCCCAGAGCCAAGGGGAAACAGGATTAGAACTAGTCCATTGGGTTCCAGCTCCCAAGCTCTTGTCACCCAACCTCACTCCCTTGTCACCTTTGAGTGCAGTGGAGGACGGAAGCAGGTGGGCCCTTCGCATCTCAGAGGAAGGGGACTTGAGTGACGGGGCAAGGTCTTCTGTTCCTCTGAGAGCCCTGGCTGCTTGGAAACCTTGTAAGCCCACATCCCACTGCACCTCTGCCAGTCTTCCAGGAAAGATCTGAGTTCTAATTCTGACGCTAGCTATGTACTTGTCACCTCCACTCTCCAGACCTCAGTTTCTTCATCAGTAAAATGGGAATGATACTCTCCACATAGTGGGTTAAATGTATGTCCATAGATTATGCATTGGCTCATAGGAAAGCGCTCAGCAGAGATAGCTGATGTTGCCCCTGTGGACTCCATCCCAACCCGATGACACATGGACAGCTGGGATGGCCACATTTTATTCCCTAACTTCCTATTGGTTCCAGTCCCAGCAGTGTCCAGCCATCAAGCCAGTCAGCTTGCAGCATTCTCAATTGTCACCCCCTCTTCTCCTATTCTCTCTGGCATCGCTATTTCTCTACTGGGTCCTTCCGGCCTCCTCCATGGGAACACATCCAGAGAGATCACAGGCTGTGTGGCAGACAGTGGTTTGAATGCCCGGTCCTGTACCACACAGCTGTGCACCCCTGACCAAGACACATACCCTCTAAGTTGAGGACTGATGACACCAAATTCTCCTGGGGTAGTGATGAGGACTAGGTGACAGCTCGTGTGTTAAGTGGCTGGCACATAACAGGTGCTCAGCAAATTCAGGTTTCCTCCCCTCTTCTACTGACACTCCTGGAGTCATCACACCCATCCCCTGTTTCCTTTTTCCTCTTCCTCCGTTTCCTCCAAGGAGTGAGCCTTCCAGCTGGAATGAAAACACACACACACACACACACCTTAACAAGGGACCCCAGCACAGAACCTCACATTCAGTGAAAGCTGACTGTATATTTGCTGAATTAATAATCCAAAGGAGCCGAAACCGGTTTGGCTCAGTGGACAGAGCGTCGGCCTGCGGACTGAAAGGTCCCAGGTTCGATTCCGGTCGAGGGCATGTACCTGGGTTGCGGGCACATCCCCAGTAGGAGATGTGCAGGAGGCAGCTGATCGATGTATCTCTCTCATCGATGTTTCTGACTCTCTATCCCTCTCCCTTCCTCTCTGTAAAAAAATCAATAAAATATATTTTAAAAAAAAAATAATCCAAAGGAATGCATTAGTAATGGTGAAATGTCAGGCTGTAGAGGGAGCATTTAGGGACAGGGACTCCTCCCTGCGTGCTCAACTCACCTCAAGTCCAACCCTGGACTCAGGCCTTCTGGTCCCAGTTGAGACATTTCTGGACTTGGGTAGCAGAGTGAAGTTAGGGTCTTTCTTTCCCCTGACCTTGCTGGGCATACAGAGAGAGAGCCCTGTTCATTGACAGGCTCAGGAAATGGCAACTCTTAAGCCAGGACCTCCAAGCAAATGCCAAGAAAATTTCCAGAGCCATAGAAAGATACAAATACTAGTTTAAAACTACCAAGGGAATTGTTTTTTTCATTCAACAAACCTACCCTCATCAGTTCAATCAATATTTATTGAGGCTCTGTGCCCAGTACTGGCAATACAACAGGCAGATGAGACCTATTCCCTGTCCCTAGAGAATCCCCTGGCCTGATGGACTAGACAGATGCACATAAAAAGCTCAGTTGCAAGAATTTCTTCTTAGAAGGGGAGGGGCAATGAAGAGGAAATCATTAAAGGCTTCATGGAAGAGGAGTTGCTGGATCTGATCTTGAGGGATGAATAGGTGTTCTCAGGGCAGAGAAGTGGGGCGTGAGGGGTGGCCCCAACAGAGTGGTTGGTGCGTGCAAAGGAACAGGGGCACAGAAATGCAAGAGTGTGTCTGAGGAGCAAGGGAGGCTTGGTGTGGGGAAAGCAGACAGAGGACAATGGGAGGTGTGTAAAATGGTCATCCGGGAATTTGGGTTTGATGCCGAGGGCACAGGGGAGCCAAAGAAGGGTTTAGAGGAATTGAGAAAGCCCTTTAAAATATAGCGGGTAGATAAATGGGAGGAAGATTCAAGAGAAGAGGCAGGGAGACTGATGTAAGGAGTTGGGATTGATGGATGGGAGAAGGCAGTATGTATGTGTGTCTGTTAACAAGATGGCATTAACTAAAAGGGGTAGGATAGCTGAGACCTGGAAAAGGCAGCCTCCCCCAGGAAGTTCTCCCAGGGAAGCTCTTGACTCCTCAGGCTCTCCCAGGAGAGAAAGTGCCAGCTCCCTAATTGGCTCCTGTTCCTGGCCTCGTGTCCTCTCAGAGGGGTTACAAGGTCAACCATCCCAACACACTTGCCCTGCCAGCTAGAAGGCTAGGATAGGCTCTCCAGGCTGAAGATTTATGACCTCTTACAGTGAGAAGACACACCCACAGCTGTGGGAAATTCAGGTTCCTTGTGGCTCCCTGGACAACAGAGTCTATCAGCTAGGAATGGGGCCTCATGCAGCACTGGTTTTGAGCCCCAGTTCCCCTACTCATTCTATGACCCTGGGCAACATTGTTTCACCTCTCTATGCCTCAGTTTCCTCATCTGTAAAATGAGGATAAAAATAGGACCTACCTCCCAGGATGTTGTGAAGCTCACACCATGAGACACACAGTAGGATGTCAATGTGAATGGTGGCTGGAGTTTGCCTGCAGTCAGGCCTGAACCCTCCTTATTGAGGGAATAAGAACCATGGGGAGGAGCCAGGAATTAGGGCCTGGATTCTAGTCTCAGCAGAGTTGCTTGGGCCCTAGAGACCAGTCCTGACCAGCCCCAACAGGTGACATATGAGAGCCCTCATACCCCAGTGGGATGAGGAGCTGAAATAGACCCACCCTCCCCCCCAACATTTCTCAGGAGCCATCCAGAGAATCTTACCCCTCACCCCCACTCCACCATGTTTCTTCTATTAATAACAGCTGTCTTCTCCTTTAGCTTTCAACTCTGCCAAATAGGTATTATTGTCCCCATTTTGCAGATGAAAAAACTGGGATTCAGGGAGGTTGGATCATTTGCCCAGGGTCACATAGCCGGTAAATGAAGGAGCTGGAATTTGAATCGAGGTCTGTCTGGCCACAAAGTCCCAGCCCAAGGTTGGGTTGGCTGAGAGCGGGGCCTTGGTAGGAGTGGGGATGGGCCTGCAGATGGTGGAGGAGCTACTTGGGACAAAGCAGGCCATGTGGTCCCCCAGGCACATATTCTGTGGCCTCTCAAGGCCATGGTCCTAGGAGAGACTGAGCTGTGTGCTTCACATTTGGGTAACTAGAGGCAGGGACAGAGGGAAGGGTCTAGAGCAGTGGTTCTCAACCTGTGGGTCGCGACCCCTTTGGGGGTCGAACGACCCTTTCACAGGAGTCGCCTAAGACCATCAGAAAACACATATATAATTACATATTGTTTTTTGATTAATCACTATGCTTTAATTATGTTCAATTTATAACAATGAAAATACATCCTGCATATCAGATATTTACATTATGATTCATAACAGTAGCAAAATTACAGTTATGAAGTAACAACGAAAATAATTTTATGGTTGGGGGTCACCACAACATGAGGAACTGTATTAAAGGGTCACTGCATTAGGAAGATTGAGAACCACTGGTCTAGAGCTTGAGTGAGACAGATCTGGTTTCTAACCTTGCCTCTTGTCCTCGCTGGTTCTATAACTCCCTGCAGGTCGCTTGAGGTCTCCAGGCCTCAATTTTCTCTTCTGTAAAATTGGAAGAAGCCCAGTTTCTCCAAGGGTGACTTGTGGAGGTCAGACAAGGGAGGGATGTGAGCAGCCTTTGGAAATAGATTCTTGTCCCCTAAGGGGCCCTGTCAGCATCTCTTTGTAACAGCAGCTGACCCAAGAGCTGCCCTAAAATCCCTGCCCAGGTGTCAGAAGACCCTGAGCTGGGCAAGGTGAGGGCAGATGTAGCCTTCAATCCTGCTTCTCCTCAATAGGGGAAGCAGTGGAGAGCCCACAGCTTACAGAGAAGACACAGCTGGCCTCTGAGTGCATCTGTTTCTGCGTCCATCAGACCTGTGTGGACCTACCCCATCAGTCTCCCTTGTGCAGACTGCCTCCATCAGGTTGGGCCAAGCTGCCCACCCCCATCCCTAGGCAGACTGACCCTCTCCACTCCCCACACTCCCCTGCTCTAAGATGTATTCCAAGAGAGAAAACATGGTCTGGCCAACTAAACACCATCTGAAAATAAAACTAGGCTGGCTCTCCCCTCACCCCTGCCTTATTTCTCATGCCTTTCCTCAACCCTAACCCTCGCTCCATGTCCACCATAAGCCAAATCAGAAATCCTCCTGGCCAACTTCCTGCCTCTCTCCTCCCCTTCCCTGTGGGTAACCCTGACCTGTCATTTCCAATCTTCCAGGAGTTGCAACACTAGTACCATTATTTGTCTGATTTCACAACACCTCTGTCTGTCCAGTCGGCCCTGCCTCCAAACATATCCTGTAAGGACAGGCCAGATGCCCCAGGTGTGTCTGCTGCAGAAAGGGGAGGCACAGGAGGCAGGGCAGGGACAAATGTCTGTGACCAAGTTCCACACTCAAGGGTGACCTTGGGCAAGTCATCCTTTTCTTGAGGCCTCAGTTTACTCAACTGTAAAATACGAGAATTGCATAGGAGTCCTTGAAGGGCCTTCTAGTTTTGGCATTTGACTAATCAAAATCACAGTAGCAGATTCATTCAAGGTTTTACTATGGCATCTACCACATGAGACTCTGGAGACAGCTAATGTGGTCATAGGCCAATGAGAGAGACAGATGTGTAGACCATCACAATACGGTGTGATCAGAGGATGGACAGAGGCATGAACTACTTCTCTTGGTGTAATCAGGAAGGATTGTCTGAGAAAGGGGCACTTGAGTTGGACTCTGAAGATTGAGTAGAAGTTCATGGGCCTAGCATAAGGAAGAACTTTCAAACTATGCTATTCAGCATTTGGTCTGTCTCAGAAGTTAGGGGGGTGGGTATCCCGAAATCAGGGTGTAGATACCGAAGTACACAAGGCCTGGAATGCCAAGGAGATGGAAGCTTAGCCAGGTGCCAGTTCTAGCCTTTGATTCTGGGAACCAAAATCCAGGGGTTCCTGAGAATTTGGTGTCTGTTGGTGAAGGCCCAGCCCACCACAAACAGGCCAGTGAGCAGGCAGGACTCAGGACTTCCAAGTAGATGAGTGTGAGGGCTCCCAGCCATCCCACACCATGCTGACCATCACATGGAAAGAGCCCTGGGCTTGGAATCTGTCGTGGGTCACAGGTTTGGCTTACTCCTTCCTGGCTGAGGAACCTTGTCCTGGCCACCAGGAACCTCTGAGTCACTCATAGCTTCCTCATCTGTAACTTGGGTGCTCAGCAGCTACTCTGGTAGTTGTTATGACGATCAAGGGATTTACTGTTTTGCAGGCAGGTGGCCTTTGCAAACTGTAAACTGTGTTGGACATGGGAAGGACAATTATTATTGAAATGGTGGTTCAGAACCAGCCCCTTGAGGGGCTGTTTGTTTTGTAATCTGGCAAAGTGTTGCCCCCAATGGTGTAATAGTAATAATGGTGGGATTCAGGACATAGACTCATTTGCTCAGACCACATATGAGCTGCAATATGCCTTCCATCCTCTGCCCTTCTTTGCCACCCTCACTCCAGCCATCTCAGATCACTTTTACTTAGTCCTATGTTGGGGGGCAGAGGCTGCCTCTAGGTCTTGGAGAAAAGGGGACTCCTGGCCTGGCCCAACCCTGGAATGGGGGCTGACTTAGAAGTCTGCCTGGAAGAGGCCCCCCACCCGTACCCCCCAAGAAGTGGGCTAATGTGGGAACTCCCTGTCCTGGGCTGTTGGTGGGAGGCAGGATGCTTCCCGAGAGCTGTCCTGGGCTGCTCTGGTACCCTAGCTAGGTACCTGTTTTGCCTGCCCAGTGAAACCCAGGGCCACCCAGGGCTCAGCATCCTTAGTTTCTCAGCATCCTCCCTGCACTGAGTCCTCTCTATCTGGCCCAGGGATAGAATGGGACCCTTGGTGGGGCTTGGGGGAAGGGGGGGAGGTGATGGTGGAGGCAATGAAGAGTAAGGGGTTTTCAGTGTGGTCCTGCTGGCAGGGGCCCTGCTGTGGTGCTCTCAGCTCTCTGCTTCCCGCGGCCCCTCTGCCCAGCCAGTTCTGATTTTGGTGCAGTGCAGACTTTCAGCTTAACGAGACAAATTGATATTCTGTGCCAGCCCAGGGATGGAGCGGCAGCTCGGGACACTCTGGCAGGCAGCTCAGAAGTGGGCAGGGGGTGGGGGCAGGGGAAGGAGGCAGCTTCCATCTGGAGCTGCCTCCTGGGGCAACTCTCAGCGCTGCCCCCTCCCCATGCACCCCCTCCACAGGGACAGGTGCCCTGAGACACTGGCCCTGAAGGTCCTTCTATCTTCAGGGCCCTCCTCCCAAGCAGAGCACCCCCTCCTGGAGGGGGCAGGTCAGTGGAGTGGGAGGCTTCTAAATCTAAGAGAAGCCCCTCCACCCACTGTGACCTCCTAACCTTGCTCCTGGGGCTGCCCCCACCATTCTGGACTTAAAGGAGCAGCAGCTCTGCCAGAGATGAGGCAGGAAGATGTGGGAGGGGTTCTACTCCTCTTTGGGAGTCCCTGAGGTGCTCTGGACATCATCTGTTCCCCAATATGGCCAGCCCCCAACTCATTGCAGATGTCCCCATGGATTATGTCGATGCACAAGACATATGCAGACATCCTCGCCAGTGGGCACCTGTCAGGAGAGAAAGCACCTCTTGAAGGGGTCTTCTGCCAGGCCTGCAGCCCCCGCAGGTGGGAGTGCGTGCGGGCCTGTGGCTGGGTTGCAGAGGTAGTGTTTAGGTGGCAGCAGGGAACTCACTGCAGGCTCTACTCTGCAGGCCCTGCAACCACAGATGTGTAAGTCTGCTCCAACCCCCACGTGACCTTTGCCCCCAGGCATGGGAGTGTCCTGACTGAAAAGAGGGAGGGGCAGACCCCCTTCCCAGCCACTGTTGGCCCCCCAGAAAGAAGGGGAGGACTCAGACCCATTTTTTCCCTCTCTGCTATCACCACCCCACCCCTTCCACCGCTGGAGGGATCCCTCCCTCCTGCTCAGCCCCAACCCTACCCTCACCATGCCCTTGACATTCCCTCCTACTTCGAGGGAGCCGGCTGATTCCTGGGACTCTGCCAGCTTTAGTTCCTCTTGATCCCACGGGAGGAATTAAAACCGCAAACAACACCGTGGTGGTTCGGTCCAAGCAACAACCCCCCACACCGCCCCCTACTCTCCTCCCCGGTCCGCCCCGCAGAAAAGCCCTCGCCGAGGCCCTCCCCCGTTCTCCGCCCCCTCCCCCAGCCTCCGGCAGCGCATTTTGCCGCGCCTCCGCCCCCCGCCCCCCCACCTGCTCAGGAAGGAAGGTACAGTCTGCAGAGGGACCGGGCACGCTGGCTGGGCTCAGCCGCGGCACCAGCTGCCGCACCGCGATTCTGGGGCTGCCCGCCTGTAAACCGTGCCGGATTTGTGCTGATTTTCGTAGCCAAGTAAGTACCGGCATCCCCCAGCATGAGAAAATAAAAAATAAAAAGCTCCCCACTTCGCTCTCCCCTTACTCCCTCACCCATTTTATTTTGTTTCATTTCATTTGCTTTTTCTCAGCGCTGATGGTGGTGGTGGTGGCGGCAGTGTGGAGGGGGGGTGCGAGCTGGGCTTGTTTATCTGGCAGCAGCCGAGGCTGCATTGGGAGTTGCTGCTGAGAGAGACACTAGTTTGAGGGTCTGTCTGTGTGTTGGGGCTGAGGGCTGGAGTGCCGGGGACACGGGCAGGGGAGCCTCGGACAGGCGGATGCCTGGGGTCTCAAGTAGATTCCAGACAGCAAATGCCCCATTGGATGTTATGCAAGGGCCGGCCAGCCGGTGGTGGGGAGCGAGTGGGGGCAAGGTTCTCTTCCCTCTGAGCTCCTGGACCTGGGTAACCCGCCTGCCCCAGCCAGGGTCCCAGGAAAGAGGTAACAGGGCCCCCCCCCCCCCACGGAGGGTCCCCTTGGTGGGGTAGGCTGCCCTGTGCTGGGACCCACCAGGTCTGGCCGGCCAGCCTGGGCATGTGGCAGCAGGAACCAGGTCCCTGAGACGGCCAGGATGGGGACACAAGTAGGATGGCCAGGCCGTTTTGCAGCAGTCATGCTGGGTGGTAGAGTTGGCACTTTATGCCAACTGGAAGCCCAGTTCCTCAGCCAGCCTGGGTGGCCTCTGGCTGAGCACTTGGGCACCTGGGCTTCTCCCTGCCCCCTACAGGGTCAAAATTGGGAAAACCAGCAGGGGAACTCCCAGAGGAGGGGCTGCCGTGGGCAGCCTCCCCTTACTAGCCAAGTGGCCGTTCCACACCACTTTGGTCCTCTGCTCACCCAGGTTGTGAAGGGAGGGGTCTCTGCACTGGCCAGCCCATCAGGCAAGGGCCCCAGGAGTCTCAGGGTCCCCACACAGAGGCCCAGCCTGGCTCGACCTTCAGAAGGGTAAGTGAGCAGGCGAACTCGGCCAGCAGATGCACACCCCTGGCCCAGTGCAGAAGGGGCTCCCTCCTCACCTGCATTGCTCTCTAAATCGCTGAGAGGAAGCAGAGCTGATATTTGGGGCAGTTCCAGGAGTGGCGGGCGCCATCCAGAGAAATTCTCCTTTGACGTGTGCAGTAGGAGGGGGCTTGGAGTACAGACTGCCAGGGCTTCCACCTATTAACTTCCTTGAAGGGGCAGTGGTAGGTTTGGGGCTGTGGCTCTAGGTTCAGAAAAGATGCCAATGTTATTTAGCCACCTTCATATGTCCAGTCCCATTCTCATCAGGGCCCATTCTTATCCACAGATTTGCACAGATGCATATATACAATAGAGTGCCCATTGTAATGCATGGTATAGTCCAGTCATAGACACTCATACGGAGTACCCATGCCCACAGATACAGTCCACCATATGGGACTATAGCTCACATCCCTATGTACCATCTAGCTCATCTGCAAAATAGAGCCTGTACATGAATGCAGCATGCACGCACACACACCTGTGAAGAAAGCATGCCCACATATAAAGGTAGCACAAACATAGGAATGCAGTGGGCTGCACATGGGCAACCGGCCTACATGGAGTGCCCTACAGCAGCCACAAGTGTGGTGTGTGTCCCTGTGAGGGCTGGCCCTGGTGTGAAAGCTATAAGCACACACACATGTGAGGTCCTGAATGCCAGCTGCATGCATGTCTGCACATTGGCAAGTACGTGGCATGCTGGAATGTGCCCACAGGTGAATGTAGGTTGCACATGTGGAAGACGGCCCTGGGCACAAACAGATGCAGCACCTCTGCGTGATACTGTATGCACGCCCCCACTCAGCCTCCAGGCATCTCGTGGAATTAAAGGTGCCTCAGGCACTGGGGAGAGGCTAGCCCTTCAGGGCCCTTCCAGTGAGGACAGAAAGACACTGGCCTCCAAGTGGCAGCCGCAGCCCTACACAAGCCTGAGGGGAGGGCCAGGCTACATTCCCAGAGAGCTGAGATTGGATTCAGCAAGGCCATCTTGGGTTATTGATGTTCTGCAGGGAAGGCTGCCCAGTGTTGGAAAGGAGACAGGAGGGGGTGGGTGCAACTGCTTCCCATGGCCCAGACCACCAGGACCCACAGGCCCCCTTCCCTGGCACCAGGAAGCCAGTACACTGGTGGGGGATCTCTGAGAGATGGGGCCCCGGATGCCTCCAGCATTCGCCAAAGTCATCTCCAGACAGAAGGTCAGAAAAGCTGCCTGTGGCTTATGCTGTAGAAAGATGGAATCGCTGGGCCCCTTTATCTATTCTCCAACTGCCCCCTCTCCCTTTCTCCCTACCCAGCACAATTATGGGGAATTGGGTAAACAATAACCCAGCAAGGACTCACTGAGCAGATTACTCTGCATACATCACTACAGCGGGGCCTCGCCTGGCCTTGTTATTCTCATGCACAGATGAAGCAGCAGCACAGAGAAATGTAGACACTTACCCAAGGTCATACAGCTAGAACATGCAGAGTTGGAAGCCAGGCCATCAGGCTCCCTGCCTGCCATCTTAGACCCTCACTTCCCCTCCTGTGTGAGTCCAGTTCCAATGTGGGGTGCCAAAATCTCGAGAACCAACAGGTCAAAAACGTGTGATTTTTTTTTTATTTTTGGTGAGGATCCAAGAAAGGGTCTAGAGAGCAGCGGTTCTCAATCTGTGGGTCGAGACCCCTTTGGCGGTTGAACGACCCTTTCACAGGGGTCACCTAAGACCATCCTGCATATCAGATATTTACATTATGATTCATAACAGTAGCAAAATTACAGATGTCTGACTCCACGTTAAAAAGATGAGCACACCAGGCCCAGCTTCTGCTCCTGACTAGCTATGTGACCTTGGGCAAGTCACTTCGTCTCTCTGCATCTCAGTCTTTTCATCTGTGATCAGGACATGCCTGTCCTGCTCTGCCTCAACCCACAGCTGTCTGAGAGCCTTGGACACTGTGGAAGGCTGTACGTAGGGGCGGGATTGGCACCAGAACCTGGGACCAGAGCAGCTGAGCATCTTGCTTCTGCTATTGGCCAAGGTCAGGAGGGGAATCAAGGAAGGAAAATCTCTAGACTGGTGGATCTCAAGCATCAGTGGACATATGAATCACCTGGTGAGGGCCAGGTTTCTGCTCCCCTCCCCTGATTCAGGAGGTCTTGAGGGCTACATTGTCACAGGTGCCCCAGCGACCAAGGTGATTGAGAGTGGGCTTGAGGGAGCTCATAGGCTTTCAGAGCTGGAGTGACCTGGGCATCATGCTCTGCCCCCAATCCTGCCACATCTGGGGAAACTGAGGTTGCCTGGCAAGTTGGTGACAGAATGAGACTGAAACTCAAGTCCCTAGCCCTCCAGTCCTCTATCCCACCCCTAGGCTTTGGCTTCACTCTGCATTGCTAAATCAGGCCCTTCTGACGGCGGGTCAACCTTCAAATCCAAAATAAGGCTATATTCTCAGCAATGTGGCTGGAAAGCATGCTCCAAAGAGACCCACCGGGCCTTCTGGTTGGTCCTGGTGAAGCCTCCCCCGGCATTTGATAGTGGGGAAATGACTCCTCTTCTGTAAATCTTAGCCTTCATGTTCCTAGAAGGGAGATAGATTTAAACAGGGATGTTTGGAAGATTTTAAATCATGTGTGCGAGGCAACTGGCACATAGGAGGTGTAGGGTCAAGGTAGAGAGTACTGGGGGACCCTGAGGTGCAGGATGTGGCTCCTCTCAGCCTCCCTTAGAGGAGCTGTGTGGTGTGCAGGTGCTGGGTGCTACATGTGCACACACGTTGTGGCAGGGTGTGGGGTGGGGGAGTGGACAGGCTTCCTCCCCTAGCCCCACCTGGAATACACAGTTCTGTGTGGGATGCAGGGCTGGGTCTCTTGCCTTCTCCAAGGCCAGGACAGTGAACCTGCAGTAATTCATTTCTCCCTTCCAGTGGGAGCCTCAAACAAGAAACTAGGGAGAATGTTCTCCCAGACAGATTCAGTTGGATGTCTATAAGAGCTGGTAGGAGATGGAGAAGATGGCAAGGGCCTGGCGTTCACAGCAGTAGGGTGGTGCCTCAGTTCACCCATCAGTAAAATGTATGATAATAGTACCCACCTCTCAGGCTGTTGTGAGGGGCAAATGAGAGAAGCAATGGACATAACGTGCTGAGCTCTGGCCTGTATTTATGGCTCAGTGAATGGAAGTTGTCAAGATTGACCATCAGAAGGTGTGAGTTCAGTAGCTACCTCTGCCACTTAAGGGTGCCCTTGATTAGTCACGTTGCCTCTTCAAGCCTTGGTTTTTGATCTGTAAAATGGAAATATGCCACTCCATTTGGAAAATGGAAGGCTGCCTAATTCATAGGACTGCCCTATGACAACAATAAACAATAGGTGACACTTTCCGCAGCAACTCCTGAGAACCTACTGGGTGTGCTGAGGGCTTCACTGTGGTCTCTGGTTAGGAGCCCTGCAGTGGAAGGAGGGAGTGTTGTTAAGATCTTAGAAGCATCACCTGGCCAGTGTGGCTCAGTGGTTGAGCATCAACCTATGAACCAGGAGGTCACCCTTTGATTCCCAGTCATGGCACATGCTCAGGTTGCAGGCTCCATCCCCAGTGGGGATGTGCAGGAGGCAGCCAATCAATGATTTTTCTCTCATCATTGATGTTTCCATCTCTCTCTCCCTTCCTCTCAGAAATCAATAAAAAAAAATTTAAATAAAGATCTTAGAAGCATCATACACAATCCAGGAAACCTCTGAAGAGTCAGAGTGGAGGGCAAGGTGGCTGGGCCTGATGGAGGTGGGGGTGGGGGACCAGAGTTGGCGTCCCTGAGGCTAAAGAGGTCCCCAGGTAGGGAGAGAAGGCCTTTTGGCCTGAGGGCCAAAATAGCTGATTCTGGGCCCACCTCAGTCACTGTGGGTGACCTTAGGCAAGTCGTGTCAGCTCCCTGGTCTCATGATTTCCCTTTGAAAGAGGGGGCAGTGATGCTGCCCACCTCGTGTCTTCAGTGAGCCTCCTGCCATCTGGCTCTAGGGTGAAGGGGCTGAGACAATGCAAGTCTGCAATAGCAGTTATAGCCACTGTGTTTGTTTCCTAAAGTTGCCATAACAAATTACCACTAATTGGGTGGCTTAACACAGCAAATCTTAATTCTCTCACATTTCTGGAGGCTGGAAGTCTGAAATCAAGGTGTTGGCAGGGCTGGTTCCTTCTGGATGTCCTGAAGGAGAGCCCACCCCTTCCTCTGCCAGCTTCTGATGGTGGGCAGCACTCCTTGGCATTCCTTGGCTTGTAGCTGCATCACTTCAATCTCTGCGTCCATCTTTACATCACCTTCTTCTCAGTGTGTCTCTATGTCAGCCATGGGCAAACTACGGCCCGCGGGCCGGATCTGGCCCGTTCGGCTATTCTATCCGGCCCGCAGAGCCGAAAGAGCAGAGGGTTCTCTTGCTCTCCCCTCCGCTCCTTCACCAGCAGCAGTGTTAACATGGCAACGTCGGTAAACATGGCCACAGCTCCTTCTTCTGAGTCCAGTTTAGGAACCCATTGTGGCCCTCGAGTCAAAAAGTTTGCCCAACCCTGCTCTATGTCCTCTCCTTTTTTTTTTTTTTATAAAGACATCAGTCATTAGATATAATCACCCTAAATCCAGGATAATTTCATCTCCAGATCTTTAACTAAATACATCGACAAAAACCCTTTTTCTAAATAAGACCACATTTTGAGGTTCCAGGTGGACATGAATTTGAGGGGAGAAGATATTCAACCCACTATAGTCACTAATATTTATTTACTGCTAGTAAGTCCTCACTATCACCCATTTTACAGATAAAGAAACCAAGGTCAGAGAAGCTGCCCGTAGCCAGGAACTCATGGGCAGGAACTCCAGCAAACCCTGTGTTGACTCAAAGAGAAGAGCTGGAGGTGGGCAGGGGAGTTTGGAGGTGTGAAGGGGGCTGCACAGCAGAAGGTTAAGAGACCACAGTCCTTTAAATCTGTCACTCACTCTCTGTGAACCTCAGTGTCCTCACCTGGAGAAAGGGGACAGCAACGCCAAATTTGTGGAGTAATTGCCAAGTTCTAAAGTGTTAATCATAATAAGTGTTAATAATAATAGTGTTAATATTATAATAATAGTGTTAATCATAGTACCCGTTACTAAGAGCTCAAATGTGCCCATCCTCAAGCACTTTGAAAACATTTCTTCATTTAACATGTGGTACCGTCGTTGCTTATTCCAGGCCACATCCTACCTAATAAGTGACTTTACCATTAAAGAGTTGTGTATTGTTGAACTAGCGACTTAACCTCAGTTTACTTCTCCATAAAATGAGGGTCACATTAGTACGCACCTTCCTAGTTGTTCTGAGAGACAAACGGGATTTAGGTCAAGTGCCTAGCCTGGGGCTATGGTCCAGTTAAAGGATCAGAGGGTGTTTCCTCATTTGTAAAATTGGGGTAATAATCGTGTTGTCGTTATTATTGTTATTATACTATTTGTTGTGTGAGGTTTTGGTGAAGTAACCAGAGGAAGCACTTGGCTCAGGGCTTGTCCAGAGATCAGTATTTACGTGGCCTCCTCTCGTGCCACCAGAAATGCAACGAATTAAAATCCCAATGCCAGTGTTTACTGCTGTGTGACCTTAAGCCAGCAGCTTTGCCTCTCATGGCTTGGCGTCCTGACAAAGTGGGGTTGAGAAAACCTGCCTCACAAAGTAGTATGTGTGATGTGATGTGATGTGATGTGATGTGATGGATAGAAACCTGTCACACATGGAACTCCAGTCATCCCAGACGTTCGAAATATGTCAAGCTTCTGTCCTGCTTCCGGGGAGAGGCCCTCAGAACAGGCCATCCTAGTCCAAGGGGGAGGACTGGATTTTTGCAAAGATGCTAAGAGGCCATGCTGTGCTGGAACAGGGGTTGGAGGAGCCTGTGGGAGGAACCTGGGAATGGGTGAGCCTGGTTAGGGTCCAAGGGCCACAAAGCCTGGAAGAAAGGAAGCAGGTCTCTCTGGGGCTCCCATGCCAACCTGAGCGGCTTCCTATAAAGCGATGGCGTTCTCCGTGCTGGCTTGGGCTGCTCCTCTGGGCCATGCCAGGCCGCCCCAGGGGCCCCTTTGCAGGAGCCATTGGGGAGCATCATCCAGAGGAGCTTTTCCAGCCTGGCTTCCTCAAACCCCTGCCTCACTGGGCTGGCTCAGGGAGCTAAGCTGTCAGTTTTCTGTTGAGGCTGTGGAGGGGTGGGGCATACTTGGGAAGCCTTCCGGGGGGTGTCCTCCAGCCTGCCTGAGGTTCTGTGTTGGGTGGGGGCCACAAGCTCATTGGGAGCAAGGGGTGCTGAGCTCTGGCTAACAGTCTTCTCAGCATTTTAATCTGTGCCCGTGGGCAGGGCACACAACGCACGTGGCCTGACTCAGCTGTGACGTAGCATGGTGGTTCCAGACCAAGTCTGCCCAGGGTCAAATCCGAGGCCTGGGGGCTGGCCAGCTATGCGTCCTTCATCTTCAAGCCTTGTTTCCCTCAGCTGCTAAATGGGGATGGTAATAGTGCCTGCCCTGTAGGGTTGTCGTGGTTAAAGCTGAATTGTGTGGATTCCCAGATGCAGGTTTTGATATCACTGAAACAGGGTGCCTGTTACAACCGGCAAGTCACAGTAGACCAGCCATGCCTTTGTCTTAAGTACACATAGAGTAGTGATGCATGTTACAATGGATGCATCTCAGATTCAGTGAAATATGGTAAGTAAGATAAAACCTATAAAGAATTTAGAACAGGGCTTCCAGGCTGGTGGGAACAAGCCATTCTCCCATCTGCCTCCCAAGCTCAGTCATGGTGAGACCTTAGGCATTTCTGTGTACCTCACAGGAGCCTTTGTGCCCTGTTCTGAAACAATGGGCATGAGAATACCCACCTCCTAGGGTTGTTATGAGAAGACAGCACATTTATGTGGTATCACGTGCCCAGCAGAGTGCCTGTATGGAGTAGGTGCTTAATAATTCCCAGCTTCAAACAAACAGCAAAGATGCTAGTACAGGGAGGAGTTTAAAGCATAAACTCTAGGATTCCAATTCTGCTCCACCACTTCCTTGCTGTGTGTGACCTTGTACAAGTTTCTTAACTTCTCTGTGCCTTAGTTCCACCATCTGTAAAAATAGAGATAACAAAAGTATCCAATTCATAGGATGGCTGTGGGAATTAAATAAAATTAAAGTGCTTAGGGAAGTGCTTGGCAAAAGTGTAGGCAATTATTATTTGATGAACTTCTAACAAGTCTCTTCTAGTTCAATAAAGGGTAGCTGAAATAGACACTTGGCTCAGTAAAATAATAACAATACAGACCACACTCATTTTACAGATGGGGCAGCTGAGGCCCAAAATGCATGTTGGTTTGTCCAAGGTCACACAGCTGCCTCTCCCCAGTGCTAGAACCACATCCCAATGTCCAGGCACCAGCTTGATGTTGCCTCCTTGCCCATCAGGACTCTGTGATTCTTATGAGAAGGGGGTTCTTGACAAGGGAGGGATGGTTTCTAGAAGAAGCTGCAGCCAGGTGTGGTTTCCTTCTTTCTTCATGTCTCTCCCTATTTACCACAGGACAGGGGAAGGGGCTGGGCTGGGCTGGGCTGGGCTGTGCAGGGCTGTGCCCAAGGTCAGCTGAGCCGACCAACAACTGCATAAGCCTACCAGCCAGCACTTCCTGGCCTCCAACTGCCTTCTCAGTGGCTGCTGCAGAGTTGACACAGCAAAACTCCCTCCTGAAGAGAGCAAAAGCTCCGGCTGGCCAGCTGGTCCAGCCACCAGGCAGTGCCAGGGCCACAAAATGGATTGGGCAAGGCGTTGAGGAGCAGAGACCTAGGTGCACAGCCTGGCCTTGACAAACACTGGCAGTGACCTTGGGACTGTTACAGCCCCTTTTGGACATCTGTTTCCCATCTTTGAAATAAGGACTTTGGGGCCAAAAAAAGGGCCTCCAGGCACTTTAAATGTCTAAGGTTCAAAATTACTCTGGCATTATTGATCATCAGTAATAGGAAGGGATACGGTAAGGAGCTCACAGCTGAGTGTGTGTACACTTCCGTGTGGATCTAGGAGCAAGCCTGACCCAGCAGCAGTTGCAGTTCATCCCAGGGTGGTTCTTCAGAGAAGGAGGCGGATGGAAGGTACACAGCCCAGCAGCTAGGGCATAGGCACTGCAGGCTGGCAAAGGGTACCCAGGCAGGGCAAGACAGTGTCCAAGATGTCATATGTATTTGCAATGCAAGGGTTGTTAAACCCAGTTTTTCCTAGCAACTATCCAAAGACAGGAGATTAAGAGCTCTTGAAGCCACTTTAAATTTATCAATTTATGTGACTTACTTCAGATTAAAATTCGGCCCTTTTCCCCATTTCCACCTCCAGCAAATTTTAGGTTTCTAAACTCAGAGGATCTTGAAAAAGGGAGAGAATGTAAATCAATAAAACCAATACTAGCTAAGGACTTGGTGTGTGCCGGCCATGTGCCAGGCTCCTCGCTGACCCAGTCGTGAATCAACTCCAGAAACACCTCTCACTGGGGAGCCCAGGCAGCCCCAGAAGAAGGTGGCAGCTGATAGCAGACATCCAGCTGGGGGCTGGACCATGAATAACTTTGATAGCCGTGACTGGGATCCTCACCAACTGGACCCCATAGGGCCTCAGTTTCTTCATCTATAAAATGGGGCCAGTGTAGGACGGAGTCTGTGGCCTTGGCTACCCCTATGTTCAGACAACAGAACTAAGTGTGGCTGGGTATTGGGGTCCAGGGCTGTTTCTGGGTGTTTCTCTGCCCTCTCAGAGACCTGAATCTGCTCCGATGGCCTCAGGGAAGGGAATTCCAATAACTTCCCTTGCCCTGGGAACCTTCTCCAGGAAGTTTCTCTGAACTCCAGAGTCAGACCTCTACAGTGGGACTGCAGCAGCAAAACATGAATGCAAATGCTGGCATTGGGAAGGGGCCAACAAGCCTTTACACCACAGTCTCCCCCAAGCCGCACTACAGCCTCCAAGGCAACCTGGAAAAACAACAGCCATCGTTAACCGAGCACATTCCATGCTCGGCTCTCTATGCACAAGTGTTCCTGCACCCTCACAACTGTGAAGGGACCACTTACAGAGGAGGAGACTGGTCTCTGAGAAGAGCTGAACTCACAGGGAGATTGAGGCCCAGAGCAGAGCTGCCCAAGGTTGCCCAGGGAGAGCCCAGAAGACTGGGACTCTGTCCATGGTGTTGACTACTCCTGCCCTCCCCCCCTCTGCTCACATACCACCCAGCCCTCCAGGAGAAAGGGCAAGGTCTTGAGCCAGACCTTAAGCCAGGAACAGGGCCATTCATACCCAGCCTGTGTCCCCAGCACAACTGCCCACAGGGGCACAGGGACAAGTTCAGGACACCCTTAAGCTGACCCCTTGGCAACGACAGGCCTGGGCCCAGGAATCAACCATGTCCTTGCTTTTCATCCTCAATCCCTAAAAGACACAGGGTAACTAACCCTCATTAAGTTGGAGGTATACTAGGTCCATATTTTGGGGAAAGGACTTACATTTCTTAAGCACCTACCAGGCACAATAGGGGAACTATGGATCAAATACCTGTAGGTGAGTTATTGTTCCTTTCTGCCTCAGCTGCTTTACCTCTATATGCGGGAAATGACTGTAGCCATGTGGAGATTATGCAAGATGCGAGTGAAAGGCTCCGTGTAGCTCCTGTCCAATTCCTGGTCACTGCTGTGATTATCACCTGACCAGAAACATGTCCATCTCATGTCCATCCTGTGAAGAAGGCATTCTTATCCTCGCTTTACAGATGGGGACACGGGTCCCTCAGAGAAATCCTGGGACTCACTCCTGGTCCCCCAGGTTAACAATGGCACCATGAGTGGGAGCCCATCCGTTCATATACTATGAGTCATAGTCTTGTAACTTCAGATGGCAGCCAGGGACATACTATAGATGGAGATTGTTTCTGCCAGGGAGACAAAATCACAGATTGCAGAACTGAGGAATCATAGATGGAGGAGACAGCACAGGTAGTGGTTAAGAGCAAACCCTAGACTTTGATTCTAATCCTAGCACCTCTTAGCTGTGTGACCTTGAACAAGTAACTTAACCTCTCTGTGCTTCAGTCTCCTCACCTGCAAAAGCGAAGTAAACAATAGTACCAACATCCTATACGAATTAAATAATTTAATAGATATAAAGAACTTAGAACAGTGTCTGACACAGGAAGCTCAATGAAGTATCAGCTGTTTATTATTAATCATGGAATTAGAATGGGAGGGGGAGCCAGGCCCTGCCCTTTCCCTCTCTCCCTGAATCTTGCCCCAGCCTTCTCCATGGACCCCCATGGCCAGCAGGGGACCATTCTAAGAATGTCATCTGGCTTGCCCCTTTCTGGCCAAGGTCTCCACTGCTCCCCATTGCCAAGCAGATAGGCCCAGACTCCTCGGCCTGCATTCAGTACATCTGAGATGTAGCCCCTACCTATCCTTCCACATCTCCTCCACAATTCATCTTCCTCAGTTAATCACTTCATCCACTTAGTCAAGAATTTACCCATTCAATAGAAATTGGAGTATAGCTCTGCCCTTTCCCCACCTCCGAGCCTTTGCCCAAGTTGTGCCCAACCCCAACACACCCTTTAGCCATTCTTCCAAGCCCCCCTTAAATACCATTTTCTTCAGGAAGCCTTCCTGCCTCTCCCTTTATTGTAAGCTCCCAGGCTGCAGACCCCGGACCTCTGGCGTCATGCCCCAGCTGATGAGCTTGGTTTGTTTTCATTTTTGTGTTTTTCGGAGATTTCATTAGAATGTCTTTTGATAAACACAATGAATAAATGAAAGAATGAACTTCCTCGTTGGTTCTTCATATCCTGTCTCCCCCCACTCCACCCCAATCATGTGTTCTCCCTGAGGGGCCAGGTGGATCCTTTTAACAATATAAATCAGACTGTGGTGCTCTCTGTTTAAAATCCGATAGACCTCCCCATGATGTACAGGATCCAGACTCCTTCCCATAGCCTGTGAGCACTTCATGGTCTGGTTCCCCATCCACCCCTCTGTTCTCATTCTTCTCTAGCTTACTGGCCTCCTTTCCAGTCCACAAACTCATCCGCCTCTTTCCTGCCTCGGGGCCTTCATGTGTGCTGTTTCCCCATCTAGAATGCGTTTTCTCTTTCTCCTTACAAGATAGCTTCCTTCTCATCGAGCTAAATGGTATTTCCCCACTTGGGCTATTTAAAGGAGCTTCTTCTGTCACGGCACTTGTTTTTTAATAGAATTTATCACAATTGACATTCTTTTCAGTATTTATTCCCTTGTTTGTTGTCTGCCTCCCTCTACACGAGACAATCACCTCCTTGAGTGCAGGAAGCTTACTATCTTGTTTACTCTTGTATTTAAGGGCCTAGGATGGGAGGTGAGGGGCTGGCAGGTTCTGTTTTGTGCATCTGTGAAGGAGAAAGCAGTGTCCTGACTCAACATCACACCTGACCTGCTATCTGCCAGACAGGGGAGGAATGATTGTGGGAGGCTTCCCAGGAACCTCATGCTCACCCCACCTCCCTGTGGGGGTGGGGTGGAGAGAAAGAGTGGGCAAGAGGTGCAGCCTAAATGACGCAAATGCAGTTTCTAGTCTCCTGCCATTTACAGTCTAGCTGGGGAGAAGGCAGCAGAGAGGTGGGTCTATAAATTGTCTAACACCAGGTCGCAGCACGAGGGTTTGAGGCAGGAGAAAGCTGAGGACGGCGCAGGAGGAAGAGCTCGGTGGTGTGTAGTCCTCTGGGAAATCGGGCTTTGTTGCATTATTTGTCGTCCTCTGAGTATTTTTTATCTTGAGGACACCTCGTTTAGGAACCAGGACTTAATAAAAGGAAATTTCTGTTGACTAAACCCATATAGAGCTGAGCTCTGGAAAGAGCACACCTGACACTTACCTCTCTCACCCCAGAAGCCCCCAGCCTTCTCCCCCAGCCAGGCACCCCAGAGCTGCCAACCCATGAGGTGGCCAAAAAGGCAGCCAGGCAACAACCATTTGGCAAACCCTATTTTCCTTTTTAAACTGCAAATTCATGTCGCAGGCTTGTTGAAACAAAGGAATGGTACAGACGGATCTATAGTAAAATAACTAATTTTCTTCTCCCCACATGTGCCTCATGTCACCTCTGTTAATATCCTCTTTTGTCGATTCTGGGTGTACATTTTTTTCCCCACATTTCACATTCCTGAGATCAGGATATAGGTGGGAGCTGATGACAAGTCACAGTTTTGCTGGAAGCACTCTATCTTTCTTAGTGGTACGAAAAATCATGGTGGAACATAGGATTCGACTTAGAGTCAACGAAATCTGGCAACTCGCTGTTCTTTCCCTTGCTTGTTCATTCACTTACTGGCAGATATAAATTCAGAGGGTTGCTGCTTCTTTTCTAGTGGATCATTTTATTCATACCCATGACCTTATTCTGTCCCTAGTAGACTGTGGCCATCCAGGTGGCTCGGCTGGCTTTGAATGAGAGACAGCAGAGGTGAGTGCACATGACGCTGGCTCGGGAGCTGCCAGCCCTGCCTTTTCCCAGCTGTGGTGTGCCCTCTCCGTGCCCCCGTGCTCACATGAAGGCGCTAGCATGTGTGCACCTGGGGCTGGCACTTCCCTCCTTTCCCCCTGACATGGATGGTGTGGCATAACAGGCCACGTCATTGCCCCTCCCCTACCAGGTAGCCCTGAGACCCAGAGGATGCCAGGGAGTCTGAGCTCAAGTACAAAAGTTGAGTGCAAAAGGCTGGCTTCAAAAAGGCACATGCAAACAAAGGCAGGAGGTGAAGTCAGAAACAGGCTCAAAGGTCAGAAGAGAGAACAGAAGGGCAGAAAACATGAACCTGAAAAGACATTTCCCTCAAAGCAAATAGGACATATTTTTAAATGTCAATGGAAGCAAATAGAGGCTTCTTACTAAGGAGAAAGGTGCAGAAAGCCCAAGGTGATCTACTGGCCTCGTTGGCTCAGCCCTCTTCAGGTGAAGGTCCAGCATTCCAGGAGTCCCTGGCAGCCCGATGCACCTGCTGGCCACCGACCCCCGAGTTCCTTCTAGCATTAGTTTCTGAAGCAGAATGCTGCTGTCTGAGCACAATGCCATTGACTTAGGCACTGTTCTCAGTGCTCTGTGGGACTTAGTTACACCATCCCTCTGGCTGTTACTATTCCCATATGAAAGTCAAACGGCCAGAATGACTGGTTTCTTTGATGCCCACTGAGGCCCCAGTTGGCCCCCTCACACTGATCAGGGGCGGGGCTGGCTAGCCAACCGCCCATGTCCCCTCCCTCCTGCCGGTCCAGCCCCAGTTGGCCCCAATTGGAGCAGGCCAGCCAGACCCCACTGGTGCACGAATTCATGCACCAGGCCTCTCATTTTCCATATGAGGAAACTGAGGCTCTGCACCATACAGTGACCTGCCCAAGGGCACCCAGCCAGCAGGCTGACTTCAGAGCACCCAGCTTAACCAAGACAACAGCGGCCTCACAGTCCCGAGTGCTTAGTCTAGCAGGGAGATCAGTAAACAAGAAGCAACATGAGCACCAGGCCAGGGGCAGGCACTTTGTTGGGCAGCCAGGGAACAACCTTGAGAGGGCTGCACACGGTAGCCAGCCGAGTGGAAGGATAAGTAAGAGCTAGCCAGCTGGAAGGAGGTAGGAGGTGGGGAGGTGGCTCCAGGCACAGACACGGCTTGAGCAGTGTGGAGGCCACCCCCAGCCAGCAGCCCAGAGGCTCCAGCAGGGGTGGGGAGTGCTCAGCTGGAGAGGTGGCTGAGCCAAGCAAAGGGCTGAACAGTTTTAAGCTGGGAAGTAATGTGATCGGATTGGCCACTTGGAAGATCCTGTGGCATTAGTGAGGAGAATGGTTTGGAGGGAAGAGCCTGGAGGCCCACAAGGAGAAAGTCAGACAGGCATCCCGTGAACAAGGGCAAAATGGAGGACACGTTTCCAAGAGAGGGGACACGGGCCAGCTGACAGGGCTTTAGGACTCACAGCAGGCATCAGGGAGGGGAGGGTGAGTCCCAGTTAATGTTGGAGTTGTTGGGGCCCTTTAAAAAGGGATGGAGGTGGTGAGAGGTGGACCAGGCAGAAGCAGTGAGAGCCCAGATCACGTGCGGCTTTGTAGGTCATGGTATGGAGTTTGGGTTTGATCCTGACATTGAAGGTCTTGGGCAGGGTGCGACACATACACAGCCCCATCTGACTGCTACGTGAAAAAGGGATTGTCACCTCATTCAGTCCTTACAACAGTTCTGGGCAGTTGGTGATGAAATTCCCATTTTAAAGACTTAAAAAACTGAGCTGCACGGGTAGTAAGTAGCAGAGGAAGGTTTGAACCCATGTCTGCGCGACCGTATCCTGCACGCTTGATCAGTGGGCACCCATGGAAGGTTCCTGGACTGGGAAATGATATGGTGCAAGTAGGATTGAAGGAGGTTAACCAGGGGGAGGTGCCTCAGGTTTGGTTCCTGCCCCTGCACCTCCATACCCCTAGGAGCAGAGTCCAGGCTGAAGGGCCAGCCTTTGGGCCAGATAGGGAAGCCCTTTCCTTAAGCCACCCTTAAACCGTCAGCTGGTGCTCAGCCTGTCTTTGTGATTCTCTGCAGAATGAGCAGGAAGGATGCGCAAGGCTCTGCCCACCCCCACCCACATCTCTGGAAAAAATACGGAGAAAGGCAGAGTAAATTTGGTTTCTTTGCTGTAATTCACAAAGGCCTGTTCTATAAAGCCTTCCTGAGGAGACAATTGAGGGGGAAAGGGAGCAGGACCCACTGGCTGGAGAGGAGCCTGCTGCAGGTCTGCCAGGCCAGGGGCAGCTGTGGCAGGTGTGACCCCACTTGCCCTTAGCAACCGCCCGCAGGAGAGGACGTAAAACCATCACCTGCCTCCTCTTTTACTCCCTTTTGTCACCCCACTGCTCCCCTCCTGTGCCCTGACTCAGTGCAAAGCTCAGGGATGAAGGCACTGCCATGTCTGTCACCCACCAGCCAGTGACCGCACCACTCTGAGCCTCAGTTTCAACAGCTACAAGAAGCCCTTCACTCAAGGCCTGGCACCTCGTAAGTTTAAAAAGCAGACATGCCCCTGTGGTGGCAGAGATGACAGTGGCTGCCCAGCCTCCTAAGTCTCCTGGCCTCTTGCCCCATGCCTCTGCCTCCCTCTCCTCCCCTCCCCCCTCCTCCGTATCCCTAGCTGAGGCCAAACAGGACTCAAAACAAGCCCTCGCCCAGCGCCTTTCACAGAGGGTTCCCATCAAGTCAGCTCTGCCCAGGCTCTGCTCCAGGCCAGGCTCTGTGCCAGACCTTCTGTCTCATTCTTATCTTATCCTCCCGACAACAGTGCAATGGACACGTCCTCATCCCCATTTCATGGCTGAGGAAACCGAGGCTCAGAGCCATGAAGGAGTCTGTACAGAATGTGAGGAGCTGGGCTCAAACCCAGGTCTGCACAGGAAATTGCCTCTTTTACCAACCTGCTGGGGCATTTTCCAGGGCTATCAGTGAAGGCTGTATTCTGTTGAGGGCCTCTAATGTGTAAGGGGATTTTCCTGCATTTGGAGGTGAAGTTTTACGAGAAGAGAGGTGATGCAATGGGTCATTGCCCCGATTCTGCTGTAGCTGGGAATTAGGGCTGTGGGAGCCCTGCAGCAGGGTTGGCAGGACAGGGTCAGAGCTGGGATGAGCAAAGATCAGCCTGGCTGGTGAGTGAAGACAGCCCAGAGTAGGGCAACCTGGGGACAGGTGTTGAGGAATTAACCGAGGCGGAAGGGGATAGTGGCTATAGTAGGTGGGTGTGGAAAGCTAAGAATGCCAGAGACCCTGCCAGAGCCAGCAGCCTTGGAATGACTGTGGTGATAAAGGCGGGGGAGATGCTGAGGATCCTCACCATTGTGCAGACCCCCAGCCTGTCCCTTCCTCTCACGGAAAGGCAACTGGGGAAGCTGTGTGCCTGTGGGGAGGCAGATGGTGACCAGGCAACGAGGAGGATCCAGCTCATACCCTCCATGACCTGCAGAGCACTCAGGTCTCTCCCTCCCAGAAAGCCTCTGATCCCTTTAGAGCAGCAGTTCGCAACCTGTAGGTCGAGACCCTTTGGCGGTCGAACAACCCTTTCACAGGGGTCGCCTAAGATCATCCTGCATATCAGATATTTACATTACAATTCATAACATTACAGTTATGAAGTAGCAACAAAAATAATTTTATGGTTGGGTCACAATATGAGGAACTGTATTTAAAGGGCCAGAAGGTTGAGAACCGCTGCTTTAGAGGCTGCCTAAGTTTCTCTGCACCCTTCCCATCTTCAGTCCGCAGAACTGACACACCGTCAGCGCCAGCACACATCACTAATGCTTCAGACCTAGAGAATTCCTCCAGCTGCCTTTTTCACAGGGAGGAGTTGGGCTCAGAAAGGTCTAGTAACGAGTTGCTCAAGGTCACACAGTGAACAGGTGGCAGAGAAAATAGACTCTGGGCTTATGACTCACTCCTAGGGGAGCATCTTATGTGTTTCCATCCAGAGGAGAAAGGGATCCCCATTTTCCTTGTGCTCTGTGCTGGGGACTGATGGTGACGCACTGGTTCCTGCACTTTTTTGTGAGCAGCTCCAGCATCTGCCTGGGCTGCAGTGGGCCAGTCCAGTAGTTTGGTTTTACTTTTTGGAAGTATTTTTCAGGGAGGTGTTTGGAGGCCAGCCAACAAGTCTTTTCTGTCACCATGGAAATTGCCAACAATGGAATTATTAAAACCTCCCGTGACCCTTCTCCCACCCAAGTAATGAAAAACAGCTCGTTGGTGGCCAGGCAGGGGGCAGAGCAGCTGAAATCCCAGAATGAAACGTGCAGAGAATTCCCCAGCAGGAGACTCCCAAGTAGATGGCTAATCAGACCCAAGGGATCCCAGTTTGGAACCCAGGCAGCCTCTCAGGAAAGGATTCCCAGCTGCTGTGGGCCAGGAGCCAGGGTGTCTCCTGAGCCCAGGACTTCCTCCTGTCAGAGCTCGGGCGGTGTTGGCAGGGTGGGCAGTGCCTTGCACGTCATTGATGCTCAATAAATGTTGGTTGTTAAATAGGTACGTAAGTGGGTTGGTAAGAATGAAGGACAGAGGGAGGATGAGATAGGTCCCTTTAGAAATCATCTGTGCCGTGTGACCTTGGTCAGTCACTTTACTTCTGTGCTGTCCAACTTTCTGTAAAATGGAGACAGTTATACCTACCATTCAAAGTGGGTTGAAATGAGAAATAATGCATGTGAAGTGCCTGGCATAATAAACACCAGTGACTTGATCATCTCCATCATCACCCTGAAGATGAAGCTTGGGAGACAGCCCTGAATGTGTCTCAGAAGCCCTTTATAGCTGTGTCACCTTTGGCAAGTGACTTTACTTCTCTGGGCCTGGCATAATAAACACCAGTGACTTGATCATCTGCATCATCACCCTGAAGATGAAGTAGAATAGATAACATGTGTCTGGCATAATAAACACCAGTGACTTGATCATCTCCATCATCACCCTGAAGATGAAGCTTGGGAGACAGCCCTGAATGTGTCTCAGAAGCCCTTTATAGCTGTGTCACCTTTGGCAAGTGACTTTACTTCTCTGGGCCTCAGTTTCCTGATCCATGAAATGGGGATAAAAAAGGAGCATCTGTTGCAAGGTTGATTGTAGGGATCAAATGAGAGTTAAATTTGCCCAGGAAGCACTGCTCCTCCCCCCAGTGTTGTTCCTCTTGTTCTGACCAGGAGGGGCAGGGCAGGGGGTAGTGGTAGGTCTAGAATGGCAGAGAGACACCCTTCCCTGAACTAGGGAGGGTAGGGTATTTTAGGTTAGACCTCTGTGAGCGAGCAGAATACAGGATTCTCAGTGCAGGGGTTAGGGCCAGCTGAGAATGCCACTGCGATTGACAAGCCTTCAAGGAGACCTGGAGCCAGTGGAGCCTGTGTATCCCTGGGGATGCACAGCTCAGGGACAATGACCACCACACTCTGAGATTCCAGCCTTAGTCCAGCCCCTGAACTTCCCACTCTCCCTCTTCTCTCACCACCAACCTGGTCAGGAACGATCTGCCCTTGGGCCAGTTCTCACCCACTTGGGTGGGGCAGAGCAGGGAATGGGCTTCTCTGGGCCCAGGCAACAGGAGCTAAGGTCAGTTGGTGTGAGCAGAGCAGGCAGTAACTGGGAAGCATGCATTGTAGAACAATTAAGGGTTTGACTTCTGGAGCCTGGCAGATATGGGTTCCAGTCCTGCCTTCCTAGCTGTGCAGCCTGGGCAAGCTGACCAAGCCTCAGGCTCCTCATCTGTAAAATGGGCATAACCGGTTGGCTGTGAGGATGAAATGAAATAGTGCACATAAACACTGCAGGGTACTACCTGGGAAGGGCCTGCACTCATTTACCCACTCAACTGTGTGCTGAGCATCTACCATGTGCCAGCACTAATGTGGGCAGCGGGGCTTATGGTGAACAAACAAGGCAGTCTAGGGTGATCGACATGCCCTGGTTTGCCCAGGACATTCCTAGTTTTAGCACTAGAATTCCTGCATCCCAGAACACCCCTCTATCTCGGGCAAACCAAAATAGCTGGTCACCCTAATACAATCTGTGCCCTTGTGAAGTTTAAAGTTTAGCGGAGAGAGACAGACAGGTAAATATGTAACAGTCATGGTAAATAAAGGTGTTATTTAAATAATAACACCGTGTAAAGGGGTAGGCTTGTTATTTTTGATGAGGTGATCAGGGCAGGCCTCTCCAAGGAGGTGACATTTGAGCAAGGACCTCAAGAGGTTAGGGAGTGAGACATGTAACATCTGGAGAAAGCATTCCAGGCAGAGGGAACAGTATAGGCAAAAGCCCTGATGTGGGACTTTGTAGGAACAGAAAAGGAGATAGGGTCAATTGAAAAAGGTTGGCCAGTCGAATTAATTGGGACTCCCTTCAAAAGTAAGTAATATAAGTGCCAAGTCAAGTTAGCCTAAGAAAAAATTATGCTTTGGCTAACCTAACAGGAAAAGAAAAGGGTATGAATGGCTATATCCTACTGCTCAAATAAGGTGTTTTCATTCCTCAGCTCGAATCTGTGTTATCTTCATGTTTATGAAGGTCCCAGCAGCCCCAGGCAGACCTCCTACCCCTCTGTAACTTCAGCAAAAAGACATGCTCTGTTCTGGGGTCCAGGCATGGCATGTGGCAGCATTCTGAGGTCTAATGTGGCTGGAGCAGAGGGTTGGAAGATAAAGATGTAGAAGAGGAAGGAGGCAGGAGGAGCAGCAGGGCCAGAGCACCTGGGTCTGGCCTTATAGATCCCAATGACTTTGGGTTTAGTTCTGAATGTGCTAGAAGCCACTGGAAGGTTTTAAGCAGAAAATTGGCATGATCCAATTAATGTTTTAGGGATATCGGTCTGGTTGGTGTGTGGAGAATGAGTTGTAGGAGGCTGGGGACAGTAGGGAGAACTAGGAGGCTAGTGCAATCACCCAGAAATGAACAGAAGGAAATGGACTTGAGAGGGACTTAGGACAAAGCCTGGACCATGCTTTGGGTCTGGGTAGGAGTAGGAATACAGGCAAGAACTGGGGTCTCAGCCCCGAAGGAACTGGGGTATGGGTGGGAGTTAGGGACAAGGTAGCCAGTCCCTAGAGTTGGGGCCTATTTGCCTGGATGACACAAGCCCCCTGAGCCACATAGGATCTTTGAATACCCTCCCAGTTAGGGAACATCTGAGCCCAGAGCCTGAAGCCTTAAGTTTGCAAGTGGGTCCAAATGGCCCCAGCTGTGAGGAAAGAAGTATGGAAGGGCAGGGAGCCTACCAGCAACCATGGGAGACCCAGAATTGAGGGAGCCTCCTATTTTAGCCATGGTTATTCCTCATTCCTTCAGTCCTTAGAGGAACATCAGAGTCCAGCTTGGGTCCCAGAGCTTCTAATGTTCTAGCTTTTACTTTGTGCCTAAGGGCAGCTAAGGTGTCTCCTCTGCCCACCAGGGAGACTGGTTGGAGTCCAATGCAAGGAAAGACTTGCCCAGAAGGTTTTGGCTTGTAGGAGGCAATAAGCCCTCATTGGGATCACCTGCCTCCCAAACCACCAGGTTGGACTAAGTCCTGGGCCACTTCTAGAATGGGTCTAGTTTTGGATGTCCAAGCAGATGAGCCATGAGCACTTTTGTAAGGTTCCTGACCAGGCCTCTGGTATGGACATCTCCAGTATAGCTAAGTTAAGCCTCTAAGGACATACACCTGGAGGCAGAAGGGACTCTGTTCTCCGTGCACCATTCTAGGGATGTGTCCATGCCCAAATCTGGCAGGTGATGAACAGAAGACTAAGGCACAGAGAATCTAGGAGAGTTGGCTGTATTTGGGAGCATGGCTGGGCTCAAGGTCATCTATGGAACACCCCTTTGGGGGCTCAGCACTTTCATACATATCAACAGCATCTCTTCCAGTACAACAATTTTGCAGGGGGGTGTTCCTTTTCCCACTTTCCAGATGAAGAAACTGAGGCTGAGAAAGGTCTGTATGGCATTTGTTACATAATAAGTTCCCAGAAATTTGAAATCAACTAAGTGAGTGTCACCTCCTGCCCCCTAGGGATCATGCACTGAAAGTCATGGCTTCCCACCTTGGGAAGAACATTCACAGCCAAGGAAATCAATCTTTTCATTCCATGCATCCATCCTTCCTTCCTCCTTCCATCCCTCCCTTTCTTTTTTCTTTCCTTCCTTCCCATACTATTTACAGATGACCTACTGTGTACTAACCCTGTGCTTAGACCCTTGGAATACAATAGCGATCAGATTGTAAACTGCTTGTGATTGTGGATAGCTAAGTTCTTTGCTTGTGTTTTTCAGTTTCCTATATATGCACATGTTAACTTTAAAAAAATAAATGTTACTTTAAAAGCCAAAAAAAAAAAAATACAGGCCCTACCGTCTAGTGTCGAACACCAATCCAACAGTCACACAAAAACATGCAAAATACAATATAGTAAGTGAATCAGGGAAGGCCCCCCTCGCCTGAGCAGGTGGGATTAAGCTTAGAATAGAAGGAATGGTAGGAATTTACTAGGTGATGATGGGGAGGGAACAACATTAACTTTCCAGGCAGAGAGAACAGAACAAAGTCCTGGTGGGGAGAATGAGTCGCATGGCTGCAGCAGAGAGAGGCAGGAAAATGGGGTGTTGGAGCCAGGACAGACCACCCAGGGCTTTAAAGATCACATTAAAGAGTTTTGTCTTTATCTAAAGCAGTGTGGGTGGAGGAACGTTGTGATATGATCAAAATTGCTTTTCCAAGTGCCAGCAGAGAAGCCAGTTAAGAGGTTTGGCTGGGTGGCTCAATTGATTGGAACATTGTCCCATACACCAAAAGATTGCAGGTTCAATTCCCTGTCAGAGCACATACCTAAATTGTGGATTCAATCCCTGGCTGGGGCATGAATGGAAGCAACTGATCAAGGTTTCTCTCTCACATAATGTTTCTTTCTCTCTCTCTCTCTCTCTCTTTCTCTCTCTCAAATCAATAAAAATGTATATCCTCAGGTGAGATTTAAAAAAAAAAAGAGGCTACTGTACTCATCCTGGCAAGAGTTGAAAAAAACTTGAACAAGAGGTAGGAGCTGTGAAGATGCAGGGAAATTAGTGGTTTCAAGGAAATGTAGGGTGTAGCAAAATCAATAGGACTTGGATGATGGAGAGGAAAGTGACAGGAGTGACTTGTTTTCTAGCATGCTAACAGTGAACCCCAAGGGAGAATAAGGTAAGTGTAAGAAAGCTTAAGGGTTGGAGTTCAGAAATGTTAAGTTTGAACTCCTACCTTATACCACACACAAATCAAGTCAAGAAAGAAGGAGGGGGGCGGGGGACAGGTAAGCTTCATGACACTGGATTTAGCAATCATTTCTTAGATGTGATAACAAAGCACAGGCAACAAAAGGAAAAAAAAACAGATAAATTGGACTCATTTACACTTAAAAAGTTTTGTGCATCAAATGATTCTATCAACAGAGTGAAAAGATAACCCATGGAATGAGGGGGGAGGGAATACCTGCAAATTGTATATTTGATAAGGGGTTAATATTTAGACTATATAAAGAACTACTACAACTCAACAAATAAAAGACAACCCAATGCAAAAATAGGTAAAGGACTTGAATAGACATTTCTCCAATGAAAATACACAAATGGCCAATAAACATGGGGGAAAAAATGCTCAACATCACTAATCATTAGAGAAATGCAAACTAAAACACAGTGAGATTCCATCTCATACCCATTAGGATGGCTACTATAAAACACAAAACAAAACAGAAAATAATGAGTGTTGGTGAGGATGTGGAGAAACTGGGACAATGGGTGCTATTGGAGGAAATGTCAAATGGTACAGCTGCTAGGGGAAATTATATGGTGTTTCTTCAAAAAATTAAACATAGAATTACCATATGATCCAGCAATTCCACTTCTGGCTATATCCCCAAAAGAATCAAAAGCAAGGACTCAGATATTTCTATATCCTTGTTCATAACAGCTTTATTCATGATAGCCAAGATGAGGAAGCAACTTAAGTATCCATCAACAGATAAGGAAAGTGTGGTGTATACATACAAGGGAATGTTATTCAGCCTTAAAAAGGGAAGAAATTCCGCCTGGCCAGTGTGGCTCAATGGTTGAGCATTGACCTATGAACTGGTCAGGGCACATGAACTGGGTTACGGGCTCAATCCCCAGTGTGGGGCGTGCAGGAGACAGCCAATCAATGATTCTCTCTCATCATTGATGTTTCTATCTCTCTGTCCCTCTCCCTTCCTCTCTGAAATCAATTACACACACACACACACACACACACACACACGTGCACGTGTGCGCGCACACACACACACTAGAGGCCCAGTGCATGAAATTCGTGCACTGGGCGGGGGTGGGGGGGGGGGGCCTCAGCCCCACCTGTGCCCTCTCACAGTCCAGGAGCCCTTGAGGGATGTCTGACTGACGGCTTACGCTGTATTCACCAGCCATGAGCCCGGCTACTGGCTGAGCAGTGCTCCCCTTGTGGAAGCACATTGACCACCAGGTGGCAGCTCCTGCATTGAGTGTCTGCCCCCTGGTGGTCAGTGTGCATCATAGCGACCGGTCATTCTGCCATTCAGTCAATTTGCATATTAGCCTTTTATCATATAGGATATTTTAAAGTGAAGAAATTCTGACACATGCTACAACATGGATGAATCTTGAATACATTGTTCAAAGTGTCACAAAATGACAAATATTGTATGATTCCACTTATATGAGGCCCCTAGAGTAGTCAAAATCATGGAGCCAGAAAGTAAAATAATGTTTGCTAGGGGCTGGGGAGAAGGGGGAATGGGTAAAAGGTTTCAGCTTGGGAAGATTAAAAAGTTCTGGAGATGGATAGTGGTGATGACTGTACAACAATAGGAATGTTTTTAATGCCACTGAATATACTCTTAAAAATGGTAAAAAAAAAAAATGGTAAATTTTGTTATGGAGATTTAACCACAATAAAAAGACAAGTAGATGAAAAAAATTAAGGCAATTCATAGTTCTGAACATAAAACTTACAATTATAAAGCTTCTAGAAGAAAACAGGAAAATATCTCACCACCTCGGAGTAAGAAATGATTTTTCAGAGAAGACACAAAAACACTATCATAAAAGAAAAAATGGACAAGTTGGACTTGAGATCTGTTGAGTATGAAGTGTAGGAACATCCAAGTAGAAAGGCCAGTAGGAAGCTGGTATCTGTTGGTCATGATGAGGCCTGGACTGGAGGGCCCCCATGTTGAGGCTCCTGCAGTTACCTACAATCTGCCTTTTGGGTCCACAGTGGGGTCACCTACCTTATGGCCCACCAAACTAGACTACATGACTTTCGGCCACTTCTGGAATGGATCTAGTTGTGGATGTCCAAGCAGATGAGCCCCTGAGTGTTTTCCCAAGGTACCTGCTCTGAGCAGCATCTCACTGGGGCACAGCCAAACTTGGGGTGCATCTGTGATAACAGCTCTCTGTACAGCTCTGTAGCCTTCACTCCTGTCCTCAGGGCTAATGAGGGAGTCAGATGAAATCTAATTTCCTCTAAACTAGAGGCTGATCAATTATGGTTACAGGAGCTTGCTGTCTAGAAAAATTAGCTTTGCCTTTTGCTCGGGAAAGAACTGCATCCGAGTTCTTTCTCCTCCACCATTTTGGCATGGAGAGGAGTTGGTTATTGTAGGATCCCAGGTCACGGGGCCATGGGAAAGCTGTGGAGCAGGAAGTGATTGTCAAGTGGTCTTGCCTTGCTGAAGCATGGGTGTCCTGGACTCAAACCTTGCTCTCTCTAACCATCCCCAGATGCCTGAGTTTCCTGGCTTTGGCATCTTGGTGTTATTCTTCCCAGCATCCATTGGAAAGCAGGGAGTTGAGTTGGTCCCAGTAGATAGTGATTCTGGGGCTTTGTGGTACAAAGGGATCAGAGACTCCTTTAAGAAGCTGATGAAAGTCACAGGCTTTCTCCTTAGAAAAATGTAAATCTACACAAACCTTACAAAGGACCCTTCATGGACCTCAGCTAATGACAGCCTGCTATGGGGCTCCCTAAAATGGCACCCACCTCACCCAAAGCTTTCTTGCTTAGCCCTCTGGTTATCTTCTGGGTAAGGTATCATTATGCCAATTTTGCGGATTAAAAACCTGAAGCTCAGAGAGGTAACCCAAGCTGCCTGCCTGGTCCCGAAAGAAGCAACAGGCCCTTTGAGCTGGGAATTCCCAAACTCACTCTCTCCTCCTATACATTCGGGAGGCCCCATCCCCAGCTTCTCTGAGTGGGAGTATAAAGTAGTCAGTGGGGGGATCCTGGATGGTGGAGGGTAGAGCTATTGTCTGAATCACCTTTGAGTTCCCAGTACCCAACCCAAAGTTCCAGAATTAACCAACTGAATGATGAGATGGGAGGAATTGGTCTCTGGCTTTGGAGGTAGACATGCTCTTAGACATCAGCTCTATCCATCCTAGCTCTGTGACCTGGGCCTCTCTGAGCCTCAGTTGCCCTGTACCAACAAAAAGGGGTGGAGGAGACCTCAACACTCCTCTAATAGGGTTGTTAGGAAGATGAAAGGAAACAGTTGTGTGTCAGGATTTGTACTCAGTGTTTCACATGTCACCTCTCTCAGAGCCGAAGCAGGGGGGTATAAATAGCCCCATCTCACAGATGAAGAAACTAAGGCTCAGAGCAAGGCAGTTACTTGGCCAAGGCCATGTAGCAAGCAGGAAAGCTGGAATTAAGAGCTCAGGTCCACCTGACCCATCTGTGCCCTTGACCAAATGCATGGCACCTGACACCAAGCAGGTGCTCCAAAAACTCGCAAGGTGCCCCTCCTGAGCTTTCTTCAGGACCTACAGCTGGTAACATTAAACATAAAACAGAATAAAAGTGGCCCATGGAGGGTGTCGGAACTTTTCATGACCCCCTCCAGGCCAAGTCCTTAAAGTACTTTCTGATTTCCTACACAGTAAAGTCTCTTGTCATGAGCTCAGGGCAATCGTAAGGGAAGTAAAATTCACTGCTCTGTTTCTCTGCTTTTATCTTTTCATTTCTCTCTCCCCTCTACTGCTGCAATGCAGGGGGGAGGCCCAGCAAATGCCCAGTGTGACCACCCCTCATTCTCGCACCTGCTCGCCTCCTCCCTCTGTTAACCTTCCTTCTTCCAAGTGTGTTCAGAGCAGCAGCCCAGGCTCAGACTGGAAGTGATGAAGTTCGCATGCTCAGCCCACCGCAGCCGTGATGGTGCACCTCAGATTGTGGGGCACAAGGGCTCACCACGAGCCTTGAACGCGCTGGGCCCAAGTCACAGAGATGGGCCAGCCTTCTTCCCCTTGGAGCTCCCAGAAAGACTATAATAGTGTGGTATGTTCAGAAGGCCATAGAAACACAGAGGAGGGTGTTGCAAATTCTGCCCTGGATGAGGCAAGAGTTACAATTCACTTTTGCCTGCACAGGGACACCTCAGGCAGGGGAACTGCCTGGGCAAAAGCCTGGAGGTGTGGAACCTCCCAAGGTGTTTATTATTATTGGAAAGAAGGATACCAGGAAAGGGTCACAGGACGTGAGATTGGAGAAGTAGGCAGGGCCTGTGTGTCAGGCTAAGGATTTGGAACCTTGTTCTGAGGATAATAGGGAGTCACTGAAAGCTGTTGAGCAGAGAAGTCACCTAATGGGGTCAGCCAGTGTGGCTACATGGCTGCTGGGCTCATCGCTGAGCCTCTTCCCTTCTGTCACTACGCTCTCTCCTCTGGTGATCTCACCCTGTCCCATGGCTTTAAATACATCCCTAAGCTGCTGATTCCCATATTTATATCTTCAGCCGGAGTCTCTCTTCTGCACTCCCAACACATCATCCAACTGGCCACTTGGCATCTCTCCTTGGACATCTCACAAGCATCTCAAAGTTAACAAGTCCAAAACAGGATTCTTGATCATGCCCACCCACCCCCCAAACCCACTCCTTCCCCGACTTCCCATCCCAGTAAATGGCACTGCCAACCAGCTTCTTGCTGAAGGCAGAGTCTTTATTGGCCATGCTCTTCCTCCCCCTTCTCCTGGATCAACCTTTTGGTTTCACATCCTAACTCGCACCTGCCCACGTCTCTTCAACACCACTGCCGCCCCTGCAGTCAGGGCCCTGTCCCCATTTGCCCAGTAGCCACCTCTTTCTCCCTACTCTCCTTCTTACCCCCTGATAGTTCATTCTCCAATGAATGAGGGAATCTTAAAAAAAAACAAAAAACTTTGTGCTAATCTGCCACCTAAAATTCTTTAGAGGTGCCCCTCTGCACCTGGGATAAAATCCAGCTCCTTACCATGGCTTTGAAGCCTTGCAGTCTGGCCCCTGCCTTTGTCTGAGCTTACCTTTTCTCACTCTCCCTTACTCACATGCCCCTCTCTGGGTTATTAAAAGCATGCCCCACCCCTCCCCACCTCAGGATCTTTGCCTGTGCTGTTCCCTGGAACACTCTGGCCCAGCTCTTTGCATATCTACCCAGCAAAATAGGTCCCTTGACAGTGGTCATAACACCTTATTCTCTTCAAAACACTTTTCACCATCTCTCTTCCCCAGGAGCAAGCACAGTGTGCCAGGCGCACAGTAGGTGCTTATTAAATAACTATTGTATTAATAAATCAGAATATAGCAGGGGAAAGAGAATGAGATCTGAAAGGATAATGGAAGAGCAAGTAGAACAGGAAATACCACCAGATGGGGTGTGGGGATTTGATTCTAGAGGCACTGGAGAGCCACAGAAAGTTCTTGAGCATAGTCATGGAAGTGGAAGTGATCAGTAGAGCAAGGGAGGCTGTATGCCTTGTGGTCATGTGATTGTGCTCTCAAATCAGACTGTCTTAGGTCAGATTTTGGTTCAACTCCTTCTGAACTGTGAGACCTTGGGCAAACCACTTAGCCACTCTGAGCCTTGGTTTCCTCCTTGGTAAAATGGCACCTTCTAATGAAGCCTACACATAAGGCTATTGAGAGGTTAAATGAGATGGTGCATGTAAAGTTCTTGGGATGTCATAAGTGCTCAATAAACATTGGCTGATTCTGCTGCTGTAGGGTTGTTGGTGGGGCTTATTACATACAGCCAGGTATGTCTGGCATCACATTTGGCGCTGGGGAACCAGCCCTGGCTGTTATTAAACTCACAGTCTGGTGGGGAGATGGGCAGATAAAAGCTCTGCCTTTGGTTGCTCAGGATAAACACCCTACTGTAGGTACAAGCTAGGCCCTGTGCAAACAGAGAATTAAATCTGGTAGAGTCTGGGAAGCCCTCCCAGAAGAAGTGACATTGGATTTCTGGGTGACAATTTCCTTGAGAGAATATTTTGAGTCAGCAGCCACTGGCCCGTGAACAAGGGAGGAGGGGGGAGGGGGGTGTTCTAGCTGCTCAGCTTCCAAAATAACCCAGATTCAAGGGCAGACAAGCAGGCAAGCCCCAAGAGCCACCACCATGCCTTCCCTGGATGGGTTCCAGTGACCTTGGAGCAGTCCTTGCCCTTCCCAGGGCCCCTGGATATCACAATGGCCTGGCAGAGGGATGCCCAGGCCAGAGCTCCCCCCCATCCCCTTCAGGCCAAGGATCTGGGTAGTCAGCACAGGCACCACAGTGTAGACCCTCTCTCCTCTCACATGCAGGCCACTGAGTGCCCCCATGAGACCTGAGTCATGTTTGCTTTCCGGCTTCTAGGCCAGCAGTTTGACTGCCAGGGCCAAAGAGGACGTGCTCTGGAACTCGGGCCCTGCCCTCTCCCTCAGCCTCTGTGTCTCAACTCCCATCCCACATGTACCCATCACTGTGTCTTTGCTCCAGTTCCTCTGGCTCTTTGTCTGTCTCTCCACCTCCCTCTTCCGCTCCTTTTCCATTCTTTCTCTTTTCCTCCCTCTCTCCCTCCCTCTCCTCCTCCTTTCTATCTATCTCCCTCTTTCTCTCCCTGTCCTCTCTTTCCTTCTACCTCCCTCACAGTCTCACTCTCTTTGAAGTCTGCCTCTGTTTCTCTCTCCCTCTTCCCCCCACTCCCTCTCACTTCTCAGCCTCTCAAGTTTTCCTCTGCCTTACAACTTCTTTTTCTCCCCTTTCTTTCCCTTCCACTCCTACCCCCTTCTCTCCCTCCAGTGGAGGTATCCTAAAACACAGGGGTGTGTGCACAAATACACACACACACACTCACACTCTGATCCCCCTTAAGACCAGAGCCCCCTTAAGGCTTTAGCCCTGCTGCTTCCCACCCCCAACTCCCATCCCTCCCACCCATCCCCAGACCCACAAAGCAAAGCCTGGGCCAGGACACAAGGATGAAGGTAGGATTGGACAGAGGTGGATATTGAAGCTAATGGAGATAGCCGGGGAGAAGAGGGTGTTCCGTCTTCCCCCTGACCTTCCCTCACCCTTGTGCTCAGAGCAGGGGCCCGGGAGGAGGTTCCTGAGCTGTGTCCTCCCTCTGTGCAGCTGCTGGGCTTCCCAGTGTCCGACAGCAGGTCAGGTCATTGGGCCCATTCAGCAGAATTATAAATAGCAGCTTGGGCCCCGCCTGGCCCACAGAGCAACCTACGCTGCTGCAGGGTCCCCAGGGCCCCTGTCCTCTACCCCTCCATCCATCTCTCTGAGGCAAGGCCTGCCCCTCCCCTGTGTCGCCAGTGGGTCCTCAGGTCAGTATCCGATGTGCTGTCACCATAGCAACCTGCTTGTCCAGCCCAGGCTCAGGTTGCTGGGAGGTGTGGGCAACTGAGGGAGAGGTCCAGTGGCCTGGAATCAAAGGTTATGGCTCTGTGCTGGGGCTTTCCTCTCTTGTGGGCTGGGGAATGGGTCCTGTCCCCCAGAATTCTCAACCTTCTGGGGGACAGTGGGCAGAGATGTCTGATACTGGGAGACATGGCATAGGGGGGCCACCCGAGGCCTCTCCCACTGAATTGGGGCAGTGGGTTAGCCCTGGCCTTGAAGCCAGAGAGTCGTGGGTTTAAATCCGACATCCACACCTGCTACTTAGGTCACGTTGGGACCACCATTTAACCCTCTGAGGCCCCACCTCCCTGCTTCCAGGGGTTGCTGTGAGGCAGGTCCCTCAGTTTTCATTCTACTCCTCTTAGCCTCTGGGGGCAGGGCAGGGGCTGGTGAAGCTTGCACTGACCTAGGTTCCAATTGGCTTCTGCCATTCACCAGCTGTATGATCTCAAGTAGGTTGCACAATCTCTCTGGGCCTCAGTTTTCCCATCTATAAAATAGACACAAAAACAATGTCTGCACCTCACCATGTTGTTTAAGGATGAATTGGGGCTCAGTGGGAGAAGCCATGGGTATATGGCAGCCACACTTGCCATCACTTTCCGAACTGTTTTTTCTATTCCAAACTTCTTGGCAGAGATGACCCTGCCTGCATCACTAACTCACTCGTCACTTCAGACAACACACTTTCTCTCCCAGATCTGTCTCCCCATCTGCAAAATGACCACAGGACCACTCATGCCCTACCCAGGTCTGAGATTTGTATATCTCAAGCAGCCCCACTAGGCTGGGCTGTATCTAATATTATATACTGACGTCCTCGCCAGGCCCTGTCCTTAGCTCCTGAAACCTGAGCTATATAGTTGCCTAGCAACCAAGGCGTGAGCTCAGAAGGCTTGGGTGTCAGGGTGTCCAGCCCCTTCCCTGCAGGCAGAGTCCCAGCAGGGGGGATAAGGCCAGGAACCATTGCCCAGCCCAGCCCAGGAGGGGCCTCCTGTTCCTCTCACACCTGTCCGGTCCAGCCTCTCTGAGAGCCCACTTTTTCAGGGTAAAAGGGACCATTGGTCTCAGATATTTTTATAGGTAGGGCACGTGGTCAAGACTCAGAGAGAAACCAGAGCCTCCTCTCGCTGCTAGCTGATACAGTGGCTGTCACCATCACCATCTCCCTGGAAGCTTGCAGCCCAAGTTTGCCCTAAAAGCATGGAGAATTCCCTGACCCTCTCTCAGCACTGCCCTCAGGAGGCTGATGCCACCTCCTGGAGCTCCCAGGGCACCTTGCATGGCCACACTTAACAAATCATATCACCCTTACGTTTACCTGCACGACCTCTCTCATGTTTCCATTCATTCACCCAACAAATATTTTACTGGCCATCCATCCCTGCTCTATTATATTCTGCCGAGTGACCCTGGGCAAGTTACTTAAACTCTCTTTGCCTTAGTTTCCTTTTCTGAAAAAATGGGGATAATAAGAATAGCTGCCTCGGAGAATTGTGATGTGGGTCAGATGAGATGACATGTATACAGTGCTTAGCACATAGAAAATGTTCCATAAATAGTAGTTTATTATGATTTTTTTTATTAAACTGTTATAATGTTCAGTCACTGTGCCAGAGGGAACAGTGCACAGCTTTTTGAGAACAGGAGTCTATCTAGTTGCACTCCATCCACATTGCATGCCACAACTCCTGGCCACAGCAAAAGTTTGCCCAATGAGTAGAGGTGAAAAATGAACTGTTTCCCCTGAAATCCATTACTTCTCAGGAACTAATTAGTGAAACATTGACTTTAAACGTCTTTTACAGTCCGGGTACAGCCTACATCATCCACAAAGTTACCAAAATGGGTTTGAAATCTCGTTGTAGATTTTCCACCTCTGCCTGTGTTTGGGGTGGGGAGGGACAAATAGTCCCATGGACGCCTGAGGTGGACTTACACAGCTTGTGGAGGGAGGGGATCTGGCATTGACAGGAACCTGAGCATGAATATACCTCCTGCATTTTGCACCCTAGGTGTCGATTTGCCTTACCCTAGCCCCAGCACTGTGTCCTCTTTGAACCTCAGTCCTCTCATCTTTAAAATGGGCACCCTGCTCCCTCTTCCCCATGGTAACAGGTGAGACAAAGGAGGTTATACTGGAAGAACCCTTTCCAGTAACAGTCCTTCTTAATAAGAAGATAGTGATGCTACCCATGGAAGAGCGCTGGGCTGGTGGCCAGCTCTCCCCAGAGCCTAGAATTCGTGAGCAAAGCCACTTTGGGTGGCAGCCAGCCCTCTGGCCTGGGGGCTGTTTCTAACAGCAGGTAATGCGGTCAGGCTGACGGCTCCAGGATTTCACCCTCGACTTCTTCCAAACACAGGAAGGGGTTGCCATCTGCTTCCCACCCCTCACACCCAGGCTGCCAGGTCAGCCAAAACCCCCGCCCCACACCTGTCAGCAGTGCAGGGAAAAGAACCCAACAGGGGTTTCCCTAGTGGATGCTAAAGCTAGTGATATCCAGGGGGCCTCCCCCAGGACACTGCGCACTATTCCTGCACCTTGGGGAGGAGCAGGGAGACACTGGGTTTCTCTCTCCCCGCTGAATACCACATTTCACTCCACTGGTGTCCCCACTATGGGGCAGCTCCATTTGTGCTGATTCTGGGCCTGGAAATCTGTTGAGTGCTGCGGTTAAGTGCACAGCCGTGGGACTCAGACCCTAATGCAGACTCTATTGTGACCTTGCCCAGCCACCCCACCATCTGAATCTCAGGTTCCTCATCTATAAAATGCAGAAGAGTGTCTACCTCAGGGCCTATCATGGGTATGAGTGAGATCATGCCTGGAAAAAAGCTGAGTGCAATGAGTGGTACTTGATAGTAATAAAACTTAGCTGGTCCTAATGACTATTTTTGTTTCTGTTACTGCTGTTCTGATGCCACTATTACTGTGGTCACCTTCCTGCCAGAAATGTTACCTCGTAGTATCCTCTTCTATCATTCCTGCAGGCCACGGCTGGTACACAGGAGGTGCTCATTCCATGTGTCTGCCTTTGTATTTAAATTCAAATGTTTGTTGAGGAAGTAGATGAGCCCGTGACCCAGGCAGCCGTGTTCTCTCTCAGTTTATGAGGTCAAGCTATGTGTTCCTCTAACCCAGTGGTTCTCAACCTTGGCTGCACATTAGAATCACCTGGGAATCTTTTTTAAATCCTGATTTCTGGGGCTCATCCTCCGGAAATTCTGTTTCTTTGTTATGGGTGGGGCCACAACATTAGTAACAAAGAAACAGAATTTCCGGAGGATGAGGCCCAGAAATCAGGATTTTAAAAAGATTGGCAAGTGATTCTAATGTGCAGCCAAGGTTGAGAACACTGATCTAACCACTCAGAAAGCTCCTATTAGACACCAACTGTGTCTAATTTCTGGGAACCTAGAAATGGATGGGCACAGCCCTCTAGGACATGAATAGCCAAGCCCGGTAGAGGGATCAGTTCACTCTTCCTGGAGAATGGGTCAGCATAGTGTTCACCAAGGTGGGGCCTTCTGAGTTGGGCCCTGCAGGGTGAATAGGAGTCTACCAGACAGAGAGGCAGAAGGGAAGGAAACAGCTTATGCTAAGGCATGGCAAGTGGTCCACAAGGGAGCTCTGAGTTGATTTTTTTATTAGTAAAGCAAGAAATCCTCCCAAAGATATCTCAGTGTCCAGAGGATAACTGGCTGATTCAAGGGCATACACATGCCCATCAGAGTGGGGGGTGCCAGGAGTCAGGGAGGCCCCTTCCCTGGCCTGTCCCAGGAATCAAGACTTAACACAACTGAACATGTGAAGGTCTCTTGGAAATCATCTAGTCCAACCTCCTCATTTTACTGATGGAGAAACTGAGACCCAAAGAGGGAAGACAGGGGAGCAGGTACAACTAATGGGGGACCTTCTAGCCAGGTTGGAGGTGACCAGCTCTGGAGTTGCATCTTCTGTGCAGGATCTTGAGCCCCCACATCACTTCGTGAGGATGTCACTCTCTGTGGGACCTGTGATAGGCCCCTGAATCTCTTTAGCCTTAGTTTCCTACTTGTGAAATAGAAAAATCCAGTAGGTTCTCGGTGGCCTTCAAACCAAAGAGCACTTCAGGAACACTCTTGTAAAATGCCATTTTGTCATCACTGTCTTTTTGCTCAGGGTGAACCCTACTGGCAGAGTTCCCTGAGAGCTACAGTCATCTGATGGAATGGTTTCTGGGTTTAGAGGTTCAGGGCCAGCCTGTAGACAGTCTCCGAGATAGTGGCGAGCCATCTATGACAAGCAGCTATCCACACCTTATATGTAACCACACATGTGCTCTGCTCCGCCCTGACATGCATAGACACACATCTGTACATGCACAACTGGTTGCACAACCATGCACACATTCTACTCTACATATACACACATATACAGCACACATTTCTGCAATCATGGACATGAACTTCCAGTGGAAAAGAGGGAGCAGGGTTGTTCTGCATGAGTCATAAAATGCCCCTTAACTCTGAAATAATAAAAATAGAAGAAAATTTCAGGTCAACCTAAAAAAAAACTTTGTAAAACCACCAGCACTGGCACAGATGATTATGGAAGGAGGGAGTGAACCCCTGTCAAGGGAGGCACGCACACACAAGCAGGACTGGACACGGGTGCAGTGAAGAGGCTTAGGCATCACAGAGATCTTCACCTCTGAGGTCCCTTCTGGTCTCTAGAGTTAAGTGAGCTCAGGGAGTCAGGACTTCTGGCTTTGCAAATAATGGTGCCCTTTTGGTAACCCTGCATAGACTTGCACTATCTTCCAACAACCCTGTGGGGTAGGAATGATTATTGTCCCCACTTTAGAGGTCTGACAACTAAGGCCAGGAGCTGCCTTGATTTTCCCACAGTTACTCAGTGATGGCAGAGCAAGGGTTCTAGCCCAGATTTCTATGACTCTAAGTCTTAAACAAAGGGGTTCTAACCCCCACTAAGTTGTGAGTCAAATGAAAAGTGGTTTAAGAATCCAGAGAAGTTAAGTTTCTGGAGTGAAAGGAAATTCCCAAGAGAAGATGGCACTGACAATCATAGATCTAGAGACCCAGTTATGGGGTGGAACATATTCCTGCCATGCAATATATGGAAGTGTAGCTGTCGGGGTGGCCACAATGATGTGGACAGAAGGGTGCCAGGCTGTACATATCCGCCATGGCCTTGCTCACTTTCATTTCTGGGCTCAGAGCCTCAAGATCAGGCCATGGGTCTGCACGGCTTCAACAAGGCTGGGGTCCCCTGGGTCTGCATCCCCCGGGGTGGTTGCATTTGCATCTGTCTCTGCACAGATGGCTGGTGAGCACAGCTAGCAGCCCTCATCCCCACCCGCACCCCCTTCTGTCGCAGGGACTCGGCTGCACCAGGGAGCGTGGTATGGTTTTATTTTTAGAAGTGGCACCATCTGTTCAAGGTGCCGGGTGGATTCTGTTTGTCTCCGCAGTGGCCGGGACAGCCATGCCAAGTCAGAGGAAAACTGCAGAGCTGGCCGGCGGGATGGTCACTAATTAGCATGCCGACCTGCTGAATGCAAGAGCCAACGAGATTCCACAGGCCTCAGGGTGTGAGATTCTTGAATCCGGGGGTTGGGGCTGCTAGTGGGGTGGCTCTGGGGCCGGGGCAGCTAATGCAAAGGACAAGCTCAGTGTGGGAGGCATCCTGTGTTCCCAGCACCCTGCCTAGTCCCTGGGCCTGAGCCTGGGCATGCCTCCTGGCAGATTCAGTGTCCGGCCCTGATCTTATCGCTGACCTCCAGCTTTGGGTGGAAAATGGGGAAGAGACATCAGGAGAAAAGAACAGTGGCTGGCCCATAGGGATCCTCTGTGGGACCTAACCCTGGGTTTGGCAGGAGACACTGTCGTGAACAGTTTGGTTCAGAGGGGCTGGCACATCTCCCCACTGGACTCCAAATGCTTCAGTGTATCCCACCGCCTGACCTACCACCATACTGGGCTTCTGAGTCATCTTAGGTAGGATTTAGGCTGGTGATTCCAAGCAGGCGCTCTGATGGAAGACTGCCTGGGTTCAAATCCAAAAGTTATGTGATCCTAGGCAACTTCCTTAATCTGGCTGAGCCTCCATTTGCTCGTCTGTGGAATGGGATGCTGGTGGCAGCTACCTCATAGGTTCCAGGTATAGATTTGCCGAGTTGCTGCCTATAAGGCTGTGGCATGTACCTGGGTGCATTCAGCATCAGCTCCTCCGACCATGTGGCTGACCCGGTTCACTTTTCAAATGCAGACTGCACCCTAACGTTTGTTGTCCTCCGTGTCCTTCCACAATCATATTGCTTTCTCGGGTGTGGAACCAGTACTGGTGGAGGCCTATGCCATGCTGAGGGCTGGGGAGGTCTTGTTCTCAGGAAGTTCATGGTCTAGTGAGGGAGACACGCTGGCAAGACTCACTCCAAGATTGAAGCTGGAGGGTGTGAAATCGAGGAACAAACCACACATGATGGGCTGGCAGTGGGAAGAGGGTTGGAATGTAGAGCCGGGGAATTAGAGCCGTTGGTATGCTGGGCCTTGGAGAGGAAAGTTTTGATTAATGGGAAAGCAAGTGTAGACAGTCCTGGATAGAGGGAACAGTGTATGCAAAGGGTGGGAGGCAGAGCATGCATTAATTGTTCTGGACATGCAAGAGTTCAGTTAGACCAGAGCTCAGGGAGGCTAGCTCCGAGACAATCAGGCAGGATCCTGGATGGCAGTGGGGAGCCAGCGGTAGTTTTTAATCCAGAGAGTGGTGTGCGCAATCTGAGAGGCAGCACAATGTGTTGGTTTTAGCATCAAAGAGGTCCCATTTCTGCTCCTGCCTCTACCGCTTGCTAGCTGTGACCATGCGCATGATGTTTACTTCCCTGAGCCTCAGTTTCCTCATTATAATAATGCCTGCCTTGTGGGCTTATTGTGGGATAAGGTGTGTTCAGAGCCTAACACAGCTCCTGGCACATAGACACCACTCACTAAAGGGCAGTTACTATCAGCATCACTCTGGAGACAGTGAAAGGACAATCAAGGGGCCACTCAGGAGGCCATGGATGAGGAGCCTGCATTCTCAGCCCACAAAGAATGACTTTCCCCCACATCTTACTTCCCTTATTCTCTGGTCTGCACCCCAAAAGACTCACTAGCTATTCAAAAGTAATCCCCCAACTTGGACTCATCCCCTGGCACACCTGTGGATGAATAGTCCTACTCCAACCCATAGAGGAAAAATGTTAATAAGTTCAGTCAGACTGAGATGCCACCACTTATTAGTAAATATGGTTCTGGCAGGAACCAGAAGGAAAGAACCATGCACAGTGCAAAAGAATGGGTCACTAGTGGTGGTTTTCTGGCACTGGTGACAGATGGCACTGATGGACCAAGGTGAGTTCTCTGTGCATGCGCTTTAGTGTCCCTGAGTGGCCTTTTGTTTAGTGTCATTCAGTTGGCTCACACCTGTTCACTAGGATACCCCATTGTCTGAGAACCTAGCTTTGAGTGTCAGTACCAAACATCTGAGGTCAGCTCCCCATGACTATTCACAGAGCTCATGGAGCAGGCCCTGTGCCTTCCCCAGTCAACCTACACCCAGCACCTCAGGCTTCCCAATCCCACACTTTGTTGGTGGGCACTGCTATCCTAGACAGCTCTTAGGGGCACTTACAATGCTTTACTCTATGTAAGTCAGCACCAGCGCTTGTGGACAGCTCCTTGGCACCGGGTTCTTAAAGCCCACCTCATACCCTAAGTCAGCACTGTGTCCTTGGAAACAGCTCCCAGTGGAGACACTTCCCCAGTGCGTTTCTTTGTCCTCCCCAGAGGGTATGTCAGTCAGCACCAGGACCACGTGGACAGCACTCACTCCCAGCCACTGCTGGTCCGCCCTGCAGGGAGTGGGGGCCTGCAGTTATCAGGTTCCTTGACCCCAGCCATCCAATCCCTCCTCAGCACCCACCTCCATCCATCAATCAATACTTTATCCCCAGAGACAGCTCCCTGCACGGTCAGAGGTGAAGCCTGAAAACTCACCAAGTAATCTGTTGTGTGTGCCCAGAGCACTGACACCGCAGCACCCTGTGCTTCACTACAGAAACCAGAGGCAAGGGCAGGAGCCTGGTCTTTTGGAGAAAGGGATGTGAGTGAGCACAGG
>NW_006286675.1:3256748-3272056 GCF_000327345.1 Myotis davidii | reverse complement strand
CCTTAAGTGTATCTCTGTGTGTGTTTGATATCTGGCTCTGCTATCCCCTAACCAAGGACCTTACACCAGTCACTGTGCTCTCTTTTTTCCCTTTTGTCTCCTCTGTAAAACAAGGTGCCAACAGTTACTGTATCATAGGGTTGTTGTAAAGGATTAAATGAGATAACAAATTTAAAGTGCATAAGATGGTGCTTGGCACATAGTAGCTGCAGTCTAAGCATTGCCGTTATCATTCTTTGTCCCCTTGCCACCACCACCACCCCCCCCCCTTTCAGGCCTCTGCTTGTAAACCTTGGGAGAGCAGGAGGAAGATGAAGGTAGGATGGGACAGTGTCACTGAAACCAGTTAGGATCTAGAGGCTGGGGGCAGTCAGAGCAGCAAAGGGGGCCTCAAGGAGGTCAGTGCAGCTATAGGGATAGATGGGCAGGTGAGAACTGAGGCCAGAGAAGTTGCCAAGGCTTTTGGCTGAAGCCAGAGGATGAGGTCCAGAGCAGCTTGTTCATCCCAAGCACAGTCACAGTCCTCGACCTTCTTAATGCATGTCTCTTTCTTGCAACCCCAAGTGAAGTCTCCACAACACTTTTCTGTCTCCACTAGGCTTTCTTGCCTCCATCTGCTAGTGACTTTACTATTTTAGCTTCATCAGGAAACTCTCAAAGATTTTTTAAGGAAAGATTTCTAAATAAGGAGCATATCAAGGGTACAAACCTTGGAAAGCATTCATTGTCCTGCCAAAACCAAGAAGGGCAGTGCATGTCAAAGACAGCAGGTGAATTTTGATCAGCTCGTGACTACCGGGTTCTAGGGCATTTCTCCTTCCTTCGGCCTACAGCCAAGCTGGACTTGGCCTGCAGTGGGGATGAGTTGGTGGCAAAGAGGCCCAAGGAATTATGTGGGCTCTGAGGAGCAAGTATCAAATGATAGGAGAATCCTTGAGGATGGTGCTACACTGGTCCTTTGAGACTGAGTATTTTTCCAAACTCCCTCTCACTTTACAGAAAAGGAAATTGAGGCACAGTAGAAAAGGCTATAGTCCAAGGTTATACTACAAGTTGGTGAAGGACAATTGGGCACAGAGGAAAGATGGAGGCCTTGGACTGAAGCAAGTGTATTTAAATTGTGCCAAGTCCTATCTGAATAGTCTTGGCCCCCTGTAACCTCTCTGAGTCCCCAGCTTCCTCACCTGTAAGGCAGGGACAGTGATACCACACAGCCCATGGAGGCTTATACTAAGCAAGAGCAATTAATAGTAGTGGTCAAGCCAGGATCGGGACCTAGCAGATCTGGTTCCCAGGCAAGTGCAGTTTGAATTACATCCTTCCAAAATCTGAAGCAAACGTTGTGCAGGAATCACTCAACTCAGTCTGCAGATCCCAATCTTGGAGTTGTCACGGGGGGTTCTTTATAGCAGAGTGATCAGACCTTAAGCCGAAGGGTCTGTGTACCTCTCTTGTTCTCCTCAGAATCCTAATGATTTGGGGCAGGGCCTGAGATGCACCTCCTTAGGTTGACTGAATGAGTGGAAGAATTGAGAGATAGACAGATGGACAAATGGATGGACAGCAAATGATGGATGGATAGGTGGATGGACAGATAGATAGGTGAGTAGGTGGATGGATGGATGCATGGATGGATGGACAGATAAGTGGACGAATGGATTGACAGGTAGGTAAGTGGGAGGATGAATAGGTATGTAAGACACCTGGAAGACTAGAAATGGGTGTTTCCTACCATCTAACATTGGCAGCTCCTCTGGAGAACAGGGATAGTGGAGGGAGTTGAACATAGTAGGCAGCTAAGGGCTGGATCTCCTCTCCCTCAGGACAGGCATGAGAATAAGAGGGTTCACGAAAAGTCCTACATCCCGAACATCCCACCCCCTGGCCCTGCTTCTGCTATCTGTGCCTTCGGGGCTGATGCATGGCTGTTTCTGTGAGACTTTTTTAAATTTTTTTTAGATTTTCCTTTTCTTGTTAGCAAGATAGGAGTTTTCTAAAAATAGCACTAAATTCGCCTCTGAGGTATTCATTTTTCTGTTCCCTTCCTCCTTCCCAGTTCCCTCTCCTAAACTGTGAGAATTCAAAGCTGAGATTTTCATTGTCAGCTTTGATACACACACACACACACACACACACACACACACACACACACTCACTCACTCTGTGGGGCCTGTCTACTTAGAGACAGGGGTGAGCACAGACATCTCTGGCTCACTCACACTCACAGACACACACTCATGCTGACAGTCCAGTATAACTGTACAGCAAACCTTTTCCTTCAGGGTCACCTACACTAGGCACAAATCTGCCAACACACCACAGGGACCATCACACACACACACACACGCACGCATGACCACAAGACTCACAGGCCCAAATCAACACTAATATTTCACATTCCTTCTGACCCAGGCGTACCCCCAGACTATGGACTAACCATGATGAACATCTACCATCACACACTCCCACTGACCTTACACATCCACACTGACTGACTCCTACCCTCACACTAACATGCACACTCTCACTCACACTCACATAGTCACTACAGATCCATCAGGCTCTACACACACACACACACACAAAGGGGCATCTAAGGCAATAGTTACAATAGTCTGGCTGAGGCTGAGGGAGGAGCAGTTGTCTGTCTCTGGCTGGTGGCTGAGTCCACCCATTTTCCTGGGTGATAGCCTACATGGAGGTTCCCATTGCTGGGACAGGAGGCCCTACAGAAAGGCCAGAATTTGCATCTAGGAGAGGAAAGAAAATGTCCTGCCCCCAAAGAAACTAGTTAGCCAGGATCAGAGCAGACAGGAAACTAGCCTTGTATGCTGTGTCAAGCTGGGACTCTCACCAACCTTTTGAAGCAGTGCCAGGGGCTTTGTGGGTATGGTCCTGTCAGTTTGAGTTCTATGTTGAGCACAGTAGTGTGGGGGACTGAGGATAGAGGCATTGAGCTATGATTAGAACAACCACATTTAACCAGTTCTTCCTCTGTGCCAGGAACTGGGCTAAGCTCTAGCTCAGTTAGTCCTCACAAAACCCTGTGAGGCAGGCTGTGAAGTTGGCTTTGTTGGGGAGGAGAAAACCAAGGCACAGGGAGAGGTTAAGAGCCTTGCCCAAATCACAAAACTAACCAATGGCAGCACCAAGCCTCCTCACCCGGGGTCCCTAGACAGGGCCTGTGTCCCCTACATTTATCATTTATCATTCAAAGAGAAGATGACTTTTAAAATACATATTAAGGTGGCATTTAAATTCAGCACATCTTAAAACAGAAGAATTCAGCATTCAAAAGTTATTTTTAGCACATAATTCATTTGCAATTGTCCCAGCTACCATCCTTCAGTAGGATTTAAAAAGCTGTTGGTTTGGATTTTGTTTTCTTTTTTAATCCTTCCTTCGAAAGATAGATTCCTTCTTTGTTAAATTAACTCTAAAAAAAAAAACAAAAAACCATTGCTCCTTCCTCTGCAAGCGTCCTTCCTAGCAAAGACTTTTTATTAAGGTGCCCCTAACCTATTCTTGAGTCATTGAAATGTAACAATACAGAGTCATTTAAATGCTAATAAGATGAAATCGAAATGCATAAATCCAATATTGTCAGAATGTTCTCCTGAATTCTGAAGGTCCTGGCACTATCAGAGCCTAAAGGGACCCTCAGAGAGCACTAGTCCAATCCTTTCACTTTCCACATGGGGAAACTGAGGTCCAGGGAAGAAAGGCGCTTGGTCAAGGTCATGCTGCAGGAGCTTGGAAAACAGGGAGGGGCTTTCAATGGACTCTGGCCTCAGGTGGCTATGTGACCCCTAGTGTGTTGCTCACCCTCTCTGCGCCCAGAACTGGTCCTATGCCCTGCCCAGGTCCCTGTCTCATGCCCCACAGACACTATAACAGAATACCATAGACGGGGTTACTTAAACAACGGAAATTTATTTCTCACAGTTCTGAAGACTGGATAGTTCAGCTAAAGGTGCCGACCGATTGGGTTCCTAGTGAGGGCCCTCTTCCTGTCTCGCTATGTTCTCATATGGCCGAGAAAGATCTTCTCTCATGTCACTTTTTTTAAGAACACCAATCCCATTCATAAGGGCTCCACCCTCATGATTTAATTACCTCCTAAAGGTCCCACCTCCTAATACCATCACATTGGGAATTGGGGCTTCAACTTGTTAATTTGGGGTAAACACATTCAGTCCATAGTAGCCTGTGTGCCTGTTGGGTTTTTTTTAGGGCAGGAGTGTGCAGTGTTGAGAACTGGCTGCAAATGAACCTCATCGCAGCCATCAGAGCTTCACTTCTAATAATAGGGTGGGAGGGGAAGGTACAGGAGCCAGCGCTGTTGGCTCTCCATAGGTCCTCATGGCAGCCTGTTAGACAGATGGGTCAACTCGTTTGCAGAGAGGCCCACCAGTGAGATTAGATGACTTCTCCAAGGTCACATCACTCATTAAATGTCTCAGCTATAGAGCGGTAGTTCAGGTGGTATTTGGGCAAGGCAGCAAGGATGTCAGAGTCTGGTGAGCTGTGCTTGAGGGGACAGCTGCCTGCTCCAGCCTCACACCCATGCCTCATTATGATGAAAGAAACTTGGGACATGGAGGGGAGGGGATGAATTTCAAAGAAAAAAGTATGCCTACTGATTGTGATATCTTTCCTTATCTATAGCAAACCTGTAAGATAGGCAGGGTAGGAATCACTAGTCCATTTTATAGATGAGGAAACTGAGATCCAAGAACTTCCCATGGATGGATGACCCAGGGGCTAATCTAGACATTCATTCATTCATTCATCAAGCATTTATTGAGTGCCTTCTGGATGCCAGGTACCATAGTAGGTACAAAAGTGACATGACTACTGCCCACTGGGTAAGGGAGACAGCTAAGCAGGCCCAAGCAATAGTGTGTGAAGTGTGGTGTGATGCAGGAGGCACCCAGTAGTCAGGAGCATTTACATAACCCTGCAAGGTCAGGGAAGGCTTTCAAGTAAAGGACATTGCTGGGCAGAACCAGCCATTGTCAAGGCAGCGAAGGCTGGGGGAGTGGAAAGTGTTCCAGTCCTGAGAATTCAGGAAACTGATAGATTCTACACTAACTAGCAGGTCTTCAGCTCTGTCCGTCTATCAGAATATCATCTGAGAGGCATCATTTAAGTACTTCTGGGCCGATGGACTTCAAGCTCTCCAAGCAAGGAAATCCCACAGTTAGATCAAATACCAAAGTGAGCTCTGCAACTTAGAAGGAAAAACCAAGACACCCAGAACAGGGTCGGTCTCATGCATGCAATGGTGGCATGCAGGAGCAAGGGGTGACCGGGTTTGGGGACAAGCCACATCAGAAGAGTAACTACAGTGGGAAATCTCAAAGAAGGAAGTTTAAGATCAATTATCTACAGTGTTAAAATTCTGGTTTTTAACTGATTTTGCTATCCCAGCATTTCATTCTTTTATACCAGCTCACACAGGTCCCTTTCTGAACCTTTTACTATGTCCCTCCTGACCTTTTACTAATAGATAATTGTATAGTTCAATTTCTTCCATGTCCATCTTTTGGCTTAAGGCCTACTTAACCTGCAGAGAGGAAAATATTCCCTATTCATCTTCCCTGATACCTTGGGTCAGATCAGATCTTCCTTCTCTGGGTGTCCACATCATGGCAAACCCATCATGTTATATAGAAATCACCCACTTAATTGTCTCTCTTCTTTACTGTCAGCTCCTGGAAGGCAGGGACCATATCTGGATTGTTCAGTGCTTTAAACAGAGTAGATGCCCAAAATAGTTATTGGATGGATGGACGGATGGATGGACAGATGGACAGGTAGATGGGTAGATAGATGGTTGAAGATCATTATTCATCTTAACACAATAGTCATTAAAATTACCAGGAGGCCATTATTAACTCATGCCTACTATTGTCATCACAAATATAATTACTGCTAACGCTTCTCATAGCTCATGCTGTCAGATGTAATTATGAGTGCCTCTAAGCCACACCACAGGTATCAGAGGGACAGATAAAAAACAGTGCCTCAAGTTTAGAAAGTCCTTCGTGGTTTACAATGCACTTACATTCACATGTGACACTTTATTAAGTATCCTAAGAACCCCAGGAGGGAGTTTCACCAGGGAAGGCAGCAAAGTGTCCTGCTTAAGAGAATGTCTCTGGACCCAGAGAACCTGAGTTTAAATCCCAACTTCGCCGCTCACTAGCTGTGTGACCGTGGACAGGTTTTATCACCCCTCTTGGCCTCAGTTTCCTCAGATGTTCTATGGGGATAATAAGACTGTATCTCCTAAAGCAGTTTTATGGGTTGGTAATAATCGCAATAACTATGGAGTGCTTATTCAGTAATTACTAGGCTCAGTTGTAAATATTTTATGTGAAATAACTAATTTAAACCTCATAACACCTACAAGGTAGATACTATTATTCCCCCTCCCTTTTTAAAGATCATAAAACTAAAGTTAATTTGCCTCCCATCATGCTGGGAGGTGGAGGAACCAGAATTTGGCCAGAAAACTGGCTTCTAGAGCTCCTAGTGTTAACCTCCACAGCACCTGTACACACGGGCATCCTTGGTCCCTGCCTTGTCTGTTGGTCCCAGTGTAAAGATAAGGCTTCCGACTGCAGTCTTGGGTAAAAGTGCCCTCCTGGAAGGCATGGCCATTTCTCCTGCAGCTCCAGCACCCTCCCCGCTCTTAGCTAGGAAGCACCATACCCCAGAAGGAAATATCAGATTTGAACATGGTTTATAATTAGCTGCCAGTCAATTAGGAGGCAGCAAGAGAGATTGACTATTGTCTTACATATGAGGAAACCGAGCCTCAGTAAAGTGGAGGGACTTGCCCAGGGTCCCACAGGGTTTGGGAGAACTTGGATAGGAACCCAGATTGCCCTGACTCCATCCTGTGTTCTTCACTGAACTCAGGCACAATCTACCCACCAGCCTCGGCTCTTCGAGAGAAAGGAGAGAGTGCCCCTTGGGGGAAGGGGAGAGAGCACCAGGGTGGGAGTCAGGAAACCAGACACTCAGACCCCTCTGCTTTAGCTCTTTGTGGCTCTGGACAAGGCCCTTTTCCTCTCTGAACTTCAGGTTCCTCACTGGGGGAAATGAGATTAACTCTAAAATGTCACCAGCTCTGAAATTCTGTGCAGGAGGAAAGGATTGCAAAGGAGAGAGATGGGGCAAGGGAGAGGTGACAAAAGGGAGAAGCTGGGGTCGGGGTGTGGGCTCAATCCCATCTTCCTCCCTCCATTCCCCCTCACTGTCCTGGACCTAAGATGGCCAGCTCTCTGAGACTGCTGGGTGGAGCCAGTGCCCGTGCCAGGCCCAGCCGAGCTCAACAGGGGCCCTTTGTCACCCAACGCTTGCCGGGGCCTTGGCCACTGGTGTTGGGTGTCCAAGCAGATTGGATTCTCTCCTGGCAGCCCTGCAGATGCCGCACTTCTGCAAGGGTGGCCAGGCAGGCAGAGAGAAGCCAGCGCTCCCTTCTCTTCCTGGGCTCCCAGAGGAACGTGGAGGCCACTATCTATGGTGCTGGACTGTGGAGCCCCCAGGTGAGGTCTCCCTGGACCCCAGCTCTGCTTTGGGCCAAGCTGTGGGCTCAGTGATGTCCTGGTTATTTTGCATGAACTGGCTCCTCTGGCCCAGCCGAGAGCTTTACTTAATGTGATTAGGGGTTTAGGGTGGAGGTGGGTGTCTTTCTCCCATCCCCATGCCTGTAAGACCCAAGTGGAGAGGACAGTGTATATCAGCAGGTGTAGGTGGCATGGAATGGGGTGGCATCTATAGGTGGGGAGTATGCCCCAAATTGTGTGGACATAGGATGTGTGTAAGCATGTTGGCATAGTGAGAGAAATACGGGCCTGCACAGAGAGGCTGTGAACACAGGTGTTTTTGAGGGAAGGAGGTTGGGATAGATGTATGCCAAAAGTGTTACTGCATGTAACACTGTGTGTGGCAGAGACAGGGGTGTTTACCAGCATGTGTGGGAAATGGGGCTTGTGAAGTGTGTGTGTATGGCAGCGGGGTGGGCCCTAAAAGTAGGTGGATTGGGTGTTGCAGGGCACCCTGAACCCGTGGGTCTGAAGGTGTGTGTGCACCAGGGTGTGTGTTGTGAAGTCAGCGTGTTACATAGCACAGTGGACAATTGGGTATTTTATGCCTTGGGGGTGGTATATTGTGGGGTCTCCAAGAGAGTACCGGTATGTTAGGATTTACAGTATGTGCCGGTGTGTTATGGGGTGTCATACAGAACACCCACATTAGGGTGCCTGGGTGTTATTTTGGATGGGCACACATACACACATACACTGGGCTTTTCTGAGCACCCATCCCATAATGCCTCCAGTTCCTGATCCTTGTCACCACTCTGTGCTTGCCCCCACAGGAGCCACCATCCCTGACCATGTAGATGCCAGCTCCGGGAAGCAGCATGGGCCCCACTGAATGGAGACTACTGGGTCTAGATCCCTGAGTCCCTCCAGCCCCTGGACTTCACCCTGGACCCAGAGGCACCCCTTGGAGTTCACTACTGCTGCTGTCAGCCCACCTCGACTGCCCCCTCCCCCTGGGACCCAGAGTCGGCCACCGGGAGCCGCAGCCATCCAGTGAGGTTGTGCTGAGGACAGCCACACAGAGCCATCACCCAGTAGCCTCTGGTCCAGTGCTGACCCTCGGGCCTACCCTGAGCAGGGACTGTGGCAAACATGGGTGACATGACCAACAGCGACTTTTACTCCAAAAACCAAAGAAACGAGTCAAGCCATGGGGGCGAGTTTGGGTGCACGTTGGAGGAGCTCCGCTCCCTCATGGAGCTGCGGAGCACTGAAGCTGTGGTCAAGATCAAGGAGACTTACGGGGACACCGAAGCCATCTGCCGGCGCCTCAAAACCTCACCTATCGAAGGTAAGTGTAGGGGACTCAGATCCAGGGCTGTCGCCCTGGTGACTTCCATTTGTGTTGGCTCCAGGAGCAATATGCATAATATTTAACCACAGGGATGTCTTAGACAGGGGCTGATATGCCACTATGGCCATTCTGGTGTATTCTAGCTGAGGGTCAGCCCCTTTGGATAGGCCAGAGGATAGGGCTTCCATTTTCTCCCCATTGTGGGTTGGGATCTGACCCAAGCCACCTGCAGAGAGAACCACAGGAACAGAGCTGGGTCAGGGGCTATGTTCTGGAAACCAGATGCCAAAATCAAACAGAATGTGCAACTCACATCCACTTCAGGAGTGGGCTCATCAGCCTGGAAATCTGGGAGGCACCCAGTCTCTAAGGCGGGGCCAGAAGAGAAGCCATGCCTTGCTTTGTCTTAGTCAAAGCTCAGGCGGGGCTCCTGCTTCCCTCTCCCCCATCTACAGTGGCTGGATTCCAGGATTCAGCCACCCAGCCCATGGCCTCCCTTCCCCAGGCCCCAAAAATCCCCTTGTCTGGGCTCCAGCATGGAACCACAGCATTGCTACAATGCAGCCAATTCCAGCTCTCCAACCCCTCCCTCTTGGCTGGGTCCTCTCCAACTGTCCCAAAGCCAGGCTCTGACTTGGGGACTCCTAGGTCTCCGGGCAGCCATAGGCCTTGGAACTGCTGGACAGATAGGGCAGGCAGGAAGATGGGCCATCACGGGAAGGGTGACAGATGCCATGTATGTCTTGCCCTTGACATGGGTGTGGAACTTTCTTGCAACCGCCAAAATAAGTAGGCCTGCAACTCCAGAGAAAAGATTTCAAACTCCTGGGGGTTTCTCTGGAGGGGGCCAAAGCCCAGCCGTCTACCGTGAGACGGAGAGGAGAGGAACCAGTCCAGCTCAGGCACCAGAACTCAGTTTGAGTCTCCATCCCCGCATGAAGGAAAAGAGTTCCCCACATGAGCCCCAGAGGCATGGTGTGAGGCTCTTCTTAGGGAATCCCCAATCCTATAACTTTGTGCAAAGAGGCTGCATCAAGCCTCAGTTTCTTTCTCTGGAAAATGGGGCCAGCGCCTGCTTCACAGTGCTCAGTGGAGGCCTGAGAAGGCAGTAGGTGCTCAACAATTGGCAGCCATATTATTCTAAGGAGAGTGGATGACAATTCCTCCCCCAGGTACAGACCACAACCTGGGAGACAGGCAGCCTCTGAATCCTTATCCCATGTGACAGAGAACAAAGCTGAGGCCAGAGATCCTTCTCGCTCCATCTCCTAACTCCAGTCCCCATGCCTTGTGCATGGCTGGGCACTAACCCTGAATGCATTTCCTATAGAGGTTGCTTATGGACCTAGATGCTCAGCTGGGAACTGCCAGTCTGTGGTTGCCTCTGCCTGCACCCCACTACACCCAGTAGCTTGGGGCATCTGAGTCTCTCTTCTTCTGGGGCCCTTTTGAGTCAGGAGGAAGAGCTAAGCCTGGTCCTTCTTCCAAGATCGACTGCTGTCTCTGATGTTGTGCCTATGGGCTGAGCCCAGGCTGAAGTTTAGAAACACCTTTGTATTCTTGGTGTCTGATTGTTTGGGCAAGGAGAGTAGGAATAGAGGAAACATCCTCTCTCCACTGTGTGCTTCTAGCTCAGGTCTTGAGAATGACCACATATGGCCCTGCAATGGGAGCGATCTCTGTGTTGGGGCTCCTGAACCCCAGCCTTGTACAGACACTAGTCTGTGACAGAATGGCCCTGCGCACCTCCTAAGAGGCAGGGCTGCCCAAGTGGTCTTTGCCTTGTGAATAGGACCAGGAGATTCTTTTGAGTCAGGAATTTTTGAGTGTCTCTGGGCTCCAGGCCTGGATGGAAGCTGTGGCTCTCCAGAAAAGCAACCAACTGCATGCAACAGATGTGGCTCATACCATCAGGCCTTCACAGAGCGCCACGAAGAATTCCGTCCTCCCCTCCCACTTGACAGGCTCTCACGCCCTGGGACATCGAGTGGCCTATCACCAAGCTCCAGCACTGTGTGGGGCCAATTCCAGTTGGCTCATTGTGTCCTGCGCCAGAGGGCAGGAATCTGTCCTGCTCCTCTCTGTACATTCACCACCTAGTCTGGTGCCTGGCACAGAGGGGAGTAAATAACTGCCCATAAAACCCTGAGACATGGTCATTGAGTCCCTAGCCCACAGGGAGCAAGCAGTTCAAATGTCAGCAACCAAAACAGCAAGTAACCCAGACCAAGTGCAGCACCGGCCCCGGAGCTCATAGGAGAGATGAGGTGGGTGGGCAGTGAAGGTCAGAGCAGGCTTCCTGAGGAGGAGGTGTTGGGCTCTGGAGGAAAGAGGAGAGAATAAAGCATGGAATAAAGCAGCATTTCTTAGAATTCTATAGAATATCAATGTGTTACAAGAGTTAGGCATTCGTGCCAGCTCTAGCGCGTTCCTGAAAAGTAAAGGGGACTCAGTTTTCTCATCTACAAAATGGAAAGAATAGTGACAGCTCTGACTAGTGTTCTGCCACCTGCCAGCTGTGTGTCTGCCTTTACACCTTTTGTCTGACCTCTCTAAGCTTTGGTTTCTCATTTTTCACGAGGACCAAATGAGATCCCTGATGGAAAAGGTCTCAGAGGAGGAGGAAAGCCTGTGGAAGGGTTAACCAGAGCCCTGCTGCGTTGGTCCCTAGAAGGATCTCCCAGGGTGCAGGTGGAGCTAAAAGAGGCTTGGGGAGGGGCAAAAGAGCATAATACCACAGACCCTAGATTTGGATGCCCTGGGTTCAAATCTCAGTCCTGCCATTTACTTGCTGCTTGACTGTGGACTAGTTACTTGACCTCTCTCTGCCTCAGTTTCCTCATTATCTCCTGTAAAATGGGGAAATTGATAGTGGTTACCTCACAGGATTGTGGTGAGGACAAAGTGGAACAGCTTGGAACAGCACTTGGCACATGGGCAGACTAAACACCTCAATTTCCCCATCAGTGAAATGGGTTGTAAACATTTTTATTCAATGAGATCAGGCCAAGTGCCCAGTATCTAAGTGCTTAATAAATGTCAGCTTTTATTGGTCTTCATTGATTATTACTACTCTGGAGGAAGCAGTCACATTCTCCAGAAAGGGTGGACTCTGACTCTTCTGGAACACCGGTCAGTGTCCCCACATGGTGCCTCACTTTGTAGTCGACTATTCTGCATCTTTATTACACATGTGCCTGGAAGCAGGAGTTGTTATCCCATTTTAGAGATGAGGAGCGTGAGGGTTTGAGGTCATCACCACAGTTCACTTCAAAGCAGACTTTGAACACAGCTCTGATGGCGCCCAGGTGTGCTATCAGCCCCGAGCCAGGCATGTGTACCTGGGCACAGTCCTCTAGGTGCTCTCTGTCTAATGAGGGCATAAGTAGGGTGGACCACCAGGGAACTTTTTATTCTCTCTCACGTTTAGCATTTGTCCTGCCCTGTGTGCCGTCTTCTGATTTACAGAAGTGCTTCGCCTCCAACCCCAGCCCCTAACTTAGAGCCATGTGGTGTGGATCTGTGCCAGATCCACCCAGGGACTCAAGTTGGCCATTCCTGACAGCCCTGCCCCAGCCTGCCCCCAATGAGCAAGCCCTGGCCTCTGAGTCACACTATAGGAAACTCCTCCAGGCCATGCATAAATTAGCCTTCCCATTCATCCAGCTAACTTTGAGCAAAAAGATCTCTGCAAGTGATAGGGTTTAAAGTCTTGGAAATCTTTTCCCACCCAGGGTACCGCCTGCTGCCAGCACAGACAAGAGGCTCAGCTCCCACAGCCAGGCACTGTTGGATTTTCTACCAAAAGGCCCAACTCTGGGGACAACTGTTGTGTAAACCTCGTACCTGTGAGCTCAAGTCAGGGGTGGTCTCTGCCCCTGGCTTGAGCTTCATTTATTTCCTTTTCCTCTACTAGTTCTGTTCTATTCTGGTAATGCCTTTTCCTCTGCCCTCCACTGCCCCCTTTCCTTCCACACCCTTTCACTCTGGGACATAGAGCCCCAGAAGCCCAGGACAAATGCTGGCTGGCTTACTCTCACAGGACACTGGGAGAATTTAATGTAACCTCTCTGAGCCTTAGTTGCCTTATCTGTGAAATGGGGCTACTAACACTACCTACCTCTCAAATGTTGTCCACATGAAAGGCTTAATGTAGTCTATGGTAGACCCCAGACACTTACAAAATGGTGATATCATTGTTATCATTATGCCTAATATTTCTTTTCAAAACAGTATGCATGAGCCCCATCTTTGTGAAAGAATTAGGCCGTGCCCAACGAAGAGTTAATGTGCTGTTAGAGGAGGCTTCCCAGAGGAGGCAGACTCAGGATGAGTCTGGAAAGATGGGTAGTGGATGTTGGGGTGTCTTTTGAGATCCTAGAAGCAGGAGCTGTTTTTCATTCTCCACTGTGTCCCCAGAATGATGCCTGGAGGCTCAGAATTATTCACAGAGGAAGGAAGAGATGGGGAATACCCTGGTGTCCCTCCCTGTGTAGGATAGAAGACTGCAACCTGGGGACAGGACACAGGACACCCTATGTGGAACAGTTGGCTTCAGGTCCCCAAACCTAGAGTGGCACTTCCCTAAGCTGCTCCACACACACAGCTCACGTCCTTCACTTCCTGTCACTCACACCGCAGGCTGTCGGAGAAGCAGCTCAAACAAGTCCCATTGGGCACTCTCTATATTGCATGTTTTGCAGTGTGGGAGAAAGGGGGACAAAGAAGATGGGGCAGCAGCAGGTGGGGTGGGAACTGGATACTTCAGAGTGTTGTGAAACAGAACCTCCGGTTAATTTTGTATGAATACTACAGCCTGCCCAAGTGGAGAAGAGAGAGGGGCTGGGGGAGGATAAGAGGGCAGATCATGGGGGCTGGTGCCTCGTGATGCATAAATACAATGTTAGTGGAGAATGCCCCTCCGACCTGGCAGGGCTCAGGTCATCCACAGAGCTGCTGCCACCAACTGGGCATGGGAGAGTGTGGAAGCAGCAGGTGGGGGTCTTCTGTTTGACATTATGATGCCATTGTCTATTTCCCCAAGGATCACTGGGCCCTGACAGGTTGACAGGGAAACTGAGGCAGCCACAGGTTCAGTTGGGTGCCAGATAGGGTGAAGCTGGGGACTGCTCAAATACAAGGTCCACATAGGGAGTTCACTGCCTGGCCAGAGGTAAACAAGAACAGCTCCCTGGGTCTTCATTTAAGGCCCAGGACTCTGTCAGGTGCAAGGCCTGGAGGAGAAAAACATATCAAAGTATTTAAGAGACTGAGAAAACTAGCCACCTTTGCAAGTACATGCATGGGTGGGGAGGGGAAAGCATGAATATTGTTGGGGGGTGGGGGTTCCAGCCTCATCTGTCACCACAGACAAGATACTTAGGTTCTCATGACCTCACTTTTCTTATTTGTAAAATGGGGATTGTGCTACTTCACTCTTTGCCATTCGGAAATAGTTGAGTTGAAAGTGCTTTGAAAGTTTCCACAAAAGAATTATCATCTTCCTGTATTTATTGAGTATTTCTGTCTATTAGGATTCTGGTTGATAAAAACCCATCTCAAATTGACTTATGCAAAAAAGATATTTTCTGGCTTGTGCAACCAAAAAGTCCAGGGACTGTTTGGCCTCAGGGTCAAACCCTGGCTGGATCCAGGGTCTCCAATACTACAGGAGGACTGTGTTCATCCCTCTCCTAGTATCTTTCTTTTCCACTGTCCTCATTCAGGCCCTCACCCTTTGAGGGCCCCAGCATCTTCAGACTAACACCTTCCCATCTCAGCCCCTCCAGTGCCGATGGGCGTCTCTTTCTCAGGGCTGCTCCTTCACTACCAGATAGATAGATAGATTGGTGGGGTCCCCGCTGGCACCACCTTGACTGACCTGGGGCTTGTGGGCTGGGGGCAGCTCCTGCATTGAGCATCTGCCCCCTCGTGGTCAGTGTGTGTCATAGTGACTGGTCGTTCTGCCGTTCAATCGATTTGCATATTAGGCTTTTATTATATAGGAAACCAGGAACTCTCTGTGTGACTATAAGGGACAAGTTGGGTTCAAATTAGTGGAGCTAAGAAAGGTAGCTTATCTGAGCAGATCAATGGGCTTGAGCAACACATGTGAATCTATGATTTTTTTTTAAATGTCAGCACCATATTTGATTTGCAGTACTTATACACCCCACCCCACCACCACCGCCAGGGGGGGAAATCCTTTAAAAGCACAGCTTTCTATGAAAGTCTGATGAATCATACGTGGACACTTTCCAGAATGCTACCCGCACATCTTTCTGAATCATCAATAAAATAAACCCACCTGTTGATTAATATGGCTATCCACTGTCCCAGGGTGGGGCAGGAGAGTGTGTGCTCAGCAAACAGCTCTGCAGGCCTGGGGGTGGCTG
>NW_006286675.1:3229738-3256717 GCF_000327345.1 Myotis davidii | reverse complement strand
CCTGTCACTGACCAAGTGCTTCTAAGTGGATGTCAGCAGGACTAGAGGACCTCCTGTCCCAAGGAAGGCATGCTGGCCAGGTAGGTGCTTTGCACAGTCAGGTACCTACATGGGGAATAGAGGATATGGGCAGTCGGGGAGCCTCTCACCAGGCAGACTGACCATGCAAAAAGCCTGAGTCCAAAAGCCACCCAGCGGCTATAATTTACTGTGTGCAGACTTATCAGGGTCAGACTCTCTCTGTCTCTCATGTAGAGCGATTTGTGTGTGGTGTGGCTATACATGAGACAGATGGGAGGCCGGGACAGGGACAGCCTTCCAGGACATTCCCTTTCCATCCAAGGAGCAGAGATAGAGGTCAGACAGGAGACAACCCCAGGGGCACAGAGGCAGGCAGGATCCAGTAGGAAAGATGGCAGCCAGGGGCAGGGGCCACGGAGGAGCCCTTCCTGACTGCCTTCCTTTCCAGAGCTCCCTAAAAATTCCCAGGAAAGGGTTGCAGAGTTGGGTTGTACATCACCCCTTTCCTGAAGACTCTCCCCTTCTAGCTGCAATCCTGGCTACTAGCTGTGACATCAGAGACGCATCACCTCATTAAATCTTCACCAACTCTTTTGAAGCAGAAACTGTTCGTGTCCCCAGTTTATGGATGGGGAAATCAAGGCTCAGGGCACCACTACTAACAAGAGGCCCAGTCAGGATTGGTATCCACACAGGCTGGGTCTCGAATGTGCACACATCCTCTTTAACCTACTGACGCCTGTTGCCAAAGTAACTCTACAACAAGAGGGCGTGTGCTGAAGGTTAAGGAAGGGTCAGCCCTGCCTGGTTGGCGAGGCTTCCAAGGACAGGGAGGAGCTGAACATGCAGAGCCAGGGAGAAGAGCACATTCTTAATGAGGGTGACAGCCTGAGCGAAGGCCCTGAGGAGAGAACCGGAATGTGCACGGGGAGACGTGAAGAATTCGTTGTGCTGGAGCTTCGGATATATCTCAAAGGGCAGAGGACTCCGGCCCATAGACGATGGATTGACTTCTGTAGACTCTAGGTTTTAGTTGGTTTGTTCAGGCAGTTTGTGCAGACTATCAGCTTGGATAACAGTGTTTAGGTTTTTCTGTGCCATCCATGTGAGCGTGGAATGAGCTGTGAGCTCTATGAGGGTAAGGCCCTGAGTATAGTTCCTCTCCAGGGGCCAGGTGAGCCAAAGAACTCACTGAGTGCAGGGAAACTGAAGGTTAAAGAGCTGATTCTCATACTGGGTTCCTTGGGGTTTCACAGAGGTGCCTTAGGGGACAGGATGGTGCTGAGTGACCTTTCCTCCCCACCATGTACCAAAGAGGCGCCTTTTTAAAAATCTGTTTTGCATGGTAGAGCATCTGGTAAAATGTTTTAAAGGGGGCGGGGGTGTTTTTATTTTTGTTTTCAAAAGAAAAGAAAAATTTTTTTAAAACTTCTTGTATAGAAAAAAAGGAGCTAAATTAGAGTGTCTAAAGCCTGGGTTGGGGCCCAGGTAATTTAAGTTCCCAGTGCCTCAGTTTTTATATCTGTAAAATGGAGCAGGTAATATCCAACTCCCAGGACCCATACTGATCTGTTGGTTAAGTGAGAAAACACACACAGAGTACCTGGTCCCCAGGGGGCCCTCGGGGAAGGTTCACCTTGCACCACCCCACCCTAGCCATGGTCTGGCCTCGTGTGCTCCAACCACCGGTGTTAGAAGACACGCTGAGCTGGGAAGACTAAAGAGGAGACCAGCCTGACTTTGGCCCTTATTAGCCAAGACTCTCCCCAAGCCCCACGTTAAAAAAGAGGGTGGGTCTGGCAGTCTCTGCGGCTATTCCAGGCTCAGACATTCTAGAATTGTGGACTCACTGCTGCAGCGCCCCCAGGAGTGCCGACATCAGACTGGCCAAAGGGAGGCTAGCTCACAGCCGGCCCCAGATTCCTCTTCCCTTGAAAGACTGACTTCAGATCCTTTGGGTATGGCCAAGGCCCCACCACAGGCAGGCAGGGGCAGTGCCCTTGGCCTCTCGCCCCAAACCCAGGCCCAGCAAACTTTTCCTCCCAGGTGGCTTTGGAGCCCTACCCACACTGGCTTCCAAAGGCCCGTGTGTGTTCCCTGGCCGGGGCCTCTGGGACTCTGATTACTTTGCACGCCTGAGTTTCCGTTTTCTTATCTGTCAAGTGGGCTGAGGTGTGAGAGGTGTTGCTCAGTACTGCAGGCTGGACTGTCTCTAGCGTTAGGCAACCTCGAATGCCCACCCAGCCTGGGTCCCACAGAGGTCAGGAGAGCTGGAGCAGCCTCTCCCTCCAGGCCTGCCTGTCACACGAGAGGCCCTGACAGAGCAGGTAACTTATTCATGCAGGCCCCCCTCACTCCACGACGATTATCTTACTCTTCCTGGCACAATCCAAGCCCCTGCTGTGGTTTCAGACCTGCAGTTATTTATAGTCAGTGGAAATTAGCACCTCTGCAGATGGTTCCCTTGTACCCACCTGGCAGCGTCAGCCTCCACCCCAAAGGGAGGCCCCCTGGAAATTTCCGTGGTCCCAGCAAATGATCCTAGGGACCATTTCTAAATAGAGAAGATTCGGCTCTTTCTGTGGGATAGCTCTGGACAAGTTGCCATGTAGTTGAGAGGTAGAAGCAAGCTCTTCCAGCTCTATGAAAAGGAAGGGCTGCATGGAAGAGGTGGCATTGAGCAAGATGTTGAGAGATAGGCAGGGTTTGCAGTGGGGAAAGGCACTCCAGGTAGAGGGAAAAGTATGGACAAAGGCACAGAGGCAAAGAAGAAGGGTATGTAAAAGGAAGAACCAATCATTTGGTCAGGGCAGGGAGCAACCAGAAGTAGTGATGATCATTAAGAGTAACAGCATTGCCGAAACCGGTTTGGCTCAGTGGATAAAGCGTCAGCCTGCAGACTGAGGGGTCCCGGGTTCAATTCCGGTCAGGGGCATGTACCTTGGTTGCGGGCGCACCCCCAGTGGGGAGTGTGCAGGAGGCAGCTGGTCGATGTGTCTCTCTCATCGATGTTTCTAACTCTCTATCTCTCTCCTTTCCTCTCTGTAAAAACTCAATAAAATGTATTAAAAAAAAAAAAGAGTAACAGCATTATAGATGTTCCAGATACCATTCTAAGAGCTTTACATACACATACCTCGTTGAATCCCCCCAACCACCTCATGGAGTGAGCACTGGTATCATCCTCATTTTTACACATAGAGAAATTGAGGCACAGAGACGTTAAATAACTTGCCCATGGTCACACAGCTAATGAAGAGAGGAACTGGGATTCAAACCCTGGCAGGCGACTCCAGAGTCTGTACTATGACTCTAAATGTTAAGTCAAAAAGTTTGGGCTTAAATTAAGAAGCAAAAGGGAGCCCCAAATGTTCTTGAGCAGAGACGTAGTGTGACTAAGACAATGGGTCTGGCAGTAATGAGTTTGGTTTGGAATGGGGAGATAAAGCCAGTGGGGAGGGAGGGACAGACATCTGAAAGAGGGGTGACAGGGTTGGACCTGGCCAGGGAAGTGGTGATAGAAAGGAGAAAGCTTCAAGCAGCAGAACTCATCCTGTAATAGGTGACAGAGAAAGGGGTGTCAACACAGACTCACTTTCAAGATAGCACTAGCTGCTCTTGATAGAGATGAGCCAACAAGGAGAGGAGCAAGGTCAGGGGTGAGATAAAAGTTTTGTGCTGGGCACTGTGCATTCTCAGGGCCTGGGGGATAGGATGGCAGGCCTGGAACCCTAGAGAGACGGTGCGCCTGGAAGTGGAACATCCAGATGACAGAGATATCTATAGAGAAGTCTTGTCTGTACTAACAAGTCCCAAACCTGCATGGGGGAAGTCAGCCGTGGGAGGGCAGAGATTTGGGCCTGTGTTGTTCACCACTGTATCCTGGCACCTAGAACAGTGCCCAGCACAGAGTACACTCAATAAATATGCAGGAATGAATTCACCTGGGGGTTCATCAAGCACAGGTCCTCAGGGAGCATCAGCTACTAAGGGAGCAAGCATCAGGCAAAGTAGAAGTCAGAGAGCAGAAGGAGAGGTTGACTGCAGGTAAGGTATGATCAAGGTGTCTGACACTGGATGAGCAGCCACTTAGACATAGGGGTTACAGGAAAGTTGGAGGAAGGCAATGAAGTAGTAACAGCCTCAAGGACAGACTGCTAGATGAACTCTTGGAAAGATGTCTGCTGGACAAAAGAGCAGAATACAGCATTCCCTGGGGCTTCCCTGCCAAACACACACCAGCTCAGTCCAGGCAGGGCAGATGGGACAGGAGCCTGGGGGACTCATGGACCCATGGGACCACAGGTCTAGAATGGCTCTCGGGGATAGTTTCATCCAACAATCCCAGGGTGCACATGAGACTGTGAGGCCCAGGAGGAAAGGGACTTAACCAAGTGCACAGTGGGTGAAGACCCGACCCAGGGCTGGGGCCGCAGAATTGCCCCTGCACTTGGTGAAGGGGCAGATGTCCCTCCTCCCTATCCCCATTGCAGCCTCCCCACCTCCCCACAGACCCTCAGCTCTCTCATCTATCCCCGCCCTCCCACGGTGTAGTTTCCAGGGGCCGCCATAATAAAGGATGGCAAACTGAGTGGCTTAAAGAACAGAAATGCATTGCCTCGATGTTCTGGAGGCTGGAAGTCTGAGATCAAGGTGTTGGTGTGGGGGGCGGGACGGACACAATTCAACCCAGAACATTCTCACTTGAGACAGTCACTTCTGTGCTTGCAGCCACAGTTTCTCTCCTATAAAGTGGGGACATGATGGGAACAGATGAGGACTGTGATGAGAACAAATGAGCTCACTTCTGAATGGACCTGTGTCTCCAAGAGCCCATCATGCAGTGCAGCCTAACCATTAAGCAGCAGGCCCCCTGGGTCTGAATCCAGCAAATGACTTCACCTCTCAGAACCAGTTTACTCATCTGTGAAGTAGTGCTGATTCCTGGGCCGTTGCGAGGAATAAATGAGCTGGTACAAGTAAGCACGCACAGCACAGTGCAGGAAGTGCACAGCGAGTGGAGACTGCCATCATTATTATGCAGTGGAAACTAGCATCAGTGACATTGTACATTGAGGCACAATGTACCCGAAGTCACTTGCCAACAGGTTGCCATCATTCTATCATTATCATCATCATCATGAACATATTATAGTTGTAAGAGCTGAGGCCGAGAGAGTGAAAGATCTTATCCAAGCTTGCACAGCCATCCGGCACAAAACCAAATGAGAATCTTTTTTAACCACATCCTTATGTGATATATTTTTTAAGTAATTTCTAAATGCCCAACATTAGCCCTTTCAGCTGTTCCATGGAACATTACAGAAAGTAGATGTTACAGAGAACATAAAGCAACGTGGATGAGGCTCATGAAATAACGTGGCATGAACAAAGCAGGACTTGGCATGGTACATGGCAAGAACTCCATAAAAAACAAACACAAGGAGAAAAGACTTAAAGGATACATCAGGCTGTTCCTGTGTTGGGGTTGTGGGATGAGATTGGGGGCGATGGTTTTTCAGCTTCTCTTTCTGCACCGGTGAGTAAGGTGGGCCAGCGAAGGCATGCTGGTTATAAGCAAAAGAAGCTGTCTTCGTGGGCAGAATGGGGTGGTCTCCCCAAGTTGGAGCAAAGGCTGAAAACCCTAGTTGTGTTTTCCTGAGTGAAACTGGGACATGCAGGGGTCTGTGGCAGGACTGGCAGAACAGATGCCCTTTGGGGAATGTGGGGCGGGGGGGATCCGCTCCCGCTGTTGTGGGCCCTGTGTCACTCAGGATTCCAGGCGGTGCTGTGCTAGTACAGGCACATCACCTAGCTCTCTGGGTCAGGAGGGAATCCTCCTTTGCGGTGTGTGCTGATTTTGTAGTGTAAATGCTCCCACCATGTCACCATCACAATGGCATTAATGCAGAGTTGGGAAGAGATGTGCAGTAGCCCACCATTATATAGTATTTCTACCATGCAGATTCACAAGAGTAGAGCCTATGTGGCCAGTGTGGCTCAGTGATTGAGTATCAACCTATGAACCAGGAGGTCACGGTTCAATTCTTGGTCAAAACACATGCCCAGGTTTCGAGGTCAATCCCCAGTAGGGGGCGTGCAGGAGGCAGCCAATCAATGATTCCTTCTCATCACGATGTTTCTATCTCTCTCTCTCTCTCCCTTCCTCTCTGAAGTCAATAAAAATGTATTTAAAATAAATTAAATAAAAGAATCCAGAGCTTAATCCTGAGAACAGCAAGTCAAAGGACCCAGCTAGGAGAGGTACAGGGACTCAGAGCAGCCACAGCCAGCCCACATCCCAACCCCACCTCAGCCCCCACCTTCTCTAGGGGGAAAAGTAAATAAACTAAATCTCTTGTCACAGTGCCTGAGAGCCCACCCTTAGAAATTCTCCCAAGAGGACATAGACACCCCTAATTGAAGAATATCCTAGGACAGTCTTCTCAAGTACCCCTAAGGGTAGATGAGAGTGAATGGGGATGGTCAGGGGTTGGGAGTGACCCAGATACGAGGGAAATACCCCTGAAGGCTTAAGTAGAATCCCACAACCATAGAGTGGGCGTCCTAAGCCCAGTGAATCTGTGATTCGCTAGGAAGCCCCGTTGACCCTCAGGAAGATGCTAGGTCTCTCCTGTGACCACACGTCTCTAGCCGTGGCCACAGTTGGCCAAGGTGAAGAAGCAGCCTCCCACCCGAGAACCCGAGTGTCTCCAGCTCCCTCTTATTGGGGATCATCTGGTGGCCAGCAGAGGGCTTGGCCTAGGACCGTGGTCGGCAAACTGTGGCTCGCGACCCACATGCAGCTCTTTGGCCCCTTGAGTGTGGCTCTTCCTAAGCCTTAGGAGTGCCCTAATTAAGTTAATAACAATGTACCTACCTATATAGTTTAAGTTTAAAAAATTGGGCTCTCAAAAGAAATTTCAATCGTTGTACTGTTGATATTTGGCCCTGTTGACTAATGAGTTTGCCAACCACTGGCCTACGACAAGCCAGGTGATCTGATTCAGAAAGGAGCCCAAGGAGAGGTGCTGCCCTGTCCTCCAGTAATAGCTGAGGTGGCTACTACCTTGTACAGAGCAGCCAACCAAGATGACACTATTATCCATCCCTATTTTGAGGAAACAGAGTTGACTATCTTGCCCAACTATCTTGCCCAAGTCACACAGCTGTTGGAGTAAAACCGGGGCCTGGATGAGGCCATACCTCCTCCGTTTAACCATGTGTCAAGAGGGGAGGAAGAGGTGTCCCAGGACTCCGTGTTCCCCAAAGAGTGGTGCTTGGACTCTGGCCCAGAGGCCTGGGAATTTTCAGTTGCTCCAAACACCCTGGAGCACAGGCCCAAATATGAGAAAGAGGGGCGGGGATGGGGTTAGGCAGACACCTGATCTGTTAATGGGGTGGCCGAGAGCTTGATTCTGATTTCCGGGTCTCATGCATGCCTCCTTGTGTCCAGCAACATCCTCAAGGCCCCCTGGGCCTGAGCCTCGTGGATACAAAAAATGAGTTCGGGGATAAATGGTGATAGGAGGAGAGTTGATTTGGGGGTGGTGAACACACAATACAATATACAGATGATGTATTATAGAATTGTATACCTGAAACCTACATAATTGTATTAACTAGTGTCACCTCAATAAATTCAGTGGGGGGGAAAGGAAAAAGGGTGAGTCTGGAATCCCAGACCCAGGGGTTTGTAGGCTGTCATCCCTGGAGCCATTTGGCAGGGCCTGGACATGGAATACTGACGGAAGGTCCAATGCTGGCTCCTCTACTCACTTGCTGTGTGATCTCAGGTAAATTACTTGCGCTCTCTGAGCTTCAGTTTTCATATCTGAAAAGTAGGTTTAGATATGCCTGCCTCCAGGGTTAAGAAAATTAAATAATTATGGATGTATAAGCCCCTTCACTTTTCATCCTCCCCCCCCTCCAAATTCTTCTCCCCACAGTGACCCGAGTAAACTTAATTATGAGTCCACTTATGCCACCCCTTGCTCAAAACCTAATGGCTCCCACTGCTCTTAGAATGACATCTAAACTTCTCACTGTGGCCTGCAGACCTGGCATGATCCAGCCACCACCCTATCGCAGGGTCTTCAAGAACAGGCTGCCGAGCCCATAGGAGAGCTAAGTCTCAGAGCTTCCTTTAAAACTATAGAGCTGGACCCTGCATTAATACCACTTGGGATTCCAGAATAAATTAAAGGTTGTAATTGAAAATCAATGATAATAATTATAATGTTGAAACTATAGATGCCTTGCTCCTTACTACCCTCCACAAAATTTTGACACATTCTTTAGTGGGGTATGATGCCCCACCCGCTGGCTAAGAGTTATTGCATTCATTTTTTCATTTAGACATCCTTTAAAGAAGTGTTTATTGAGCGCCTATTTAATACTAGATACCGTCCTAGGTTCTGGGGATAAAGCAGTGAACAAAGATCCCTTCCCTCACAAAGCTTACAGAAACAAATATGTGAACAAGAAGATATCAGATGGACAAGGGCTTTAAGAGTAACTAGGGGGAGGGACAGTTTAGATGGGCAGTCAAGGGAGGCTTCCCTGTGGAAGTGACAATTAACCTAAGTCTCAGCTGACATGCTGGGAAACACATTGATGTTTTTCTCCCCTCCCTCCCTCCCTTGGGCTCTGTCAGGCATTCTGCCAGGCCCTATAACCTTCATGACCTCTTTTTATATCATGGCTACCCTGGGAGATAAGCATTTTCAGCCTCTCATTTTATAGTAAAGAAACTGAGGCTCAGCCCTGACAGGTGTTGCTCAGTGATTAGAGCATCGGCCCACGCACCGAAGGATTGCAGGTTCGATTCCCAGTCCTGGTTGGGGCTCATGCAGGAGGCAGCCAATCGATGTGTCTCTTCACATTGATGTTTCTCTCCCCTCCCTCCCTCCCTTCCACTCTCTAAAAATATCAACGGAAAAAATATCCTTGGGTGAGGATTAAGAAAAAAGAAAAAAGAAGAAAAAATTGAAACTCAGAGAGGACTTGTGCAGGGTCACACACAGTAAGTGGGTAACAGAGTCAGGACTTATCTTTGAGTCTCCTAACTTGGCCAGTACTGTGCCCCTCCCCACACCTCTTTCCTCGCTGAAATGAGTTTGGGGAAATCACAGTATTAGGGGAGAATAAAAGCCTCCTACTCCATTAGAAGCTGATGTTGTCAGCTAAGGCCCAAGAGGCCAATGGGAGTTCAGTGAGATAAAAGGTCACCAAACTAGTCCAATCCCAGAGAAACAGGTATGTGGGGAAAATCCTGGGCAAGACTCACTGCAGGAAAAAAAAAAAAAATCCCCGCCAAGGCCAATTATTGAGCTATAAGGATAGCTTTGTAAATTACCACACTTTGGCTCAACTCTTAAAGGGCTAAAATGTTTTCTTTCCACTTGAGAGAGGTGTCCGTAGCATATCTTATGGGTAGGCAGGAGCCATTCTATACTTTTGGATTTTGTGCTTTCTGAGGGCAAGGGCAGTTTCATTTACCTCTGAAACCACAGCACCTAGCAAGGATTCTATATAAGTAAAAACCTGAGTGATGATTGCATGCGTGTGTGCATGTGTGCATGCTGGACTGCCCAGTCCCTACCCCACCTCCCCCAACCAGACCCACAACCCAACTCAGCTTAGGGACCACAGAGATAGCAGAGACTCTAACCCTGGCCAAAGCCTCCAGCAGTGTCTTCACCACCTCTCTGTACATGTCCCTTCCCAGCTTCCCTGCATTCCCTCTGCCTGGAAAGGTATGTCCCTTTTATCCCTGCCCAGAGGTTGGGTCCTGGGGGAGGGTACCAGCCTGGGAGGGGCTGCAATCTGACTACCACCCCCTTGCCAGCCTCAAGGACATATGAGCTGGCACAAAGCCACCAGCATCCTCTTGAAGTCCTGGGAGATCTAATTACCCAGAAAGGAGAAAGTGTTGGGCGAATGAGCACAGGGCTCCGCATAATCAGTTTTTGACTGCTGCAGTTAATGCGAGCCCGGGCTGCAAAGCTGTCCCTCTGATGTTCTGATAACAGGCTCCCTCCATGGCTAGCTGTTTGATCTGAAACTGCCAGCTTTTCTGTCACCCCCAAAAGCTTTTCTAAATTGTCCTAAAATTACCATCTCTGGGAGCCAGCCATGCTTCAGGCCCTGGCTCAGGAATGAATAAAGTACAGCCAAGAGGTGGGAGGCAAAAAAAAAAAAAAAGTGGGAGGCTGATGGAGACTTCCCTGAGGGCTGGGGTGAGTCCCAGGCCTGAGGTTAATTCTCGGCACTGGGGTGGGGTGGGGACAGGTGGGGACGGGTGGGGGGACTTGCATCTCATTTCAGTATTTTGGCCATTTTACAGATGAGGCAACAGGTACAGTGTACCCGAGGTCACTTGCCAACAGGTTGCAGAGGTGACATTCCCACCTGGCCCAAGCCCCCCGTTCCTTCAATGTCTTCCAGATGCCCTCAGGTCTTAGATATTTTTCCCTCTCCCTATTTTGTGCATTTGAATTTCAGAGCCCCGCAGGACATATCATGCCAGCCAGCTCTGTCCTGAAGTTTTGTCCCCGAAAAGTGCCAGAGATGATGATTTTCTACAAACGTGTTTCTCAGTTAACCAGTATTTCTACTTTTTGCTATAAATAGCCAAAAAATAATTGCCTTCAGTGGACTTTGGGACCAAGCAGTACGGGGTTTAGGGTGTCAGCCACTCTCCTTTGAAGAAATGCCTAAAGTTAAACTAACAGTGAGAGGCTTATGAGCACCTACTAAGCGCTGGGCATTGGGAAAACTCCTTCATTTGCTTATTCACTCCTTCAAAAGAGGTTTCCTGAGCACTTACTGTGTGCTAGGCCCTGGGGATAGATACAGCCATGAATAAAATCAATGTCACTGCCCTTGTGAGGAGTGCATTGGAGTGCAAATGGCAAATAAATAAATAAATAAATAAATAAATAAATAAAATTATCTATTGCAGTAAGGTCTATGGAGGATGTAAGCAAGAGCCTGGGATTGGGAATAACAGATCTTCTGAGGTCCTGGGATCAGGAGGCAGGGAAGACCTGGATAATGGAAGGGAGGCTGCCACATGGAATGAGGAGGGAGCATGGGCAAAGGCTCAGAGATGGGACCTGAGGCAACATTTGGCAAGAGGTGAAGCCAGGATGATGGGCAGGAGCTGGACAACAAGAACCTGGAGGAGTGTGGGTTTTTCCTCTAAAGTGAGGCAGCTGCAGGAGAGCCAAGAACAGAAGAGTGACATGATTCATTTTCACCAAGGCCCTGCAAAGCAAGTACTTAATCCTCACTCCAGCAGGTGAGCAGTGTCAGAGTCTGAGAAGAGAGATGGCTTAGCCAGTGAGGTGACAAAGCCACTTGTTGAATCCAGACGTGGGTGAGGATCTCTGCATCGCCCAGCCAGCTAAGGGAGGGCATGGCCAAAACCTCAGCTAGGCTTCTACCCAGTGCCCTGCCCCCAAATGTCTTGGCACTTCGTTCTGTTCCTTTTAGTTTTGTTGCTGGGCCTCAGGCTGAACAAAACTTAATGGGATGTGATTTGAGGGTTCATCGGGAACATTTTGTTTCCCCATAAAATAGCAAGCCTTGGCAGAGATGTGCGTTCCTGGTTGCTGGGCAACCAGGTATGACCCCATGAGTAGTGGGGGCAATGATTCTTCCCAGAGAGAAGTGGTTAGTCCACCCACCTTTCCCTCCCCACAACTCCCTTCCAGACGTAGACCCTCCCATCCAGTCAGGAGAACTCACAATGAGGGGGACAAAACACAAAGTAGATGTAAGCAGGAGAGGGTAACAATTTCAAAGAGACATTAAATGGGTTCAGCCCCACCCCAAAGGAAAAGTAAAGAGAAAGACCTATTCCAATATGTAGGGGAAATCCTTTATGACCACAATAGTGGCCCACACTTTACCATGTGCCAGACACTGTTTTAAGCATGTTAACATATATTAATTCATCATATCTTCCCAAGAACTTTATGAAGTAGATACTATCATCACCCCCATTTTAAAGATGGAAAAACTAAGGCAACTGAGGCAGGCTGGCCCCAGGCCTGGAACCGAAGCAATCTGATTAAGAGTCAGCAGAGAGAAATAGAACACGAGAGATTTACTCAAAAACTGGAGTTGAATCAATTCAACTCTTAACAGGGCCCTGTTGTGTGCTAGACAATTTACTTTCTACAAGAATGAGGTAAAAAACTCAAGCTGGTAGAACAGGAGTAGAGGCGAATAGGCCATATTTACCGGAGTGTGGTAGGTACTATGAGAGAAAAGAAAACCATGCTGGGAGAAGATGCACTGAGGCAGATCCCAAAGGAGGGGACAGACATAGGCCTGGGAAAGGAACCAAAGACGGAGGAGAAGCATTTCAGGTGGCATTTTATCACCTTGGATGGGAATTCATTTTTGAGGTGCCTATCTCTGCTCTACCATCACCACCCCAGCCTGCAAGCAACTCAGCGCAAGGATCTTGTGTAATTTATCTTTGTGTCCTTAGGAGACAACACATATCTGACATTTTGTATACAGCAATCATAAAATATTTGTTTAAATATATGTAAACACAGAAGAAAAGAAAGGGAAATGAATGAATGAATGAATGAAAACGGGCTTATCTATAGAACAAGGGGTGTTAGACACTGTTTGCTGAGCATTTTAGAGCATTTAGAGCCATTGCAAGTTCCAGAGTGGAGAAGGAAAAGTCCACAATGGGCACTTGAGGGAGATCAGAGCAGCATAAATTGTGAGACAGAAAGTGTTGGGACTGGGAGGGAGACCCAGTGAGGAGCCATTGCAGAAATCACTGATTGAAAGATGCTGGGAGCCCAGATTCAGATGATGATCTCAAGAGTGAAGAAGGAAGGTCAAATCCAAGAACCACCAAGGAGGCTGGTCACTCTGGTCTGAAAGAGGAATAGATTTGAAAGAAACCAAGAGCTTGGTCTTAGATTTGCTGAGTTGGAGATGTAGGCAAAACAATCAAGTGGGACTATCTTGTGGGCCCCAGGAAACCCTGGCCCAGGGACTGAAGGAGAGAGGACAGGATGAGAGACACAGCAAATACCTGGAAGGCAAGTCCCCACTTTCTGGACCCTCATCTGTGGCAGACATCGCTAATCAATCCCAATGCTCAGACTCCTCGATCTCAACTCCAGATAGCCCCTATTAATCAAATACAGTTGACTTGCAAGATTAAATGTTTTTGTTACCCCTATCCTAGGGGCAGCAGGGGGAGCCTTCAGACTGAGCCACTCTCTGACAACCAGAATAAAAGAGGGAAGGGGGCAATGAAGGAGTAGATGTGGGATTGGTGAGTCCTCTAAATTAGTGTCAGGAGTAAACCAACTGAGATCCAGGTCGGAATCATGAACTTTTTACTCTATAAGCCTTTAAACTCTTCTTTTAAGAAAGACTTTAAAAGCTTACAGAGTTTATGCCCTAACTGGTTTGGTTCAATGGATAGAGCATCGGCCTGTGGACTCAAGGGTCCCAGGTTCAATTCCGGTCGAGGGTATGTACCTTGGTTGCAGGCACATACCCAGTAGGGAGTATGCAGGAGGCAGCTGATCGATGTTTCTAACTCTCTATCCCTCTCCCTTCCTCTCTGTAAGAAATCAATAAAATATATTTTTTTAAAAAAGCTTACAGAGTTTAAATGCTTAAATTCTTTAAGAGTTTAAAAAAGGAACTTTTTTTTTAAGCAAAATCACCCAGCTGTTTTTATTCTTTCATTCCAATTAGTGAAAAAGCATTCATTCTTATAAATAATAATATTCTGAGGGTACAGTTTGATAACTTTCCTGGTAAGCCTAACTATTCTCAACTTATTTCAGTTGTATTACTTGGTAAAGACTTTAGGGAGCATGCTTTTCTCCTACTGAGGGATCTGTAGCATGCCAGCCATTCATTCCATGCCTGTTTGTTGAATACCTACTGTGTGCTGGGCTCTGTTCTAGGTAGCATGACTGTCTCCACCAACCTCCTCATGGAGCTCACAGTCTGGTGAACTAAAACAGCCTTAGAGCCATCTATGGTTTCACAGGTGGCCAGGCCTGGCGACCTTTCCTCCTCACAGACAGTCAGCTTAACAACTGAAAAGAGAGAGAGAATGTTCTCAGTCTCCTTCCAATAATCAAGGAAGCATTGAATGTCCCTGCTTTCAAACTGGCAAGAGCAGGGGAATGGATGTTCCTTCTCTTTCTAAGAAGGGCAGACTACCTCCCAGCAGGAGTGTCACCCAGGGGATGACCAGGGACCCGTGGGTCCTCAGGCATCTCAGGAACCAGATTTTTAAACCAGAGACACACAACTTCTCTAGTGCTTAGAATTAGCAAAACTTCAGGAACAGTTTACTAAACGAAGCACACACTCTCCCAAAACAATGCACTTCTAAATAATACCAAGAGAGAATGTGGCAAGTTTCTAAGAGACTTCAGTGGGTTTGGCCACAAATCAGTAAATTAATGTGATGACAATGGATGCTCCAATTGGATTCACTGCGTATGTTTTCTCAGTGGTCACCATGGCTCTAGTATTAGTGTGAGCCTTGGTCAGTCTGATACCAACCATCACCACCCCAGGCTCCTGAGGGAGGGGAGTAGCCAGCTTCCTGCCAAACAGGAAGTGGCTGGCACATGAAATGAAAGAGGTGATAACCCTTCTCAGTTGCACAGGCAGCAACAGAGGGGCCTTTGTAAAGTTATTGGAGAGACAAACAAAACATTTAAATTACAAAAGAATCCCCAACAGTGTGCAGTTAAACATCAACATGATGGTAGATATGGGGTGCAATTGCTTAGCCATTTCCAAAAGAGACACCCACTAGCACCAATGTCATAAGACAACAAGAGCATGGGGGCTTGGTGTCTCAAGACCTGGGTTCTTGTCCTTGTTATTCCACTAATAGTTGCATGAGTTCAAACAAGTCACTTCATATCCTGTGCCCTCCTCCATAGAGTGTAGACAAGGCTATTGGCCTTATGTAGTTGAAGTGCTTTAACCGGTAAATTTAGGGCATAATTATCAACGTCCACTCTATGCCAAGCACTGTGTGCTGTGCATTATCTCATATAACCTTCTCATCAGCCCTCTAAGGTCTGCAGGACATCCCCATTTTATAGCCAAAAAGGCCCAGAGAAGTTGACTTGCCTCAGGTCTCCCAGCTGGAAAGTGGTACAGCTATAGCCATTGTTAGTCACTGGATGCTGTGACCACACAGTTCAAAGGATATGGTAACTGCATTACAGAGTAAGGCCCCCACATGGGTGTAGGAAATCCAGGGAGGTTGGGACCTGACATTTCTGCTCACCAGTGTATGACCAGGGAGGTGCACAGTCACAATTGATTGAATGAATGGATGAGTGAATGAGGCCAAACACATGGTAGTTCAGAAGAGGACTCAAGTTGGTTTCCCTGGGTTCTGCCACTTCCTAGTTGTGTGTAAAATGGGATGATGATAGGCCCTCCCACAGAAGTCACTTCAAGGATTAAATGAGTTTATACATGTGATAGCAGGTAGTGTAGAAGCTGGTACAGAGTAGACGTAAGTGTTGTCTGTAATGGTGAGGGTGAGGGATTTAACCAGAGGGTTTTATGTGTATGCTGTGAATGAGCTGCCCAAATGTTGTTATAGGCCCTCCTTCCCTCTCCCCTTCCCCCTCCCCTCCCCATCACTTTCTCCCTCCATCTCCCTCTCCTTTTCCCTCTCTGCCTTTTCTTCATCCGTAAGCACAGTGAGTATTTACTATGTACAGTCTATAACCAAGGACATAAAATGAAATGACACAGGCTGTGCCTTTCAGGAGCTCAAAATTGAGTAATCACAAGAGCCAGTTAAAATACCACTTAGTAACTTCTATAGGGGGACAAGGCAGCAGAGATGGGACATTAGATCAGTGTGGGTGGTCAGGGGTGGCTTCCTGAAGAAGGTGCTATGAGCCATCCCAGAGGGTGAGGGTTGGAAGGGCAGCCCTGCAGGTGAACAGACAGAGCGAGAGAGAGCAGGCATGCTGGAGGGGCAGAGGGGGGAGAGAGAAGAGGTTTGCCACCGCACTGACATGGACAGCAGGGCGCCCTGCACACGCACAGCACAGTCATCCCCTCAGTCGGGAAGCACTCTCCACTTGGTGTGGAGCCACAGCACTGACCCAGCAGCCTTATAAGGCCCTTCATAAAAGGTTAATGGCTTCATGAATGAATGATGCAGTTACAAGAGAAGTGTACAAAAGGATCTTGGAATTTAGAGCAAGAAGAGTCCTTTGAGAGCTAATCCAAGCCCCTCAGTCAAGAGGAAGCGGAACCCACGTGGCCAGTGATTGGAGGAAGATCAACATGTCTTCATTTGGGTTCCCCCAAAAGCAGAGTGAATTGACAGTGGGGTGTGGGTTGTCTATTTAGGAGTGGTCTGAGGAATCAGAGAGTGAGGAGAGAATAACAGAGGAGAGAGAAACACCCATATAAGGTATGCTATTGAGCTGGTTACTGCTGTGAGCAACAGAGCTCAGTCCTACCAGGGCCTTTGCAGCAAGTATGTGGGCTGTGCCTCAGAACCGCCCTTCCCAGGGTACAAGGCTAGAACATTTGCGCTGATTCCCAGCTCCTGCTACGTATGGACAGTTTGGGTAACTCCTAGCACTCCTGGGCCTTGCAGGTGATCAGAACCTGCCAGGTGGCTCAGGTGCAAGGAGCATGTCAGAGTTCAAGGCTCTAAAACATTCCCCGTCAAAGGAGGCAGCATGCATGAACAGTCCAGGGCATGAGTCCAGGCACCTTCAGTGATTCACCTTAGGGAGAGGCACCTTCTCCCCTCCCTGTGCTTCAGTTTCCTCATCCATAAGCTGAGTCTCCTGTAATGCTTTCCCAGCCTCCATCATAAGGGCCAGCCTGGGGGAAAGAGCTAGCACAGGTTCTCTGCGTTGAGGGAAACCCAGGTTCATGTTCTCAGGGGTATGGTGCCATGCACAAGACAGATTCTAGATTCAGATGAGCCTGGAGTTGAAACCCAGATGACACAGCTTTCTTTATATCCCCATGCCTCGGTTTCCCCATCTATGAAATGGGGTAACAAAATGAAGTCACAGGGAAATCATGAGACATACATGAAATAACGCCCACATGGGGCCTAGCACAGAGTAAGTGCTCGAGGGAGCCGTGGGTGTCATCGTTACTTTGACCTTTAGCTATGAAACATCCCCTGGTCCCTTAACCTCTGTGAGTCCAGGTTTCTTCATTACAGCAAAGACCTCTTAATAGCCGCCTCCTAGAGTTGCAAGGCCCACACATGGTAATGGACATGGAAAGTCCTAGAACGACTTTCTCAAGGGAGTTTCTCTCAGCTTTCTGGGATCTTCATGGGTTTTCTGATTTGCTTAATAATTGTCACCACCACCTTCCTTCCCCCATCCCGAGTCTCTCGTCCACCCCCGCCCCCCTAATTCTTTTTTCCTGAGGGAGAATCGATTTCTAAGAGACACCTCCTGGTCCTCAGAGAAGCTGCCTTTGTAAAGAGCTGGAGAAGCTAGTGTTACAGAAATGAAGGCCTCTGCTTTCCTGGCTTTTATTTCTGTTATTGGATCTCACCGACAATTGCCCCCCAGTAATAACTTCAGGCACCTAAGTGGGAAGTATGAGGGATGCCCCAGGGTGAGGCTGAGGCTAGACATGTGTGCTTCCCCAAGTTCTTTTGTGAGCTGTTTCAGCAACAAAGACAGAAGAGTCCACTGAAGCAGTTGGACACAGAAAAAAAGTGACTGGAGAAGACACCAAGTATCTGCCCTGTCCCCCAATCCTCAGTGTGAAAATGCCTTAGAGCAGACAATGGAGTCGAGCATTGCCCACCCCTTACCTCCTTTCTTCCTATGCAGGTGTGTCTAGGAGAGGCCACATGTTGATTAAATATGTATCAGACCAAGACAATGCAGTCCCTGCCCTCTTGGAGGAGTCAGCAGGGGAACCAAATATTAAGAAAAATCAATTACATTATTATTAAAATCATAAGATAAAAGATTTTCTGGGAGCTATAAGAATATTCAAAAAGGGCTCCAACCTACGGGAGGGGAAAGGGGACAGATTCACCTAAAGGAAGCCTGAGTTAGGTGCAAGGTGGGGAGGAACATTCCAAGCAGAGGGAACAGCACATGCGAAGGCCCTGAGACAGGAAAGCACTTATATTGAAGCCACAGAAAGGAGGCTGATGTCACTGGAGCATAGTGGTGGTGAAGGGATGTGACGTCAGAAGAAAGCAGGGGCCACACTGTACAGGGCCTTCCAGATCTTGGCAAAGAAAGTGGATCTCGCCGAAACCGGTTTGGCTCAGTGGATAGAGCGTCGGCCTGCGGACTGAAAGGTCCCAGGTTCGATTCCGGTCAAGGGCATGTACCTGGGTTGCGGGCACATCCCCAGTAGGAGATGTGCAGGAGGCAGCTGATCAATGTTTCTAACTCTCTATCTCTCTCTCTTCCTCTCTGTAAAAAGTCAATAAAATGTATTTAAAAAAAAAAAAGAAAGTGGATCTTAGCTCTATGCAAAGGAAGCCACTGTCGCATTTTCAGCAAGGGTCTGACATTAACAGTGCACGTTACACTTTTAAAACATCCCTCTAATTGCTGGATATAGACTGGATTGAGAGTGAGAGCAGGGAGACCAGTGAGGTGGCTACGGAAGCCATCCTAGACTAATGTGCATGTGGGGAAGGGGAGTGGTCAAAGCTGAGATAAGTGTTTATTTGGGTGGATGTACACAGGTAGTAGGTGATGAAGCCAAGATTTTGACCCAGGAATATTTGTACCCATGTCCACTGCATCCAAAGTTATATGGAAACAAACCTATATTTTCTTACAATATGGACTGATTTCCCCCTTTAAATTATATTTTCAATTATTCAAGTAAAACATGAGCACATTCTCTTGGTTAAAATTAAAATATTTCAGTCAGAGCTAAAGTCTCCTTGGCCACTGCAATTAATCGTAGTGCCCTTCCCCCTCCTCAGAAGTCCTACCTTCATGTGTTTGGAGCAGATCCTTACAGACCTGTTGCTGCATATTTACATATATGTGTACCCTTAGGAAATGTACACTATTGTTTTGTTAAATTTTCTGTTTTACATAAATGGAATTAAACTATACACATTACTCTGTAACTTGCTTTTTTCACTCAACAGTTTGCCTTGGAAAGCCTTCTATGCTAGTACACATATATGGATCTCTTTTTTCTTTTTTTTTTTAACTGTTGCATAGTATTTTATGGACTGGATGTACCACAGTTTATTTAGCCCACTCACTTTCCAAAGACAGAAATGCATTTTTGCTATAAATGTTGTAGGGTTTGTGGATTTTTTTTTCTTTTAAAATATAAGACTTTTATTTATGCTAATGGAGGAACCCACACCACAGTGACAACACAAATATTTAGCAACACCCAGCCTGGTGACTAAGTTTTCCCGTTTCCCTTCAGGTGCTTGGCATCCCTGTAAGCTAGTTCTTGTCCATTGCCAAGTCTCTGATAATAGCAAAAGGCTGTCTTGAGAGCAACAAGGAGAGTGGTAGAATTGTCGGCTTTTATTTCAGTGCTGGGTCCCGAAGCACACACAGTCTGGCACGGTGTGAAAAGAATACAGCTATGAAGCCTTGAAAACCTGGGTTTAAATCCTGGCTTTCGTTGTGTGACCCTGAACAAGTCACTTTTCCTCTCTGAGCCTCAGTTTGCCCACCCATAAAATGAAGTTTATAATCCCAACCCTATACAATGGCCAGGAGGATTAAATGCAAGTCATAACCTGTAAAGTGATAGTCTTATAAGAGCACATACATGTGCATTTAGCACCTGCCCTCCTCACCCCTGCAGCCCCAGTGTAGTGTGTTGGGGAGGTCGTGCCTCTCTGAAGGAATCACTCAAGGTCACAGAACACTGCTGCAGATGCAATGTGGGGGTGGCATTTGAGGAAAGGGATTTTTCTGCCCAGATTCTAAACACCAACTGTATGCCAGATACTGCCCATATTGCACCTCCTTTCTTCTTCACCCCAGTGGGCAGAGCTAGGTTGCCCCTCTGTCCCAACTTGGGGATGAAGAAATTAAGAGGGGACACCATTTGCCCAAGGTCTCTTTAGGTGGTAGAGTGAAGACTGGAGCTTCACCCCCTCTGCCTCCACAAGCTGGCCTGTGAGACTGCAGGCAGCACTCCTCAGAGCGCCCCCTCCTGGAGGGATAGGGAAGCTCCCTTCGTGATGACATCTATGTTCAATCATCAAGACCCTTGCACAGATGGGGAGAAAAACAGTTTTTCTGACGTCCATTTTTCCAGGGGGATGAGATAAAGGCTTCTCATATGTCAACTAAGGACATTCTGAACCAAATCTCTTTAAAGGGCAGAGGGAGCGCATATGAAATGGCCATAATTTTTGTGCAATAAGGTTCAGTACTTTAAATTCACTTGAGCAAGATGTGTCCCCTCCCTTGGTGAGTCAGGAATCAGGAGTCCAGCCCTGTCACTGGATCACCCTGAATCTGAGCCAAGTCATTCCCCCGCCTCTCAATTTTCCCGCCTGTCCAATAGGGTGAGACTACCTGTCTTGCTCTAACAGTAGGGGAACCAGGAGAAAGGACTGGGGGAGCTTTAGGGTGGGGTTGTCAGATTTAACAAAGAAAAATACAGGATATCCAGTTAAATTTGAATTTCATATAAAAAATAATTAACGTTTTTATTATTACTATGTCCCCAATATTACATGGGACACAACTTATACTAGAAATTGTTTACTGTTTACCTGGAATTCAAAGTTAACTGGATGTCCTATATTTTATCTGGAAAACCTATTCAGGGCCCCCAGCTCCATTGGACATCCTCATTGTTTGGTACAAACAACTGATATTTTCATCACTTCCACCCACCTTTCAACCAGGTCCCCATCAGCGGCTCCCATGCGCCCTCCATACACACTTCCCTGCCCACATTAAAATTCTGGAACGATGAGCAAAGAGGTCTAAGAATTCCTACAGTGGAAACTGGTGTGGAAATTCGGTCTGACCTGGGGAAAAGACATGTGATGCGTTTAAATCAGTGGGGAAATTTGTGCCTATATATGTGTCAAGATGGTTAGAGGGACACTACCTGGGATGCTTACAAGCAACTGGTTTCATTCTGTGCCATGTCCATGTGCACATAAACTAGTGGACACCACATCCACACATTTATAGAAAAACCAGCCAGTGCTGTGGCCGTGCACATTCATGGCAATGGTCAAATGCTGTATCCACAGCTGTGTGCTGCATCTGTGTGCACCTGTGCACAGCTAGATGCCGGTTTTGTATGTGAACAAGTGAACCAATAACACTACCTACATGTGATCACTCATAATGGATCCATAGGAAAGTCCCCTGGGGCTGTGACATATCAGAGAGACATCCCTGACCCTGCACCCTGCCCATCAGGAACCATCAACACTGTGAAATGATTGTAAACTCCAGGCACTGACACATGCCCACCGTGCCTGCTGGACAATAGCCATCAGATTTGTTCTGAACTTAGAGCAACTGCCCAGACAGACATAAACCACAGGGAAGCCACACTGCGCTCTTTTCCCACAGCGGAATTGTTGAGCCATGTTTGTTAACTGGCTCTTACAGGTGGCACGTGGCCACCCACATGTACAGGCACCTCTGGGTGGCCTCAGCACCCACATCTCTATGTCTGCTCCCCAGTGAGGCAGGAGAGGGAGGGAGGGAGGAAGGGAGGGAGGTTTCCTGAGGGCCTATTGTATGCTGGCACAAACAGCGTCCTCTAGGGAGTGAAACCAGCATCCAGAAGATAGTCACAACAAAGGTTGGGTCTCAGTCAGTATTTTACCCCCAGAGCCAAAACCTGGCACAGGAAAGATGCTAGTGAATGAGTTACCTGGGTGACAAATGCTACCAGGGAAGGACAAGAAGGTTGGGTTGTTCTTTATTTTTTTTAATATATTTTTATTGATTTCAGAGAGGAAGGGAGAAGGTGAGAGAGAGGGAAACATCAAGACTGAGAATCATTGATTGGCTGCCTCCTGCATGCCCCCTACTGCAATCCAGGCATGTGCCCTGACTGGGAATCGAACTATGACCTCCGGATTCATAGGTCGACACTCAACCACTGAGCGCACAAACCAGGCAGGATGGGTAAATCAAGGAAGGCTTTCAGGAGGTGGTGGTAAATTTTCTTCTGGGTCTCAGAAGACTAAATAGTTCAACAGAGGAGAGGGGCGGGTGTCTTGGGTTAGGAGCCAACTGAACCAAGACAGGCAGACAAATGCCAGGTATCTTATGAGGCCTGTCTCTTGGCAGGAAAGTGGGATAAACACAGCCAGACTGAGAGTGAGGCAAGGGGAGTTCTTTGGGACAATCTCAGAGAAGCTCTCGTGAGCCCAGGAGTTGGATGCAGCAGTGAATGGGCTGTAGAGCGGGGCAGGGACACTGTCAGAGCAACCTTGAGTGTGAGCTCCTAACCCCACCCGGCCTGATCTCTTCTGGTTTCCTTTATCTCCCACCTTATTACTAGTTTCTCTTTCTCCAGACCTTTTCAGCTGGCGGAAGACAGGTCTGCGTATGGTCCCGCATCCCCTGTGGCCTCAAGTCTGGGTTTGTCAGCTTTTCAAACCGCAGCAGTATTCCCTCCTCTGCTGCCTCAAGGTAGATGGTGAGCCTGGCTGTAGGCAGCTTTCAGGAAGGGAAACTGGCCCTGTGGGAGCTGGCAAGCCCTGCAGAGGAAGACAAAGGTAGACCCGGACCCTGTCCCCACCCACTGTGTGTACCAGACAAGCTGCTGTCCTCTCGGGGCCTCAGCCGACCCCATGTGCCAGGGTTGTTGGTGTAGCTCAAAGCCCCTGGCAGGTGAGTTCCCTCCCTCCCTCCCTCTCCCACGGGGCCGGCCGGCCGTGGTTCTTCAACCGGAGCCTGCATTCCTGTCCCCAGGGGAGAGCTGTCCTAATGGACAAGCCTGGGCCCCACCTCCAGAAGATCCAAGGCAGGAAGTTGGGGTGTGCCTGATAATTTGTTATTTCTAGCCTGTGTCCAGGTAATGCTGAAGCTGCTGTTCTGGGAACCACAAAGTCTTAGATCCTGGCTGTGTGTCCCTGGGAAGCTCTTAAGACTCCCAAGCCCAGGTCTCACCCCAGTCCATTTTCATGGGAATTTCTAGTTTTGGAGCCCAGACATTAATATTTTTTTCAATGCCCTGGTGATTCTAATGTACAATAAAGTCAGGAGCAAGAGGCGGGGAGGGGGGGATGTCAGGGGGGAGGGGGGTAATCAGAGTAACTGCTGATACTTATCAAGCTCTTACCATGTGCCAGGTGTCAGCTCCTGCACATCAGATGTGCTTCCTCCTCCCACTGACTCTGAGTTATGTGCTATCACTATTCCCAAGTTTCATGTGAGAAAGCTAAGGCCCAGAGAGGGAAAGTCATCTGCCCAAGGTCACACAGCTGGGAAGTACCAACTCTCAGACTCCCATTCATTGATTTGTCTTGAACATTGTGAATTCCCCAAACACCCCGGCAGCGATGCCTTTGTAAACTGCCCATTCTCCCTGGCCTCTGACAGGGTACACACACATCAACTCCCCCTCCCACATATAGCCCCGTGCCACATACCTTCAGGTGTCCAGACCTGCACAAGGACACACAGCCTCGCCCTGAGGTGTGTGCATATCTGCACAGACAGCCTCTCCCATGTTCTCCATCACACATCTGCCTTCTGGGGGGCCTCACGGGCACCACCTGATTGGAATCTTGGTTCTGTTTTTTAAATGCACGCAGCAGGACCATGAAACCACCTCTGGTTTTCATGGGAAAGCATTCACAGTTCTTTCATCTGAAATGTCCTAAGCTCCCCAGAGTGACAGGATCAGGCTGGTGTGAATTAATGACTCATGTCGGCTTAATCAGGGAGGGTCACTGTAGGGCTTTTGTTCTGAGCAGACACAGGCCAGATCAGGCTGGCGCAGGGCAGATGTGAGAGCTGAGCTCTGTGGCAAGAGGCCTGACTCCGTTGCCTTCCCAACAGTATGACCCTGTGCCTCAGTGTACACACCTGCATAATGGGGGATCACAATAGAAGAAGAGGGTCTTACAGTTCACAAAACACTGTCAGAGCCTTGGTTCTGTTTGATCTTCAAGTGAGATAGCCTAAGGCTCCTCCACCCCAGAGAGAGTGAGGGATGTACTCAAGGTCACACAACAAGTAAAAATGCATCTAAACGAGGTCTCAGGATCAAAGTAGAGGTGTGTTGTGGCTGCGATGGTGGGTTCTGATATATCTAAGACAGGGTAGAAAGTAAGTTGTATTTTATGTCCCCATTCTCTCAGAAATATCTGGGTGCCACCTTCCAGGCCCAGAGTAACAGAAGGAGTGGCAGTGTGCTAGTTAGTGGTAATATGCTACTTAGTGATAGGGAGGTAGTTAGTGGTAGTGTGCTAGTTAGTGGTAGTGAGGTGGTTAGTGGTAGTGTGCTAGTTAGTGGTAGTATGCTAGTTAGTGGTAGTGTGCTAGTTAGTGGTAGTGTGCTAGTTAGTGATAGTGAGGTAGTTTGTGGTAGTGTGCTAGTTAGTGGTAGTGAGGTAGTTAGTGGTAGTGTAGTAGTTAGTAGGAGTGGTGGTAGTTAGTAGTAATAAGTGCATCTATCATTTATGAGGGTCAACGGTGCCAGCCTCTAAGCCTTATCATATTCTTGATCTTCCATCAATCCTGCAAGACACTTATACTTTTATCCCATTTCACAGAAGTGGAAACAGGCTCAGAGTGGAAAATGATTTGCACAAAGCACCTACTCTGAACCAAAGAGCATCTGGGATCTGAACCCAGTTCTAAAGTCGCTGGAAATAAGGGCCTGACCCAACTGGCGTGGCTCAGTGGTTGTGCATCGACCTAGGAACCAGAAGGTCACACTTCGATTCCAGTCAGGGCACATGCCTGGTTGCAGGCTTGGTCCCCAGTAGGGGGTGAGCATGAGGCAGCCAATCGATGATTCTCTCTCATCATTGATATTTCTACCTCTCTCTCTCCCTCTCCCTTCCTCTCTGAAATCAATAATTTTTTTTTTTAAATAAGGGCCTGATTCCTACGCACCCCACCTCTGGAAACAGCCTGCCCTCAGCTCGCTTCTCCCTCCCCCTCGCCTCTGCCTCTGCAGCCGTGGCCTCCTGTCCTGGCATCTGAGGGAGCACTTGGTTTTCACAGCAGCACTCCAGCATGTGGAGAGTCTGAGGGATGTGCTTACTTTTCACTTGAACTGATTTGCTCAGGCAGTAGACAGACCCACTCAGCCACACAACGCCTCCCAATATCGAACAGCGTCAGTGGGCAAAGTTCGTTCCGGCTCCCACCGGGGACTGAAAAAATTCCCCAGGGTCCCTTTGCTGGAAACAAGGATGCTCAGCTTCAGGGGGCTGCAGAGTAGGGGAGGAGAGGTCAGGAGTCATCTGGATGGCCTGGAAAACTCACCTGAGCCCCCCCCCTCCCCCTATAGCCAGAGGCCCCTATTTTTATCCCAGCCTGTTGGCATGAGGTGCTTTGTTTTGGGGCCCCATACCCAGAAAGAACAATGCCCTGTCCCCAGTCAACAGGGCAGAAAGTAAGTCATATCTATGTCCCCATTCTCTCAGCATGCCCCTTTATCCTGACGCTCTGACCTCTAACCCAGCACCTGTGCCTTTACTTACCTCAGTAGCTTTTAAAAAATTCTGACTAATTATGCATGACCTACCTCTAAAGCAGCTTATGAAAGTTTATTTCATACAGAAAGGTTTTATATGACTTAAGTGAGGAAATTCAGGCAAAGGGAAGAAAGGAAAAATATGATGATTCACAGGCATAACACATGCCGCTGCAGTACCGCTCCAAGCGGGGAGCTGCAGATTCAGTGCTGAGCTACCAGACAGGCAAGGGGAAGAGGGCAATACGTTGAGTTCCATGAGCCAGAGTCTCCATTAGATCACCCTTCACCCTCACCACAGGGCCTGCATAATGATGGCCCTTTGTGGTACACAATGCAGGTGTCCTCTTCTGTGGGGACCATCTGTCCCCCTCTCCTGAGGGGCAAACCAGGGAAGCTCCAGCCACATTAGCTTTACTCAAGCCCTTTAAGGTTTCTTAGGCCTTTGCAGACCCCCTCTGCCCCACCCACATCCTTTCACCTGATTAACCCCCACTTTTTCTTCTAAGCTCACCCAATTGCACTTCCTACAGATAACCCTTCCTGGCAGCCAGTCTTCCTCACTGCAGTATCCCCAACATACAGAGCAATGTTTGGCTCAGAGTAGGTGCTCAATAAATATTTGTTGGTTGTTTAAATGAGCAAGTGATGATCAGATGCGTGCCATCCAATACAACCCTAACTACTTTCTCTACCTTCAGAGGGGCTGAATAGAGGGGGTGGAGAAGGAGGAACTCGGGCTTCCTTAAATAAGAGGCTCCTGAGCACTGGGGCCTCCCATCTGGTGCCAGGACACCCATGGCCAGTAGTCCATCCTCTGCATGCACTCTCCCTTTCCTTCCTCCCTCCAGCACCCATCCACCGTCAGCTCGCCTATAAGGAAGAACCCTCTGCCTCCCTCTGCCTCCCTCTGCCCCCAAAAGAACCTAAGCTGGCACTCACTATACCCCGCCCCCAACCACCGCCCTAGCTTTCCTTAACTGGAAACATGTCCCCAGAGCCAAGGCAGGATCAATGTTCGGGTCAGAGAACTTTCACAATTTCCAGCTCCCTGAGGTCTGTGCGCCTGTGTTGGAGCCAGATGTCGGATGTTTATGTGGAATAGCCTGAGTTTTTAATGTTTGTGACAAATTTCCATTTATTTAAAGCATAGTGCCAACCAAACAAAACCCCTCTGATGGCCTGAGGCTACCATTTGTAGCTGGATCCAGAATGGCTAAGAAGAGAAAGGATGGCCTTCCAAGCAGAGAAGTTAGGGAACTGGCAAAGGCA
>NW_006286675.1:3216918-3225190 GCF_000327345.1 Myotis davidii | reverse complement strand
GCCTGGCGCAGAGTAGGTGCTCAATAAATATTTGTTGGTTGTTTAAATGAGCAAGTGATGATCAGATGCGTGCCATCCAATACAACCCTAACTACTTTCTCTACCTTCAGAGGGGCTGAATAGAGGGGGTGGAGAAGGAGGAACTCGGGCTTCCTTAAATAAGAGGCTCCTGAGCACTGGGGCCTCCCATCTGGTGCCAGGACACCCATGGCCAGTAGTCCATCCTCTGCATGTACTCTCCCTTTCCTTCCTCCCTCCAGCACCCATCCACCGTCAGCTCGCCTATAAGGAAGAACCCTCTGCCTCCCTCTGCCTCCCTCTGCCCCCAAAAGAACCTAAGCTGGCACTCACTATACCCCGCCCCCAACCACCGCCCTAGCTTTCCTTAACTGGAAACATGTCCCCAGAGCCAAGGCAGGATCAATGTTCGGGTCAGAGAACTTTCACAATTTCCAGCTCCCTGAGGTCTGTGCGCCTGTGTTGGAGCCAGATGTCGGATGTTTATGTGGAATAGCCTGAGTTTTTAATGTTTGTGACAAATTTCCATTTATTTAAAGCATAGTGCCAACCAAACAAAACCCCTCTGATGGCCTGAGGCTACCATTTGTAGCTGGATCCAGAATGGCTAAGAAGAGAAAGGATGGCCTTCCAAGCAGAGAAGTTAGGGAACTGGCAAAGGCAAAGGCTTAAAGGCTGGGGTAAAAAAAAAAAAAAATACAGTGTATGTCCAGGTCAGCTGGATAGAGATGAACTCTGGGACAGGGATTCCTCAAATATCCAATGACAGCCAGCAGCCATTACAACAAATAATTCCTTTACAACTAAAGTCCCCCACACTCTGCACTGGGCTCTCTCCTTTTATGTAACAAATAGAACACACAGTTCTGACTCCAGGTGCTGGGATATTTTTTACTGTGAAGGCACTTACTGCATCTTTGCCGTTTAGAGAGCATTCACTCACATTCCCCCTCTGAATAGCTTGCCACAGTCTAGGAGTTATTTTGCTACCATTTTATTGATGACAAAACTGAGTCTTGGAAGCAACTGGCCCAAGTTCATCCACAAACCTCTGCCTCTTGCACAAAAAGAAACGCATGTTGAAAACCCACAACCCCACACAGCGTCCAATATCAATTCCCAGGCATTTGTGTTTCTGAATTTTCAGGGCCTGCCTGGTCTTCTCTAGCAATATTTGACACAGTGTATTAATTTTTAATATGCTAAACGGTGAGATGCTCTTTACTCTAACTTGAATCTCCAACACCATTCATCTCTCATACCAGCCTTGGTTATTTCTGCTCCCCAAACTAGGCATGTTCCTTTTCAGCCAGAATGCAGGGGGACTATGCGATTCCACTCCAGGGTGGGGTTTGGACTCAGATGTCATGGGTTCAAATCTCCATTCTGAGTGACTCTGGGTAAATGACCCTTATTGCCTCAGTTTCCCCATCTGTAAAATGTGGGCAACAGCAGGGGATTGGTATCCCAAGCTACAGCTCAGCCTACCTTCCCCTGAGAAAGAGAGGTGAGCGAGAGGTCATAGCCACCATCTGCCATTTCAGCTGCCCCACATGGGCCTCAACACTTAAGGTTCCCAGCTTGGATTTGCATACTGGGGGGTTCGTTGTTGTGGAAACTGCCTAACAATTTCTACCACGAAAACAGCCCTAGCAGAACACACAAATATTTTTATTCTATGAGCTGTTATTTCTGAAAAACAGAGGGGCTCACAGAAGCTTGTGAGGAGCAGGGCGGGGCCTGATGCTGGGGAGGGAGCAACTCAGGAGAGAAGAGGAAGTGACAGAGAGGCTGTCTGCTCTGTCCCCACCCGCTTCCAGCCTCCTCCCCATTCCCAACCTTGGGTTCTCAAACTAGCAACCTGGGGGCCAAATTCAGCTACAGACGTGTTGTATTTGCCCCAGGAATGATTTTACTGGGAAGATTTTACATCAAATTCCAGGTGTCCAGATTATTTTAGGAGATCAGAAGATCTTCCACACAGGGCCCACCTTCTGCCACAGGAGCTGAGAAATAACTGCTCTCTTTAGAAGAGCTGAGCTTCTTCTCTGTGTCCCAGTCCCCACCACCCTCTGTTGTCTCCCACCCATCTACTTCACTCATTCATAAAACCTACCTGGCCCTCACAGCAATTCGAATTTGCAACCCCTGGCCTCTGCTCTGTCCCAGGACCCAGCATCTCAATGTCGGGCCTGTGAACCCCCAGTGTGGCAGAACCCCTGAGCCATGGCCAGATTCCCTGAACTAGAGAAACACGCTACATTTTCAACTGGTCACACTGTAGACTCCAGAACATTGGAATCACAGACCCTCAGAAGGTTCAGCGATGCAGCTCTCTCTGAGTCAATCAGGAGGGGCCCAGGAGATGGGCTGGCCACAACCCCACCAAACTTTTTAGTGAAGCTCATTATTTATACTAAGTCTGATGAGGAGCCCCAAAATACCAACAGACCCCAGCAGGACCACTTCAGGGCCTGCAGACCTTGGAACCCTGGATCCTTCTATTGAACTCCCCTCTTGTCAAGATGGGGAAACTGAGTCTCAGAGAAAGGCACTGGGTGGCCAGAGGCATAGCAAACTGCTACAATAGGCCAATGTTGACTGGTCATAGCCCCCTTCCTCAGAGGCCTACCCACCCTCTTGAATTCTCCCTTCTTCCGTTGATCAAAGCCCACTCCTAGGAGAAAGCCTGAATCTCCTTCAGACCGTGGTATCCAGAACTGGTGATGGCTTTTGCCTCTCAGGGAATCTAAAGGAACTAGAGCTTTTAGTTAAAGAAATAAAGCCCATGGAAGAATTGCAGGCATTGGCTGTGGATAGAATTAGGCAAAGGAGGAAAAACAAGGAACCTTCCTGCAGTTCCTAGAATCACTCTACATCATGTGTGATTAGAACAGGGCTGTACTGGGTTCTCAGCCCCAAGGCAGCAGCTTGGTCTCATGAAGGCCCCAGTCTCCCCACCTATAAAATGGGCATAGCCAGCTCTGAGAGCCCTCATTCTCAGTGCACAGGCAGGACATCGGATATCCAGAGCTTATTCCCACTAATAGGCAAGGCGGATGCAAGAGCCATCCCCGGCCTATCCCGCAGGGTCTCAGCCAGTCTGGCTCTTGGAGGCTCCCAACGGAGGTCTCATTGTCAGCATCAAAGGAGGCTCAGCACCTAAACCCCAGACAGGGACATGCCCATCTCCCTGTATCCCTGAGCCACAGACTGCTGGACACCCAGGACCACTGAGCTTCCTTTACATCACTGTCCCCAGTACCGGCACCAGATTGCACCCACAGTAGAGGGTCAAGAAATGTGCATCGCGATGGAATACTATGCTGCTCTAAAAAGGAAGGAACTCTCACCATTTGCAACGGCATGGATGGAACTGGAGAGCATTATGCTAAGTGAAATAAGCCAGTCAGTGAAGGAAAAATACCACATGATCTCACTAATTCATGGATCCAATGGACATAAGACACTGGGGGATAGGGGAGGCTAGGGGACTGTCTAGGGCGGGGGGAAAAAATGGACACATATGTAATACCCTTTGTAATAAAAAATTTTAAAAAAAAAAAGAAAAAGAAACGTTCATCGAATGAACAAATGGATGAATGAGCCAACAAATGGCAGGTTGTTAGAATCCCAAACTAATGTGACATTAGACGCCATGCTCCCTTAACTGTAACAGCAGAATGTTCCATCGCTCTGACCCCAATATTCTAATAATGGGGATCCCTCTGGATCCTCCCTTCTCACAAGTGGACTGGGGCCAGAGGTCTGATGAGGTGTGTGCCCTCTCCCCCGCTCCCTCCCTGTCCATCCCCCAGCTGTCTTCATTAAACCACAGGTGCGCTGGGGTTAATGGCTGGCCTCAGGGACAGGCCTGACATTGCCCTGCTGCAGGGGACCCTTCCTGCTGCATTTGCCATGATGACACCTCAGGGCAGGCTCATAATACTCGAGCATGTCACCTGTGTCCAATGGGTGGGAGGAGTCTAAGGTGGTTGGTGGCCTCTAGTGCAGGCCCTGGAAGAATCAGACTGGTCTTTTCAACAAGGCACAGGTTGTACACAAATTGGAACACAGGTAAGCCCTGCTGTGGTCAAGGCCATGCTAGGTGATGGCAGGGAGATGCAGTCTGCGGTCTGCCCAGGATAGAGGGCGGGCTTCTCAGCAGAGGGCGCTGAGAAGGGGCTCACCAGTGTAGGTGGGAGGAAAAGCTCTTCCTAGCTCACTGTACAGCGTGAGCAGGGCAGGAAGTGTGCCAGGGCACTGGTTAGGGGAAAATGAAATGGCACCAGTGACTTGGGGTGACACAGGGTAGTATCAAAGGAAAGAAAGAAGCAAGGAGAAGCACTTGCCTTCAAAGGGCCCAGTAAACAGAGAAGCTGGCCCCTCCCCTGGATCTGCCTTTGTCTGTCCCACCCCTGAATTTCCACTGTGAGAGGTTTCTGTTCCAGGCTCCTCCTCTTCTAAGGCACAAATGCACCTGAGGGAAGGTGAGGCCATCCACCCAGTTGAGCATCCACTCCTCCCCTCCAGGCACCGCTCGAGCATGCATGTGTGTTCTTGGAGGGTCATCTCTTCGGGACAGGCACTCTGTCCTTTTTGCCACTCTATCCCAGTGTCCAGAACAATGTCAGGCACATAGTAGGTGCTCAAAAAACACTTGATGACTGCATGAATTATCTCATGAGACACTCACAGCACCCATGGGTTAGGCACACTCACCCTCCCACACAGTCTGGGATTCTAACCCAGGCAGGAGCTTCCTAGTCTGTGTTCAACAGGGCAGACAAGCACAAAGCAGGAGCAAGGGTGTGGGTGCAAGGTGGGCATGATGCTGGGGATTCACTTCCTGTAACAAATGACCACAAACCAGTGGCTTTGAATAAGGGAAATGGATTCTCTCACAGTCTGGAGGCCAAAAGTCTGAAATCAAGGTGGCGGCAGGGTCATGCTCTTTCCAGTACAGTTCTGGAGGCCAAAAGTCTGAAATCAAGGTGTCGGTAGGGTCATGCTCTTTCCAAAAGTTCCAGGTTACATTCCATTCCTTGACTCTTCCAGCTTCTGTTGGCTCTGGGCTTTCCTTGGCTTGTGGCTGCATCACGACAATCTCCACTCTAGCTCCACATGGACTTCTTCCCTCTGTGTCTGTGTCTTCTCCTCTGTCTCTTACAAGGACACTTGTCATTGGGTGAGGGCCTATCTGGATAATCCAGGGCGATCTCATCTCAAAATCCTTCGTTTTATCTGCAAAGACCGTTCTCCCAAATCAGGTCACATTCACAGGTCTGGGGAGTGCTGGGCTGTAAGCTGGTGCCTGCAAGTTTCCCGCTTTGTTTGTTCCTCTCTCCGTTCTTTGCCATGTGGCCAGACCCACTTGGGACAATTCCGGGAACATGTGTGTCCCTCCTGGGCCCTCCAGGCCGACCTTTCTGTACTCTGTCCACAGGTTTGCCAGGCACAGCTCCAGACCTAGAAAAGAGAAAGCAGATTTTTGGACAAAACTTTATACCTCCAAAGAAGCCAAAAACCTTCCTGCAGCTTGTGTGGGAAGCGCTGCAAGATGTGACGCTGATCATCCTGGAAATCGCGGCCATCATCTCCCTGGGGCTCTCCTTCTACCACCCACCTGGCGAGAGCCAAGAAGGTAAGACAAGGAGACCCCTGTTCCCCTTCCTGCAACATGTGTGCCCAGCCACACCAGAGGGCACTCCAGGCTAACAGCCACTCCTCCTTCCAGGTGAGGAAACCAAGGCCCAAGGGGCTGGGTCTCACCCCCAGCCAATCAGTGGCCAAGCCAAACCCCAAGCTCAGAGCCCTGCCCCCAGTGTTCCCAAGTGTGAAGTGCAAGGGCTGGACCAACAATAGTAATAATTATAATGATCATTTATTGAGCACTTACAGCATGCCAAGATCTGAGCTGAAATGGCCTCCTAACAGGCCCCATAAGGTAGTGCATGATTATGCCCATTTTATTTTTTTCTTAATTTTATTTTATTGATTAAAGTATTACAAATAGTAGTACATATGTCTCCTTTTTTTCCCCATTGACCTTCCCCCGGCCTCCCCTACCTCCCAGCATATGCCCTCACCTCCCACCCACCCATCCCCCTACCCCCCCCCCAGGGTCTTGCGTCTATTCGATTATGCCCATTTTAAAGACATGGAACCAAGGCACAGAGAAGTGCATTAACTTACTCGAGGTCACCCAGCTAATAAAGAGTCCTTAGTTTTTGTAGTGGAGCTTAGAAAGACTGCTGCCAGGCCCCTCTCTGAGAGTCTGGTTTTATTGGATGGAATCCAAGTGAGGCTCCGGACTTATGTCCAGACTGCTCTCTGAGGGCTCCCCATTCTCACATCAGGATAAGGCCCCCAAATTGCTTACCTGGTGGGCTGCATTCACACTTTTTGATTTGACAGTGCTTCAGCCCATTCACAGAGATGAATGGGCACTGCCCTCTGGGTACTCTAGCCTCTGAGGGACCCTCCTTCAGCCCCAAAGCTGGGCTTCTCCTCAGAACCCCAAGTCACTCATTCCTTGAGGCATGCAACGATGAAAAAAATTCATGCACCGAATATTCTAGAACAAGGATTACAAATCATAGCCCACAAGCCAAATCTGGCTCACTTTCCTGTTTTTGTATGGCCCATGAGCTAAGATTGGTTTTTACATTTTTCAAATGGTTGAAAAAAGTGAAAATAATATTATTTTGTAACGTGGTTTTTACATGAAATTCCTACTTCATTGTGTAAAAAGAATGTTATTGGAACACCCCCATTTCTTTTTCATATTGTCTACGCTGCTTTCCTACTATAATGGCAGAGATGAGTAGCTGGGACAAAGTCTATATGTGTGGTCCACAAGGCCTAAAATATTGACTATCTGGCCTTTTACAGAGAAAGTTTGCCAACCTCTTTCCTAGAAGGTCAGGATTTGGAGTTTTGCCTCAAGAAAACCATTCTCCTTCTCCTTAATCCCCTCCACTCTGAGTGTGGAAGTCAACTGCCTCAATTTTATACTTAATATTACTAAGTTGATTTTTTTTTCTCTCCATGGCATCTCTCCAAAACGGGTTTAAAGACATAATAAAGACATGTCTCATAATATGAGGTCAAATAGAAAGCCAGACATAAAAGGAATGGAAGCAAATAAACTGTGTTTGCTACTATGATTGGGATATAAATTTGATTTTGAGCTTCCTGGCAGCCAAGGCAGAAAGGGAATTAGGATGGTTTGCATCGCTCAGATTATCAACAGGAGGAAACAGAGTCCTGTAGGAAGAGAGCATGCCTCTGACGATGAATTCTGGGATAAACTTTCACATAGGCCATAAGAGATAAATCATGGGCGGCATTCTTTGCAGAAGTTTTATAGAAAATGTTGAAGAAGATTGTGCATGGCTATTTGAATAGGCCTTGAACAGAGCTCAGGGTGCAACACAAAAACGTAATAATTGTTCTTAGAGGCCCAGTGTGTGCCAGGGAGAGCCTTCCAGAGCCCTCCAAACAGATGCCTGTGAACGCCTCCATCTTCAAGAGGTGGAAACCAAGGCCCAGAGCGGGGAAGCACTTGCCTAAGGCTGCACAGCTTGTACACAGTAGGGCTGAATCTGAAACCCAAGTTGTCTGGTTCTTTTCACTGCCTCCAGCTGAGACACTAGTGCAGACCGTACTCTGGGTCGATGAGGGCAGTTGTGCACATTCTAGCTCCACAGATTGAAGTTCCAGAACTTTGTGATGATACTTACGCTTCCCTGACACCCAGACCCTTTCCTGAGCTCTGAGCCCTGGGCTGACCATGTTGCCAGGACCACCCCCGTGCCAAGTCAAACACAGACTTCATCAGTTAATTAAAATTGATGCAAGTGATGAACTAAAAGGCTATAGAGTGCCTTGTAGCACTCACAGCCCTTCCCTGTTTTCATTCTTGGCTCAGAGAGCCCTAGACACTTGTCAGAGGTCACACAGCATATTTGTGGCAGGGCTGGGATCTACACACCCAGTGCTCCCAACTCCCTGCCCATGACAGTTTCCCTAGTGCCAGAGTGCTAGCAGAGTGACAGGCACATAGTAGGTGCTTAGAAAATGTTTGTGGCTTAACCAGTTTTGAGGGCCCTTATTTGGTAACCACCTAGGAGTTAGCTTCCCCCATGTTACTGGTTAACAAACAGAGCGGCCCAGAGAGGCCATGTGCATTTTCCGAGGTCACACAGAATGAAGCCACACCTTAGAAAATCTCAGGTCCAGGGAAAGAAGA
>NW_006286675.1:3201472-3216073 GCF_000327345.1 Myotis davidii | reverse complement strand
ATCCTCCTTCTCCTTAATCCCCTCCACTCTGAGTGTGGAAGTCAACTGCCTCAATTTTATACTTAATATTACTAAGTTGATTTTTTTTTCTCTCCATGGCATCTCTCCAAAACGGGTTTAAAGACATAATAAAGACATGTCTCATAATATGAGGTCAAATAGAAAGCCAGACATAAAAGGAATGGAAGCAAATAAACTGTGTTTGCTACTATGATTGGGATATAAATTTGATTTTGAGCTTCCTGGCAGCCAAGGCAGAAAGGGAATTAGGATGGTTTGCAACGCTCAGATTATCGACAGGAGGAAACAGAGTCCTGTAGGAAGAGAGCATGCCTCTGACGATGAATTCTGGGATGAACTTTCACATAGGCCGTAAGAGATAAATCATGGGCGGCATTCTTTGCAGAAGTTTTATAGAAAATGTTGAAGAAGATTGTGCATGGCTATTTGAATAGGCCTTGAACAGAGCTCAGGGTGCAACACAAAAACGTAATAATTGTTCTTACTATTTTTATAGCTACCACTAGCTGAGAGCTTTTACAGTAGAGGTTCATTTGATCCTCACAACAACCCTGTGGGTAGGTGCTATTATTATCCAGGAAACCGGGGCTCTGAAATAGGAAATGGCTTGCTCCGTCACACGCTAGGAAGCACAGAACCATGACTCAGACAGAGACGTTCTGGCTTCTGAGCCCTCGCTCCTATCATTCAGAAAGAGATGGGGTTGAGGCAGTGCCAGCTGAGTAAGTGACCTCATGTGACCCAAGTCAGTGCAAGATTAGAACTCATAGGGCAAGTGGTGGAGGGGGTGCAGCGGGAACACGCAGAGAGTCCCAGTGTGTGCCAGGGAGAGCCTTCCAGAGCCCTCCAAACAGATGCCTGTGGACGCCTCCATCTTCAAGAGGTGGAAACCAAGGCCCAGAGCGGGGAAGCACTTGCCTAAGGCTGCACAGCTTGTACACAGTAGGGCTGAATCTGAAACCCAAGTTGTCTGGTTCTTTTCACTGCCTCCAGCTGAGACACTAGTGCAGACCGTACTCTGGGTCGATGAGGGCAGTTGTGCACATTCTAGCTCCACAGATGAAGTTCCAGAACTTTGTGATATACTTACGCTTCCCTGACACCCAGACCCTGGCCTGAGCTCTGGGCTTACCATGTTGCCAGGACCACCCCCGTGCCAAGTCAAACACAGGCTTCATCAGTTAATTAAAAATTGATTCAGGTGATAAATTAAAAGGTTATAGAGTGCCTTGCAGCACCCACAGCCCTTCCCTGTTTTTGTTCTTGGCTCAGAGAGCTCTAGACACTTGTCAGAGGTCACACAGCATATTTGTGGCAGGGCTGGGATCTACACACCCAGTGCTCCCAACTCCGTGCCCATGACAGTTTCCCTAGTGCCAGAGTGCTAGCAGAGTGACAGGCACATAGTAGGTGCTTAGAAAATGTTTGTGGCTTAACCAGTTTTGAGGGCCCTTATTTGGTAACCACCTAGGAGTTAGCTTCCCCCATGTTACTGGTTAACAAACAGAGCGGCCCAGAGAGGCCATGTGCATTTTCCGAGGTCACACAGAATGAAGCCACACCTTAGAAAATCTCAGGTCCAGGGAAAGAAGCTGCAGATTCCATAGACCCTGTGGTCACAATCTCTAGGTCCTGTTTCTGCCCCAGTCTGAGGGGACCTAGAAGAGATCTCAGCAAGGCCTGCCCACTCTCTTCTTTCTTCCTGTTCCTGGTCTCTTCCCCCTAATGCACCAGGGGCAGCAGGAGTTGTTCCCAGAGTCCAGCAGCTCCCGGTGGCTAAAGACCTAACCCACAGATCCAGACCCCACTTTCTGGCCATTCCAAGGCACGATGTAACCATCTGACAGTTGTCAGAAGGAAATTAAAGCTAATTTGCTGGCAGAGTGAGTGCTCACTCTGATGGGCCCAGAGGGCTCCTTGGTGTCGAATCAGCAAGAGCAGCAGGCAGGACTAGGAGTCAATGGGGTGCGAATCCCACTCAACTGCCACGCCTGGTTTCCAGAAGCCAGTCCAAGGAGAGCAGCTCATGAAAAGGGGGAGAGAACCAATACTTACTGTGTGCCATGTGCCAGGCCCTTACTAGGTCCAGGTCGCACAAATTCCCTGGGGGTCATCGCACTTTACAGCTGTCCAAACTGAGGCTCAGAGAGGCCAAGGACTTCCTCTTGGTCACACAGCAGAGCCTGGACTTGAAGCCAGGTCTTTCCACTTCTAGAACCTGAAGGCTTTCCATTGTCCTGAGATGTTTCCAAGTGTCTTGAATGCTTCAATAACTAATCGGGGCGGTGGGTGGGGGGGCATTAACGAGGCACACAGCAGGGAAAGAACAGCCTTCCCCATGTACAGAGCATGTAGCAGGGACAGGGAATAACAAAAGCCCTGTAAAGTGAAGCACTGGTCTCTGTATCTCAAATCACTCCCCTGAAGTTCAAGAGAATGCGTTTCCATATACTGGGTTTCTATTTAGCAAGGTTCACCCGTGTTTTCCAGCTTTTTTGCGGGGGCGGGGGGGGCGCGTAATTGGTGTCATTCATGGTGGTAGAGGGAATTCTAGTTCCCCTCCTCCTGCCATCACATGGTCTGGAATATAGCTGGATCCCCTCTGTAACGCGGGGCTTGCAGCCCCATTCAGGCTGGCTGTGGGACTGGACTGCAATAATGTGTGCCAATGCTGGGCAACGAGAAGCAGCAGCTTTAACTGAGCCGTTACTGTGTGCACACTGCAATAGCTGCTTTACATAAAGACTCACCCTGAGTCCTCCCAACCCCCTAGGAGGGAGCGCCTGTCTGTGCCCTCATTCTGCAGATGAGAAAACCCAGGCACAGTGGTTCAGTAGCTAGCCCCTGGGCACACAGCAGTTAAGTAGTACAGCTGGGATTTGAACTCAGGGCTGGCCCCATGTCCGTTATCCGCACGATAATGAGTATCATTACAACCAATAGCTGATCCAATTAAACAGTTTAAAATTACTGGAAGAGCTTTGAAATTCCCAAAGGAAAAAGGTAGCTTCGCGAACCTCATACAACAATGTCATGGTTAACTAGCCTGTGCAGAACGACTGGTGACACACACTGCCCGGCCACAATGATTCTATACCATCCCAGCCTGGGCACACCAGCTGAGCCTGGACCCTCCCAGGAGCTGGGAGCTAAAAAAAAAAAAAAAAAAAAACTCCCTGGTACCACTTGGCCTTTCTGTCATATTGTTTCTGTCCCCTGGCTTTCCCAGAGGCTCCTGCTGGGGTCTCCTAAAACTGCTGTTCCGCCCTGGCCGGTGTGGCTCAGTTAGTTGGGTGTCATCCCATGCACCAAAAGGTTGCTGGCTCCATTCCCAGTCAGGGGCACATGTCTGAGTGTGGGCTCAATCACCGGTAAGGGGCATGCAGAGGTAGCCAATCGATGTTTGGCTTCACATCGATGTTTTTTTTCTCTCTCTCTCTACCTTTCCCTTCCTCCCTCTCTAGAAATCACTGAAAAGTATTTTTTTAAAACCTGTTGTTCTCTCGCCCTGGCTGGAGTGACTCAATGGTTAGAGTATTAGCCCGAGCACCAGAAAGTCACGGGTTTGATTCCCAGTCAAAGGCATGTGCCTGGGTTGCAGGTTTGATCCCTGCCCCCCGTCAGGGCACATGTAGGAGGCAACCAATCCATGTGTCTCTCTCACATCAATGTTTTTCTCTCTCTACTTTCTCTCTCTCCTCCTCCCCCCTCCCTTCCACCCTCTCTAAAAATCAGTGGGGAAAAATATCCTCCCATGAGGATTAACCAAAAACAACAACAAAAACTGCTGTTCTCTCTTCCTGGGGATTGAATTGGACTTCCATACAATTGGCCATAGGTCTATGGCAATGTTTTCTACTTTTCCACATGAGGCCAGCAAGTGGCAGAGAGGGCACTAAGCTCACGGACAGTGGGCAAGGCAGGTCCAGTGTCAGATTCTAGGCCCAGGCCTGGATTCAAACTCCAGATCTGTTGTGTGACCCCAGGTGAGTTACTGTCCCTCTCTGAACTGCTTCCCTTTTTTTCAGCCAGCTTGATGATTGAAGTGAGTGCTTGGCATATAGCAGGTCTTGCAAATAGCCCAGTCGCCTGCCCAACCCCCATGGAAGAGAACTACCCTGAGTTTTCCAGGAGTGGACAGTCAGACATGGAAAGGGCTGTTCTCTACCCCCACCCTCTTCCCCAGTGGAAAAAGGAGCTGGTCCTGGCTGCAGCAATCACCTTGGCCGTGTCACCTCACCGCTCTGGGTCTCAGTTTCCTCAGCTGTCAATGGGGGTGCGGGGGGGGGGACCTCACTGTCTGGATCCTGTGGGGAAGCAGAAGACAGTGTGTGAGGAAGGGCTAGGAAAGGCCCTAGCACTCGGCACCATGTGGACAGGACCTGCCTTTGAGTCGGAGGCCTTTGCATTAAATATGTGTGGTGTTTTTTCATTTTCTTTTTCACATGGTGAGCCTGGCAGGCCTCAAGAAATTTGAGGGCCCAGACTGGGAGGTTCAACAGGGCAAGGGTGTGAGGTGTAGGTCACACAGAGGCTCAGATGGAATGTGGGCATCCTCACTGTGTGGTTGGGGCTCAGCTCCAACAAAGGCCGAGTAAGAACCTCCTGTGACTGAGCACAGGCCGGAGCATCCACCTTCTTTTCCTTGAGGACAGAAGGTAGTCTCAGTGAACCCCAGTTTGCAGATGGGAATGCTGCAGCTCAGGAAGAACAGTGATTTACCCAGACTAGTTCAGGGACAGCAGTGCAATTAGAACCAGCTCGTCGGAGGGCAGGTCCAGTGTTCTGGTTCCTACCCGCCAACCTAGAGACCTGCCTCGTGGTTGCTGGGAGAACAGAAGGAAAGGACAACAGCAAAACTGCATTTTAGACCCTAAAGCAAGCACAGTGTTGATTGGTCCCATTCTGTTACAGCCTCACTTTTTCTCGTTTCTCATTAAGCAGGCCTCTCTTTTGTGCCAGGTCTGTGCTGGAGATGCCATGGACCTCACCTCATTAAATTCCAGCCCTCAGAGTGGTCCCCAAGATAAGGAATATATTCCTACTTTATAGATAAGAAAACTGAGGTTCAGAGAGGTGAAGTCATTACCCAAGATCTCACAGCTAGTACAAAGGCAGAAAACCAAAGTAGCTAAGACAGTAGGCTCTGAAGTCAGATATCCTAGCTCCCCACTTGCCCTTCCTAGCTTCGACAAGTCATGTGGCTTCTCTAAGAAACCTCAGCTTCCACATCTGTGAAATGGGCAGAGTGAGTGCTCTGAGATGATGTGTGTGAAGCCCTTTGCACAGGGCTTGGCACCCAGATGCACGGAATAGATCATTCATGATTATCTGATTATCAACATTTTTTGCTTGGCAGAGCTGGGATTTAAAGCCAGACCACTCGAGGCCCCATCTGCTCAATGGTCGGCAAACTGCAACTCGGCAAACCGTGGCTCGCAAGCCACATGTGGCTCTTTGGCCCCTTGAGTGTGGCTAAAATTCCTCCCACCCAGGTCAGTGGTCGGAAAACTGCGGCTCGTGAGCCACATGCGGCTCTTTGGCCCCTTGAGTGTGGCTCTTCCACAAGATACCGACTTCTGCGCACGGGCCACAAAGTTTCAATCACACTGTACGTGCGCGCCCACACGTGATATTTTGTGGAAGAGCCACACTCAAGGGGCCAAAGAGCCGCATGTGGCTTGCAAGCCGCAGTTTGCCAACCACGGGCCTAACTGATCCCACACCATCTGCTTCCTTCTATTCTCTGCAGGATGCGCCACAGCCCAGGCTGGGTCTGAGGATGAAGGGGAGGCAGAGGCAGGCTGGATTGAGGGGGCTGCCATCCTCCTCTCAGTCATCTGTGTGGTCTTGGTCACGGCCTTCAATGATTGGAGCAAAGAGAAGCAGTTCCGGGGCCTGCAGAGCCGCATTGAGCAGGAGCAGAAGTTCACCGTGATCCGGGCTGGCCAGGTGGTCCAGATTCCTGTGGCCGAGATTGTGGTTGGGGACATCGCCCAAATAAAATACGGTAAGTGTCCCAGCCACAGAGCTATTTGCTAGAGCTGGAGCAGAGATGGGACAGGCCAAGCAGACCCAAAGAGGCTGGCCTAGGGAAGTGGGTGGGCCCCTAAAGGCTGATCCCAAGCCAAGATGTCTTCTGGGATCCTTTGGAAGTAGAAGGCTACTTCCTGGAGGCAGTAGATTTCAGAATTGATTTAACTCAGAAATGGCAAATACTTGGCACATGTGTCACCACTCTCAATACCTGCAGACATTACTAATCAGTCACAGCTCAGGGCCTCCATACAGCCTCAGAAGCCTTCTCAGCACAATACTCCAAGGACTACTACTACCAGAATGGGTTTATGGGATGAAGTCCATTTCGTATCCCTGATTTGGCTATTGATGGATGGTTGTTGGGCCAGATGCGTGTGATGGGGAGTGGACATAGATGAGTGAACATTCTAAGCCTGTGATACTACCTTGGAGAAAGTGGGCAAGCTGGTGCCAAAGGAGTTTAGATGAGTATGTCCTTGGGAAAGTAGAGGCAGAAGATGGGAGCGAGATTGGAGTGTATCCCTCCTCACTTAGCCCTCGGGGGTTTGGTTACCTCTGATAATGTGACTGTCCTGGAGTCTCCTCTGCCTAGCCCAGATGGACTAGTCCAGCCGTGGGCAAAGTACGGCCCACGGGCCGGATCCGGCCCGTTTGAAATGAATAAAACTATTGAAAAAAAAGACCGTGCCCTTTTATGTAATGATGTTTACTTTGAATTTATATTAGTTCACACAAACACTCCATCCATGCTTTTGTTCCGGCCCTCCGGTCCAGTTTAAGAACCCATTGTGGCCCTCGAGTCAAAGTTTGCCCACCCCTGGACTAGTCCCTTTCAAAAGAATTCCTCAAATCATAGTTGAAACCAGAGAATGAATGGTTGAGAAAACTAGGCCCCAACACCACACCAGGCCAAGAAAAGCACTTAATAAACTAAAGAACATGCCTGCCTGAGCTAGGATTGTTGAGCCCAACCTCAGCCCCCCCAGCCTGTACCATTCACTTCGGCTCCAGTCTTCAGCTGCCTGTTGGCCTGTGATGGGCGCCAAGTTGGTTCCTACACGCTGGGAGCTCGAGGCAGCTGGTCCCAATAGTGAACCTTCCCTTATAATCATAACTTCTGGGCGCTAGTCCAGCCTCTTCAGCCACCTGAGACCCTGCTGACTCCCTTGACCTTCCTCCCATCAGGTGATCTCCTCCCTGCTGATGGCCTCTTCATCCAGGGCAATGACCTCAAGATCGACGAAAGCTCCTTGACAGGAGAGTCTGACCAGGTGCGCAAGTCCGTGGACAAGGACCCCATGCTGCTGTCAGGTGAGCTGCAGCCCAACAGTGGGCTCACTCCCATTGCTGGTCTCTGTCCCCTTCATGAGGCTGGAGGGTCTTGGAGACTTTGGTCCTTGGCTTCAGATCTCTGGCCAGCTCAGCTCCAAGTGAGAACTTCCTCTCTTTTCCCCAGCAAACATGCACTGAGCCTCCTGGGCTCTCAGCACTGCTTTAGGGATACCACAGTGAATAGAATCAATAAAGAATCTCTGCCCTCAGGTAACTTACCTTCTAGTGATTTAGTTTTCTGAAAAGTCAAACATTGAAGCCCATTCTTATCAGAATGAGAAAGAATCAGTCAGGTGACAATTGTTTTGTTTTGTTTTGTTTAATCCTCACCGGAGGATATTTTTCCATTGATTTTAGAGTGAATGGGAGATAAAGGGGAAGACAGAGAGAAATATCTATGTGAAAGAAACACATCAATTGGTTGCCTCCTGCATGCCGGACCAGGGCCGGGTCAGGAAGGAGCCTGCAACCGAGGTGCCCTTGACTGGAATTGAACCCAGGACCCTTCGATTCCAGGACCCTTGGCCCAGGCTCATGGGAAAAGACAGTGAACCAAACTGGCTACGTCTGGGTGCTAGACAAATAGGAAGGGATCAGGCAGATGAGGCCTCAGTCCTGAGGAGCTATGGTGTAGTGAGGAGAGATAGGCAATGGGAAAACTCCAGATGGTGGTAGGTGTGTGGCAAAAATAAAGCAGGACAAGGGGAGGCAGGTGGGGGCCATGTGTGAGCTGAGGTGTCAATGATGAGCAGGAGCTGGCCTTGTGACTATCCAGGGAAAGTATACTAGGCAGAAGGAACAGCATGTGCAAAGGCCCAGTGGCAGGATTGTGCTGGAGGACTGTGAACAAGATGGAGATGTGGAGGGGCCAGATGTCAGGCCTCATGGGCATGGTCAGGAGTTTGGAAATGTTTTGTGTGATGAGGATTCTCTGGAATGGTTTTAAACAGTGAACTGAACACATTTACTTTTTTAAAATCTCACTCTGGCTGCTGCAGGCGGCAAGACAGGAAGCAAGGAGACCATGCAGAGGTAAGGCACCAGCCAGGTGACCACCCTCCCTCCAACAGGAACACCCAAAAGGCCTTAATGTCTAGCAGTGCTCATCAAGCAGCCTCTGATCAGCTACTTTGGGCCTGACTCTGGACTAAGCAGTGGGACCCACCTCTGGCTTCAGGAGCCTCCAGCCCAGATAGGCTGGGATAAGCAGACCAGCAAACAACTAATTCCACACTGGAGGAGTGAGGAAGGTGTACAAAAGCCAAGAAGGGAACAGAGGGGGAGGTGGAATTGAGCTGGGTTTTAAAGCATGGGTAGCAGCCCACCAGAGTTTTGGATAAAGGGCCCTCCTAGCAGAGGCAAACATTTGAAAGGCACAGAGGTTTGAAGGAATGTATGTCATCCTCGAAATATAAGGTCCCTGCCCTCCTGTAGCTTAGACTCCAAGAGACAGACAATGAAGCAAGCAAGCACATATATAACATAATTTCATATAGTGATAAATCAGTGATAGTGATTATTCTGCCATGGTAATGAAATAGAGACCCAGGGGAAAGGACAGGAATCTTAGCTGGTCAGGGAAGGTGTATCTGAGGAGATTGCATTGGAGCTAAAACTGGAACTGTGACAAGAAAGAGCATTATAGGCAGAGGGATAGCAAGTGAAAATGCCCTGGGGTCTGACTGAGAGATGGAAATCTTCAAATGCTGTCTTGGAACTTAGGGCCACATGGCCCTGTGGTCCTAGTTCCAACCTCTGGTTAGCAGAGAGGCGAGCATTCTTGGGAGCCGTGGCCAGGTGTGTCAAGTGGGTCATCTGGGTCAGTGGAAATTGAGGGGAGGTTCTGGGCCTGAGTGGATGGGTTGTGTCTGTACCTCTAGTTCATGAGAAGCCTCATAACTGGGGAGGGGTAGTAGGTTGTCTCCGAGGGAACTGGATGTCCCAGAGACCATCCAGAGAGCTTAGACCCGAAGGACCTTGGAGACTTGGCAGTGATCTCTGCCTTCAGTGGGGAAGAACAGGGGACTAGGGACAGACAGAAGCATTCCTGGTCTTAATAAGAATCTGGGAGAGCCCTGAGAACTCAAACTGGTGGGATCACAGTGGGGTCAGCACTGGTCCTCAGCTCGGGAATGGGTGGTCTCTGAGCACTGGGAGATGAGAGGCTCAAGTTGAACCAACTGCTTTAGTCTCAACCTGTACAACTGGCTGAAAGCCTAGCTATGAACTTGGCTCTGAGCCTTTGGATATCAGGAGACAGCAGCCACGGTCTCCCATGATGTCCTTGTGGACAAGATGGAGAAGGCTGTGCCAGAGGCCAGGAGATTTGGGCCAGTTTGTGCTGATTCTTGGATTGCGGTTATCTGGTTTCTAGTGGCCTTTCCTGGAGCTCTGTCCTGTCACAATATGGAAAGTGTGCCGTCAAGTTCACAGAGACCACCAGCCCAGGGAGCATGGCAAAAAGAAAGCAAGAGTCAGGACCCACAGAGATCACCAGAGTTCAAGGCGAATTAGACGGAAAGAAATGGAGCTTGCCTGCACGCAGCAGTGCTCACATTCAGAAACACAATTGCATGGGGGAAGGAGAAGCAAGTGGCTTGGCCCTGGCTCCTGGGAAAAGACAGGGAGAAAGTGGCATCATTGGCCCAACAGAAAGTAATCTAACTGGGGAGAGAATTCTGTTGCAGAAGAACCATTCTAGGACAAAAGAGGCTGCCTGTAAGGTGATGAGTTCCCTGTCACTGATTGGAACTTAGGGCCACATGGCCCTGTGGCTCTGGTTCCAACCCCTGGTACCAGAGAGGCGAGCATTCTTGGGAGCAGTGGCCTGGACAGGCTGTGGGTGGGAGTGGTATAGAGAAGGCCCAAGCACTGAAGGGACACTGCATTCAGTGCCCCTCCTAGCCGTGAAAGTCACGGATTCACCACACCCTGCTCACCCTGTACCTCTGCTACAAACCCACCTGGCTCCGTTCCTGTGCCCGGCCTCTGCGGAAGCTGTTCCCTCCTCCGAATGGCCCTCCTCCTCCCTTTCACATTGCTCATTTAACTGCTGCCCATCTGCGTGGGCTTACCTCCTTCACAAAGCCTGCTCTGAGCACCACCTCTGGCAGTCGCTCCCATACCACCTGGGGTCCTCATGTCAGCCTGTGACATCCACTCTGTGCACAGCCTTGGAATGTTGATTGAGGTTTTTTTTCTGCACAAACTGTCTCAAATGAAATAAAGAGCAAAACCCAGCCACACTCCTGCCACCCAGACAGATCTAATGGGTCTCACTTCTATGGGCTTCTTCCATCTTTGGCCGTACACAGATAGAAGGCACCAGGACAGACACACAGGTGGTACACTTCTATTTCGGTCCTCTCACCCGAACAGATCCAAGCAGGCGGGAGCCCAAGCCTGAGGTTCTCAGGAGGTCATGCCCAGCTCCACCCCTGGGCCCTGCACACCTCAGGGCTCAGGCACTGCCTGCCAGAGTGAGGAGAGAGGCTGCATTGTAGGAAGAGCAGAGTTGGGCCAGGCTGAGCCAGATCCGGGCTCTGGAATGAACTCTTTGTGTGGCCTCAGGCAAGTTACTTCACTTTTATTGTCCCCTGTGAGGACAATAGGGGTGTCCTGGTGTAGGATATAGGTGGAGCCCTACCTACCATAGCGCTGGCCGGGGGATGCTCATGCTGGGTTGGTTCCCTTTCCCGTTCCTAGGATGGAACCTGGACTTGGGGGCAAAATAGTCTTGGATTCCAATCCCGACTCTGTCTGGGAGACCCTGGACAAGCTTCTTAGCCTTTCTGAGCCTCCATTTTCTCACTTGTAAAATGGGAGCGTAACCCCAGCTCATAAGATTGTGTCAAAGCATCCACTTTCCTCTCTCTCATTCATCTCAACTGTCTACCCTTGCCCTCTCTCTGGACTGCCCACCTTCTCTCCACCATCTGCCTCCTCCCACCTTCGGCCTGCAGGAGCCTGCTTCCTCTAGTTGGGGGTTCCTTGAAGCTCCCTCCCCAGTGCAGTAAATTCTGGAAAACTGCCATTTGGATGCTCATTTTTGCGCATGACCAGACACCTCAGACCCTGTCCCTGTGCTGGGAGGCCTTGCTGGGCCTCTGGTCAGATGACCCTCAGGGAACACAGAGGAACCAGGATAGGGGTGCCTGCGGGGTCCTTGTGGTAGTGCAGAAGCCCCCTGTGGTATCTGGCACACTGTGTCAGCCTAGAGCAGCCGTTCTCAACCTATGGGTCAAGACCGCTTTGGTGGTCAAACGGCCCTTTCACAGGGGTCTTCTAAGACCATCCTGCATATCAGATATTTATATTACGATTCATAACAGTAGCAACATTACAGTTATGAAGTAGCAACGAAAATAATTTTATGGTTGGGTCACAATATGAGGAACTGTATTTAAAGGGCCAGAAGGTTGAGAACCACTGGCCTAGAGGAAGGCAAAGGACACTCCAGTTCTGAGTCAGTTGGCCCAGCCATGTCTGGCTTGTGATCCTGGACAGGTCACTTCATCTCTTGGAGCCTCCATGTTTGTGTCCGTACAATGGGGAATCCCCCTCCGCCCCAGGACTCCAGTCTCCTCATCTATTACCCAGCAGCATCTACTCTGATGTCCCCAGTGCTCCAGGCACAAAGGAAATCATGAAGGCCTGGAGCTCCTTCCCCAGGATGGCCAGGCAATCCCCAGCCCATGTCCGGTTCTTCAGACCAGGCGGAGTAGAAACAGTCAGGAATCGCAGGCTCACTGGTCCCTGGGTCCAGGTAGTAGGGTGGGGGCGCCAAACCAGAGCACAGCTGCTTCCAACTGCTGCCTACAGAAGTGCCCCTCAGTACGGCTGCTGAGTTCTCTGTGCAAGTGGAGCCTCCCAATGTTTAAATGTTGGCAAGAAATCCCTATTCTTTTCAAGCCTGTGTGAGCCAAGCAACAGATGGGTGGGCCCTAGAGCACAAACTCTGACCTGGGCCCATTTCTTTTGTTTTAATTTTTTATTTTAAGATAATATCAAACTTTCAGAAAACTTGCAAGAACAGCACAAAGAATGCGTACGTGCCCTTCCCTCTGATTCCACTGTGATTACCGTTCTGCCCTGTCTGCTCTCTCAGGAGCCTCCCTCTTCCTCGTCACACACGTGATTGCCCTGGGCCCCTTCACATTTCAGACTCTGCCCTAAGAAAAGGTATTCTCGTGTGTAACCACAGCACAACTATCAATTCAGGAAAGTCGACATTGATGCAGTACTGCAACCTAAGATACTGTCCATATTCATGTTTGCCTACTGTCCCCAAGCATTCTCCAACTGGGACCCAGTGCAGGGCACTGTGTGGCATTTGGGTGTCCTGCCCCTTCAGCCTCCTTTAACACGGAGCACCGTTCACGGAAGGCCAGTGGTTTTGAACCTCCTGGGTCATGAACTCTGGTGACAGTCCCATGGAAACAGTGATCCCTCTTATGAGAAATAAATACCTAGACTTGTGATTTTGCAACTTTTCAGGGGATTTACAGATCCCTAGAGAACCTAGTCTTGTCTTGATTTGCAGCTGGGGAAACTGAGGCCCAGAGCAGTAGTGTAAGGCTCCACAGAGGGGAGGGCCAGAGAGAGACCCCAACCCTCTAGCCCCTCAGCCCTGTACTCCTGCAGCCCCCATGAGTGAGCTCTCCTCCAAGGGCCCCATGACTTATATTACCCAGCAGCATGACCTGTTTGAAATGTCTTATGGTAAATTCCATCGGAAAGCCAACAACTAGGTGCCATCAGTGTGGCCATGGAAGGGCCAGGAGGCCAGGGTGAGGGCTTGTCCTCAAAAGCAGCAGGGTCTGGCTCCAGCAGGCCCATTAGCTCTGCCCCCTACAGGACCCCCCAGCCTCCTCCATCACCACTGGAGCCAGAGTGTTAACAGCACGAGGTTGCACAGGACATCAGCAAACCCTCTTGGGCCTGCTGCCCACCCTGCCCATCGAGTGGTAGGCCAAGCATGGAGAGCCACCACTGCTGCCGCCTCCGGGAGCCTAGGACGATATCATGATGCTGGAAGGCCCAGTCTGCTGCTCGGCCCATGCTCTCTCCATTACACTACCCTGCCTCTTCTCCATGAGAGGCAGTGGGGTGTAGTGGATAGAGCACGGGTTCAAGTCCCGGCTCCATCGCTCACAGCTGTGTGACCCTGGGCAGAGAGGCCACAGATGGGTGGAGGGGCTTGGGGGGTTGTGCTTGCACCAGAACCTACCTCACCGAGCTGTTGTGAGGGAGACAGGCTCATGGGCACTAAAGCACTTTGCCGACTGTCTAGTGCTCTGTAAGTGTGCGTTATTACTGATAGCAACGGGGCTGGGAATCTTATAGCTTTGCTTGGTGTTTGTGCCTAGAGGCAGATGATAATCCCCAGAAATGGCTTCCCTTCTTTTTTCACATCTCTACCCCCAGAAAGAGACCTTTTGGAAGGTATGACCTCACCCCCCTTCCTGTCCAGAGAGAGGCCTGGGAAGTCAAAACTGGGAGAGCGAAGAGCACTGGGTTCAAGCCCTAACCTATGCCTCAGGTGCTGTACAACCACAATTAGACATTTGCCTTTTCTGGGCTCAAAAGCTGCATTTTGTAAAACTAGGCCTCTCCAGCTCTGCAAACAAGGGCTCAGTGTACCCCATTTGCCACTGCATGAGGCTTTGGCCCCAAGACAGCTAACACCTGTCCAGGTCAGGTGGGGGCCATTTCCTACTGCTCATAGCAAGTCTCAGGTAGAGATGAGCTTCGAGCCTGCAGTCGGGAAGGTTGTGGCCTGCCGTCTGCTACCAGGTTAAAGGTAAGGTTCCGGTGGGATAGGACAGGCTGTCCAGTTGGCAGAAGCCACAGTGTTCCCTGGCCCTGAGCTCCTTTCTCTCTCACAGACAGACAGGAGCTGGATGGCTGACCCAGCTCCCCCACCGCTCTCCTGCCTTCCTCTAGTTTCCTGCCTTCCAACTCTGCCATAAGCCTCCCCGGCAAGGTGGGAAAACAGAGACTAGAGCCCCACCCTCACCCCACCCCAGCTCTGCCCTCTCAGCTGAATGTGGAGATGACCTCTTGAGGCAGCTTCCCTGTCTGTGAAATGGGAGGGAGATGATAATTACTCACAGAGGGACTGTGAGAGCCAGGAGGAGAAGGTAGCTCAGATAGTAATTGACACACAGTGAACCAGCTCAGTAAAGATTAGTTCCCTTCTTCCCTCAC
>NW_006286675.1:3197219-3201449 GCF_000327345.1 Myotis davidii | reverse complement strand
CTGAACACCAAGCAAACCCCAACTCTGCAGCCCTCACACAGGCTGCTCCATGGTCCTGCTCCTCTCCCACTCCTCCCTTCATGAGCCCAGCTGATCCACTGCCGTCGCCTGTCCCACCTCCCACCTTTGCCTGGGCTGTGCCCCCTGCCAGGACACCGGGCCCTTGGATCTCTGCTGTCTTGTGGTGTTATTGATCTGTGTGTCTGTCTGCTCCCCTCAAACCCAGATGGACTGTGAGCTCCTGGAGGGCAGGGATCACAAGAGACTCTCCCTTCCAGCCCCAGAGCCTAGCACAGAGTTGGCACTCCCCATATCTGTCCATCAAATGAAAAGTGTGGCCTGGCAGGAGGCTTCACATTTGGTCATCTATCCACACAAGGCTCTGATGGCCCCATCTTAACTGAGATCCAAACTTTCCAAGATGTAGCCTTTTAATGGAGGCTGCCCTACCCCGGCCAGGGATGGCCCTAAGTCTCCAGGAACCAGGGAACCCAGACTTCATCACTGAGAGGTGAGACCTAAGCCAGGCCTCCCCATTTTTCAGAGAACAAAGAGAGGAGAGGGCTGGCCTCAGGCCACACAGCAAATCAGAAGCAAACACCAGTCTGGTTCCCAGGTCCCCTACTCCTTAGCCCAGGGCTCACTTCACCCACCCCCACCACGTTTATATATCCTGAAGGGCTCCATGGGAGCTTCAATGAGGTGGGAGCTACAGGATAGTGCCCAAGAGACCACGGACAGTGAAATCTTGGTGCAAGGCCCTGCGGGGCCCCCACACCCAAAGGGTTCTCACCTTGGCCCCTACCCAAAGACCCTGTAGTTTTCCTTTGAGAGATTTAGTCATCCAACCTTTTATTTGAATGCCTGTGGTTCTGCCATTACAGCCACAGGCTTTGGGGTTAAGCATTGCCCTCTGTAGAGGATTCTGGAACTGGGGTGCGACAGTGTAGGGGGAGTGACCTGGTACACTCAATTCTTCCTCTGGCAGAAGGGGCAGCCAAGCCCTGAGGTCCTTGTAGGAGAGAGATCCTGGTAGAAGAGAAGGAACTAAGGGGAGGACGTTTTGGATGAGAGTTAGGGGAAGAGCATTCAGTAACTGTGAGCAAAGGGGGTGGGGGACTGGACACAAGGCCCAGTGAGCTATGCACACTCCCAAGGCAGAGGCCACGGGGCAGGAATCAGTGGTCAAGGGCCAGAAGAAGGCCGGGGTTTAAAACAGAGGGTACTGACCGAATTTGGACTTTAGGGCATTTTGGAGGGTGTCTGAGCTGGGGGACAGTGGTCAGAGCTGAAGCTGGGGCACAGAACGAGGGAGGGCCAGAAGGAGAGGTTGATGTCCCAGCTACTGCTGGGGCCTGGAGGACCACCTGGGGCTCATCTGAGGCTGGGCAGGGGGCTGTGCCTTCGTGTTGTCCCCTGAGTTATGGCCAGAGGTCACCTCCCTGGCTTCCTCCTCCTTCCTCCCTCCTCCGTGCCTCCCAGTGCAAAGCCGCCAGCTCCCTGCAGTGATGGGAGTGATTAGATTAGAAGGTGATTTTGGGGTCTGATTATCTTGGGTGGAAATTGGCCCCCTGTGTCTTTTTCCATCCCACCTAGAGCTGGGGAGGTGGGGAGCAGTATTTCCATTGCCACCCAGGCAGAACGGACTTTCACAAATGTGTTTAAGACCAGGGTGTGAAGACCTTGTTTCCTGGAGGGACAGATGACAAAGAAGATAGTCTCTATCCACTTCAGACAGGAAAGTTCAAAGCCTGGCTCTGCCCCTCACCAGCTGTGACCCTGGGCAAGCAACTTCTCCCTGAGCCTCAGTTTCCTCCTCCATAAACTGAGGGTCAGTGTGAGGACTCAGAAATGACTGCTGTGAGGGGCTTAGCACACTGCCTGCACAGAGCAGGTGTCCTCCAGAAGGTAGTGCCGGTACCGGCAGTGCTGTCTGCACTCTGAATGCATGAAGTGTGTTCCTCCCTCACCTTTAAAGATCTACAATGACCCCACCCCCACATGACCTCTCTGGGCCTCAGTTTCCTTATCTAACACTGCTGGCATTTAACAACCCCTGCTGACAGCCCACACACAAGCTGAGCTGGTGCACCACAAAGCATTTTAGCAGCAAGTCATCATATTATCCAGGGACCCGTTACTGGGCCCTAGTTCTCCCTCTTTGTGCTTCTTAGGGGCTAGTTAGGTTGCAGGGGTGCCTGTGAGAGAAAGATACCAGGCCTGGGATGGTTGGCCTATCAGTGTCCAAGCTCATTCTGTGGTCCTCACTGTTCCCTGACCAAAAAAGCACTGTCCTTCTGTCCTGTGAATGGGCAGGGAGCCAGCAGAAGAGCTCACGTCTGAGGATCTGGATTCTGTTACAGATTGCCAGGTTTCATGCCCCCCTGGGAACCTCATGGCTTAGTTTACCCACTCATGGATAGACACACTGACCTTTCCCTGCCTTAAAGGAACTTCCTGGAGTGTGTTTTTCTGCTCTTTAAGATCCTGAGATACTGGAAGCCAAGGCTAGAACACCACACGCATGCACACACATTCGCATATGCACAGATACACGCACAATCTCACGATTGTTCAGATCCTGGAAGGAAAGGGAAGGAGTGGGTGAAACATCTTGGAAAGTAGAAATAGATTTCCTTGCTTTAAGGGAAGCACTTCCAGTCCTGACTCAGAACTTCTTGACACTTGTTTTAGATACAATTCTAATCAGTTTGTTGACTTAGACTTCAAATCTGAAGCAAATTGGAAAACGAGGAGAAGGCTGTTAGAGACCAGTTACCCTGATAATAGGGAGAAGAGGCAATCAATCTTGAGAGGAAAGAAGGAAAAACTCTAAAAAGCAAAACTGGATTCAAGAAGCAAGTCATCAGGGCTGTTTAGTGTTGGGGGTCAGCACCCATGGCCATTGGGACCCTCAAACACTGTCTTGCAAACTCAACATAGTTCTTACTGTGCAGCCTGAGGAAGGCCCAAGACTGCTCCAGGCCAGGACTGCATCTGACTTCTCTATTGAAGAAAGAAGCATGTGCTGCATTGTAGAGAGCGCTCTACCCAGAGCAGTAAAAGTTAAAATCAGGGAAAAAATGGGCACCTGACTCTTCTTTGCTAAAGAGAGTGGCCACTGGCAGGACCAAGGGGGCCTCCCCAGGTGTGTCCTGCGCCTCTGCAGGGGACACCACTCCGGCCCAGTCAGCTGCAGGTGCCAACTCTCTATTGGTGAGTGGCCCATCTGTTCTGAGAAAGCTGCAGGGCCCAGGAGCTATGTGTTTCCAACGCCACTGAGGATAAAGGGCCAGCAGCCTCCGGATGTCAGGCCTGGGCTGTTGTAGCTGCTGCTCATTTCTTGTACCGGGTCCCAGTGCCTTCGCTAGGGTCACCTTGTTTCCTCAGTGAGGCCACAACTTCAGTGGTTTCCCTTTTCCCCCCATACTTTTCCAATTTTTTGATTGTGGTAAAATACACATAACATAAAATTGACCATTTTAACAATTTTTACGTGTACAGTTCCATGACTTCCTAGTGTGTTCATATTGTTGTGCAGCCATCACTACCATCCATCTCCAAAACTTTTCCATCTTGTAAAACTGAAACTGTCCACATTAAACACTATCCCCCCCATGCCCCCAGCAACCAGTATCCTACGCTTTCTGTCTCTGACTCTGACTACTCCAGGGGCCTCATGTAAATGGAATCAAACAGTATTTGTCTTTCTGTGACTGGCGTATTTCATTTAGAATTTGGTCCTCTAGGCTGATCCATGTGGTAGCATGTGTCAGAACTCCCTTCCCTTTTAAGACTGAATAATATTTTATTATATAGATATACCACTCTTGCAGGGGGTTTACCTTTGCATTTTATCCTCATTCTGCAGGAGACTTCCTAAGTGGTCTTGGACAAATGATTCCCTGACCTGTACAGTGGAGGGGCCTGCCTTACACTAGCAACAAGACACTCCGGTCAAACAAAAGCTGACACAGAAACTCCAAAGATAAATAAAAATGGAGACACTCTGACCAAAGGCCTCTCACCCTCCCCACCTCCACCCCCACCCCCAACAGCTGTTCTTGCTGCCCTCTGAAAAAATTCCAGGGCCCTTTGAAACCCAGTTTAAAAAAATCTAAAATTCCAGGAAAGAGGTTCTTAACTTTTCTTGCACCACGGACTCCTGGGGAAGTCTGGTGTCATCATGTGCCACCCCTACTCGGAATTATACTTTGAAATGACTAAAGA
>NW_006286675.1:3188842-3197138 GCF_000327345.1 Myotis davidii | reverse complement strand
ATATTCTTTTACCAGAACTTTAAAGAGAGGGTGGTGTCCACTTTAAGAAGTCCTGCAAAGGTCTTAGTTGGCATTTCTTTGCTGGTTATAGAACTAAGAAAAATGAGGTCTCATTCTAGATAAATCAATAAGAAAAAGAGAGGGTGGTCCCTGCTTGGCCTGTAAGGTTGAGGGAGGAGACGCGAAAGAGAGATAGAGGCAGGAGGGAATCTCCAAGAGAGCATGGCAGGTGGTAGGCCTGAGCTGTCTTGAGGCCTAAGAACTGAGGTATAGCAGTATATGAGCCCCAAGCCCATCACAGTGCTGTCCCAAAGTGAAGTCATCCTAAAAGGTTCATAGTTTGAACCTTGACTATGGGCAGTACCCTTGGACCTCAGCAGGCAAATTGCCAGCAGATTCTGGATGGAATTCCTTCCACTCTTTTGGGGAGGGGACTTGGTTCGTGCAATGGTAACTTGGATTCCATTCCCTTCTCCAGGGACCCATGTGATGGAGGGCTCTGGACGGATGGTGGTGACCGCTGTGGGTGTGAACTCTCAGACTGGCATTATCTTTACCTTGCTGGGAGCCGGTGGTGAGGAGGAAGAGAAGAAAGACAAGAAAGGTAAGCCCAACCCCCTTATGGACCAGGAGAGGAGCTCTTAAGGCCACTTTTTTGTTGTTGAATCATTCACTCCACAAAATAGTTATTGAGTGCCTTTTATGTCCATGCCCTGTGCCAATAGCCACATCCTGCATCCTCAAGGCCCTGCTCATGCCAGGAGGGCTCTGTCTGTTCCATCTCCAGGGTCTTGTCCCAGTCTCTGTCTTGTCCAGTCATGTCATAGAAACCCCTCCTTCTTCACCACTGGACCAGGCCAAGGATGCTGAGCATTTGTTGAGTCTCCAGCCTGAGGTGTAACTTGGTCCCATCTGCACCCCTCTCATCAAGTAGAAATCCCTACCTGGGAATATTTTTCCACTCTTCTCAACTCCACTGAGCAGAATGGCAAACCCATTCATCATATATTCTCCCCAAATAGGGGCAGAGAAGCTTCTAGGGAAGGTGGTTCCAAGTCAACTACTATGAGCCCCTCTCAGATGCCCCTGTCACTGCCACCTCACCTGGGTTCTGGCTCCTCCCCCTGAAAACAAGTCCTTCTTCCCTGAGCCCTCCTCAGAGCACCAGGCTAGCAGCCTGGGCTACAGGTGCCTCTCAGAGGAGAAGAGGAATGCTTAGAAGACATAAGAGCCCAGGCCTCTAGCCCTGGCATGGCCGGCTCCTCACCCAACACTCACACTTGGTCAGAACAGCTCCCTCTCACATCTTTAGTCTTTTGTCTTGTCTCCTTCCCCAGGCTCCAGAGGAAGGTCCCCAACACCCAGACTTTCTGAAGTCCAAGAGAAGGAGATGATAGCAGGTGACCTGTCCTAGGGCTTTAGGGGCAGCCCTGCTACCTCCAGTTCTCAAAGGTCAACCAGGCACAGAGCCTGGATGACAATCAAAAGTTACTTGTCCCCAAAGGTGAAACCCATTACCTACTAGGGTTCCCTTAAGATTATGGCTTCCTCACCAATAGGGATAATGGAACTAAGGTGTGATCTGTGAAATCCATATCTGGAGAGCAAAAGGAGAGCTCAAGTTGAAACTGAGAACGAAGTCCTAGCCAAGAGACCCAGAGCATGTCAGAACAGTGTCCATGCAATGACATAGAAGCTGACCTGCTGTGGCCCCAGGTTACAGGCAGTTGGGTAAATGTGGGCAGTTGGACAGGATGCAGCAACCTTTGACTGTTTCCTTGGCCTCACTGGGGCCTGGGTTAGGGGCAGAAGTTCCTACAGGCCACACCTGTGTTTTTTAAAATGCCAGTAGGAAGACAGGCCTCCCCTGCCCCAAAGCACAGAACAGAGTCTCTCATTCAACATTTACTTACACTCCAACTAAATGAGGGCATCAGTGTAGAGGGAAGAGGTGGGAAGTGGAGGCAACATGGCAGAGGAAGATGGGGACAGACTTGCCCCTTACATCCTCGTGAGCAGCACAGATAGGGCTGGGGCCCTCAGCACTGCCATCCCATCATCTCCATCAGGGACATTGCTTAAAGCCTGATAACTGTGAGTCCCCATGTCCAGAAGACCTTGGTCACGCCAGGATGTGTGTGTGTTTGTGTGTGTGTGTGTGTACACAGATGAGGCTGTGTGCTTCTCCTTCATTAATATGTCTCAAAAATCATCACACAGGTGTGAAGAAGGGGGATGGCCTTCAGCTACCAGGTACAGTAAGACACCCTTCAGGGTAGATGGGGCTTTTAGAAATAGCAGCAGCCTTTGACCACTGAGCCTGGGCCCTAGATACCAGCACACAGCTGGAGGAGGCTCCCTGACTGCAGGGGCACTGCCAGACCCTCAGCTGTGCCCCCAGGTGATGGCAGTCCCACAGGACAAGCCAGCACCTCATTCTACCTACTTGGTCCTCCAGTGCATCATCCTGTGGGCCAATGCCAATGGCATCACCAATGTCTCCACCTGGGCCTCAGCCCCACACACATACATGCAGGGGCCCGTCACCATGGGACCCCCCACAATCCTGCTCCCCTGCATATCCCCACAGAGCCTGGCTGGCTTCCCCTAACCCATGGTGTGTTCACTTCACCCAGCAGTCTCTTCCCTCTCCTTCCCACAGAACCTGTTACCCCACCCCAAGAAAAAAAACAACATGAGTGAATTTGACCATCTTGTATCATCTTTTAATTTCTAAATTAAGGGAAACTTGCTAGGACCTTCAAACAGAATGTGACATGTTCGATTTCATCTTTTAAATGATGGGGACTGCTGATTAGGAAGGAGGAGGTGGCCATGGGTGGTGACCTGAGCTAAGGATGTGAATCCTGCTAAGTCACAGCCCTCAACAGATGTTTTGCTAGCACAAGGGATGGTGATCATAGCAATACCCACTCGGAATGGCCAGGGCCACAGTGCACCAGTTGTTGAATGTCTTGAATTGACTCAGTACCATTGGCCCCTCTGATGGGAAGCCAGAACCCCTCTCCTCATAGAACTCTAACGGGGATCCCTACCTGATTGGTTGAGCCAACTGGGTGCATCTGTCTAGACCTCACCACAGAACAGTGCCATCCCGCCTAACCACATTGATCATATTCCATGTTTTATTTCAATGACCCTCCATGCCTGAGTTTTCCCCCCTGACTTCTGTGGCATCTCTATGAGAACATTTCACCCCCACCCCTGAATTTGAGTTTCTTGATCTCCAACAGAGATTTTCTTTGAAAACTATAGTCATGTTACTTGCCACAAGTTGGTTCATGTCTTTATTGTTGTTGCTGTTCTGCATTGTTGCTTTTCTCCATTGTGACACACTGCATTTTCCATCCCTCCCACCCCCGCAGCGGCCGATGGTGCGGCAGGTTCAAATGCTGCAGATAGTGCAAATGCCAGCCTAGTCAATGGTACGTCTCCCATGGCAAGCTCTCGGTCTCGGGTGGATGGGCGTCTTCTCCTCCACCCCCAACTTTGGGCTGGCCTCTCCCTATTCTGGACCCGCACAGATCTTGGATGTGCATGGACAGCTCTGGGACAGTCGTCCTCTCACATGGGGCAGGCGCTTAAGAGAGAAGCCACCACCGGGAATCAGCTCCACGCCCCCTTGCGGCACCAAAATGGCACTGGCTCCTGTGGGGCCTTTGACCCCCAGTGGAGCTCTGAAGAGGAACATGACTTTGGCTTCAGATTTGGCCCCAAGAAGCAATGTCCCACCTGCGTGGCCCTCTCTTAAGTACGTTCCTGGCCCCCGCTTTGGGAAGGAAGCCTGGGGTCAGGACCTGGGCTGAAGCTGGCGTCTGGGTCCTCAGTGAAGGCTCCAGTCCTCAACTCTAAAATTACCTCGAGGCTGGGGGATCCAGGCCAAGTTTCAGCTCTTTGGCCCCACCCCATAGCATGGCTGAGCCACCAATAGACATTTCTTCCTCTTCTCTTTCATGGAGCGAATGGGCAAGGGGTTCGCTTGGGCTCAGGCCTGGTCTGTCCCTCAGATGTGGACTGGTGTTTCTTGCTGTTGCCTGTGCTGGAGCATTTGTCCTGGGTCTGTGCATTCTGACTGGCCCCCTCGGGGAGGGAGCTGCCACTGAAGCTGGTCCGCGTCTTATCTCCTCGCACACAGGCAGGGAGGAGTTCCGTGCACTTGCCTCCAAGCCTTTAGATGTCTTATGTCTCTGCCCTCTCATCTTCAGAGCAGTGAAGCTTCTATTACTCAGACAAGTTCCTTTTTCCCAAATTAGGTAGCAAGAGAGTCGCCCAGGCTGTTTCTGAACTGCTGAGAGCTGTTAGGGCTCAGTCATGAAGCCAGTGCCCCAGCATCGCTGCATACCAGGCACCGGGCTGCGGGTTTCTTATCCATTGTATCATTTACTCCTCACCACTCCTGGAAAACATGGAGATCTTGTCCCACCTCATCTTGCCCCAGACCAAAAATGGAAGCACTTCATAGATGTCAGGGGCTGGGCAAGACACTTCTGCAAGCAGCGTCTTGCCAAGAAGGGCTAATTTGGGTGTGGGTCTATTTCAGGAGCAGGAGGAGAATGGAAGACAGCTTGGGTTGTGGGAGGTGTCATTCGTCAGGGAGGGGTGGTGAGGGATGACAGAGAGAAACGTAGGCAAACCCAAAGCCTAGGAGGGAAGGAAACAGGATGTGGCATCCTGCCTCCCCCAGGGTAATGAGCCTGCATCTGGGCTGGCCGGTTCCTAAAAAAGGGCACCTTCACTTCCAAACCAAAGCAGAAACTCCAAGTACCCCAAGAAAAACTGCAGGAAAGATGGGGAACTGACATTTCTCCACCACCTAGGCACTTTGCAAGCATTTTATGCTTGCCATCTTATTTAACCCTCATGACAACCCTGTGATACAGAATTTATTATCCCACTTTAAAGATGAGGAAACTGAGGCTCAAGGAGATCAAGACCCTAGCCCAAGGTCACAGACCTAGAAAGTAACATAGCTGGGATTTGAACCCAGGCCTGGCTGGCTCTAAAGTGTGTGTTACTCTGCTGGATCCAGAATTTCCCGATGGAGTATGTCTTGAAACTTCCCAAGGATATTAAGAGATCTTGCCCCCCACCTCCCAAGAAAAAGATCCTGTGGTCAAAGATGTTTAAGAACCTCTGGATAGAACTGGTGTCTTCCCTGGTGGCAGGACTCCTCACTGCCTTGAGTATGCTGGTGTGTAGTGGCAAGTTACAGAGCCATGCAGGAGTTCCCAGTCTGATTTGGCTGGAGGACATTTTCTGACTGAATCTGTGGGATTGTTATGCCTGCATAATATACTTTGGGAAACAGTGCTCTAAGCCATTAAAATGCCATCAGAGGAACAGAAGGCTGGACATTTCCTAGAAGCTTGTTAGAAATGCATAATCTTAGGCCCCACCCCAGACCTACTGAATGAAAACCTGCATTCTGTCAAGCTCTCCAGCCTCTGAGAGAGTCCGTAGAGGTTGAGAGGTGCGGGGCTGAGGCGTGGTGAGTGAGAGTATTACTGTCCCTTCTCCCTCCCTCCTCTGAGCCAAATGAGGATAGAAAACAAATTAGAGATAGAAAACAAATTCAGTGGCAGTATTCCCCCTGCTTTTACTCTCCCAAACCCCATCCCAACTGAAAGATGGTTGGGCACCATTCATCTTGGAGGATTATGACTGCCATTATTCTTTTATTTTTTATGATTATAAATGTAATCACTGTTTAATACATCTCTTATAATCATGATTAATAATACATTACTCTTAACTCCAGACATTTACAGGGCACTTTGAAATTGTTGCATTTCACAGAGAAAGAAATGGAGAAGCTGGGAAGGGGTCTCCTCATTAATGGTCTGTCTCCCCATGAGTCAAGTCACCTCTCCATGAATCCTCCACATCCATGCTTTTCACACCCATGTCCCCGATGATCCTTGAAGAGAACAGACCCATTTGGCAAAGCTGCATCTGGCATCGGATGCAGAGGGGCCTCCTAGTCTCCACCCAGTTCCTATCTTGGGTCCTGTCCTACATCCCAGCTCCCCTGAAACACAATCCATGCCACATGGGGCCAGAACTGGCTGTCCCGCCACAGTTCAGGGCCAGGCAAGCCCCCGTTTAGCTGAGGAGAACCCCAGAAAGTCCTTTGCTTCTGAGAAACCAGGCCATCTGCACCAGAGCACACCCAGAACACAACTCCCTTCCTCAAGCAAATGCATTGCTGATTATTTTTCTGGCCACGTGGTCACTGTGGATATAAAAGAGGAAATTGCTAGCTTATTTAATGGGCACACGCATGGGCTATTGCCCCTGATAATATGCAATACAAATAAAGGCCCCTTTGTGCCATCTAAAAGGAACTACTGAAGCGGAGTCCTCTGGTGCCCAGTTCATAAAGTTATGTTTTAAAATAAAGATAATTGTGTAGTTCATTTCTGTTTGCTCTGAAAAGGCCTTTTTCTTTTTTTGTTTCTTAATTTTGCAGAAAGAATTTTACAATAGAGCAACAGGGCCTTTCTCTTTGATCCCAGCTGGGCCACTGAGCCTTTGCTGTGAGAGGCAGTGGAAAGAGGGGGAGTGGGGTTGAGGTCCGTGAAGGCCACTGTCCCTCCCCGCAAGTCCCTACAGTGCGGTGTGGTGATGGTGATGACACTGTTGATGGAACTAATAACATAGCCCAGGATGTTCTATTTGAGGACTGCCTCTAAACCTTCCCTGGTCTCAGTTTCCTCATCTGTAAAATGAGCGAGAAAAGCCCGCCTTGCAGGGTGTCAGGGAGACTGACGGGAGATGACACTTGCACACTGAAAAAGGCTGAATGGGCCAGTGATTGTTACTAAGGCCCTTTTAGGTATTCTGGGGGGAGGGGTGAACCTTGCACCCCCATTTTACAGAGGTAGGAGCAGAGGCTGGGAAAGGAATGCCACATAGCAAGTTGGTGTCAAACAGGGGCTTTGGGAACCCAGTCCCCCAGTGCCACCTCAGTGCCCCTACCCTGGGCTCAGAGGGCTGAGAAGTGGCTGTGTTCTCCCCGACTGGGTGGAAACATGCACACACTTTAGAGCCAGCTCTCCATTTACCCACTGAGACCCGGGCAGGCCTCAGTTTCTCATCTGTAAGTGGATATAAGTATAGGGCGTCCTTGTAGAGATGTGGTGAGGACTAGATGACATCATAGAGGTCATGTATGCACCTGGCACATGGTGCGTTCTTTCGGAACGTGAGCTGTGGGACTCACCTTTGCAGCAAATGTCCTGGGGTAGCTGACCTCCTTAGGCTCCTCCAGAGGTGGTGAGGTCTGCATGTAAAGTTCTGGGCAAGCTTAGTGGGCAGGCCTGGGGGAGAGGGTGTCCCTCTCCGCAGTGCCAACAGGTGAAGGCAGGTGTCTCAGCGACCAGATAGGAGCCTCTGGTTTCTCCCACCTACCAACACAGCCTACACCTCTGGCTGTGGACAGTGCCTCCCAGGCAGCCCTGATTAAGGGATGGAAAGCTCTAGACTCAGCCTTTCTCCAGCACTATGCAACATCAGACCCTGGTATGCAGGGCCAGGGGTGGGGCACTCATGGGAGCCCACCAACCCGACCTTTCCTATCTAACATTGTCTGAGCTGGTCAACCTCAGAATGAAGAGTACACATCCAAACAGAAAGGAGGTTGGCAGCTTCCCCTGGGAGCTGGGGTACTCCCACCAAGGCCCCTGGACACACTTGGGGTACCTCAGAGCCCACCCTTTGCATGGGTTACCCTCTGTCAGGCTGGGCATGGGGTTGTCCATGCCGTGGTTTCACATCCCTTCAGAAGGAAAAGGAGAAAATAGTATTATTTCTTCTGGAGCCAGGAACCAAGGAATACATTAACCAAACTCTTCCCCATGTCCCATTCTAGTCTTTCTCTCTCTCTCTTTCTCTCTCTCATTTTCCTTTGTCTCTTCTCAGCTCACAAAAAGCACTAAGCAAATTACTCATGGGTACCTGAGAACTCTCACTCCTCTGCTTCCTGCAAGCCAACCCTGGTCCCTTTTACCCTCAAGACTGTCCTCTAATCTGTAAGATGCCTAGGGCCAAAATAATTCCCACAGAAACACTCTCTCCAAGCCCCCAGAGAATCAAGACAGACCTGCAGCCAACGCGCTGGCAGGTCTGTTCTTATCTCTGAGGCATCCCCAGTCTCCTGTGTGGAGGGATGGAGTCGGCTTGGCCCTTCCTCCATCTGTGACATGAATGTCCGTGGCCCTGTGGCATCTTTGTGATGACCGATGTGTGTTGTCTGTTCTCTGTTGTGTTAAAATTG
>NW_006286675.1:3160871-3188806 GCF_000327345.1 Myotis davidii | reverse complement strand
TAGGTAAAATGCAGGATGGCACTGTGGACACCAGCCAGAGCAAAGGTAACCCTTTTGTATTAACCGGGTCCTGTGGTCCCTGCGGCCCCTCCCCACCGGTTCTGAGGCCTACGCCAGAGGCAGATGCAGCTGCAACTATGGGTGCCTGACGTCTTTGGGGGGTATAGCCATGATTCACGTGGCACCAGGCCAAATGGAGACATCACCTGGTGAGGATGGGACACCTGCAAGCCAGCTTCTCCCGGCCTTTGAGCTGTGCTGCCCGTTTAGCTGAAAACTTGAAGCTGGTTGTTTGAGATCCTTAGGGGATAAGGAGTAGGACCTCAGGCCACTAGTTAGTCCTGATCTGAATGAGGAGAGGGCTTGGCACCCATGGATGGGCACACTCTCTTTTACCTCTTAAGTCTCCTTTTTTGTCCCTGCTGTCTGGTGATTACTTAATATCCCAACGATATGGCCTAAGGACCACTGGGTAAAGCCCAAGCCTATGTCTTGTTTGAATGTGGGAAAAATTAACAGGTCATTGGGAGAAGGCCCAGAGGAGCCTCCAGCCCACTCCTGCTGGGAGTCCAGGGTAGAGCCTTGTCACTCGCTGCTGTGTCCTGGATTCCAGGCCCCAGGCAGGCTGTGGCCCTGGTTGCAGTGTCTCTGGCTGGAAGAGACAGGACACCACCCCCATCTCAGGGCTTCTGTGCCGGCCATGCAGGGGCCCAGGCAGGGAAGTGGGTATCTCACCACACTCCCCCAGGCAGGCAGGGTGGGGGCCAGCATCCCCACCCTGCAGGCTGACCTGTGTGTGTGCATGTCTGTGTGTCTGTACGTGTCTGTGTGTACACATGTGTGCTCTGCCACCTGCAGCCAAACAGCAGGATGGGGCCGCCGCCATGGAGATGCAGCCCCTCAAGAGTGCTGAGGGCGGTGATGCTGACGACAAGAAGAAGGCCAACATGCACAAGAAGGAGAAGTCGGTGCTCCAGGGCAAGCTCACCAAGCTGGCTGTGCAGATCGGCAAGGCGGGTGAGTGTGCAGGATGCGAGGGGGGACACACAGTAGGACCCCAGGCAGGGCCCTGCCCCAATCTGGGCCTCAGTTGCCTCATCTGTAAAGTGGTGGATTGCATGAGATGGTCCCTGAGACATACCCTTCTCCATCACAGCAACCAATCTGTGCCCTTACACAGTAGGTGCTCAGTTAGCACTTAGAGAGAAGAGTGAAGCTGAAAGCCTGAGTTGTAGGGCACATGGCCTGTGTTCTTGTCCAGCTAAGGTTGTGAGAACTTAGGCAACTAACTTCCCCTAGCTCTGAACTCCTGCCTCCTGGTCTGTGAAATTGGGATGCCCAGTGGTCCCTACTTCACTGGTCGCTATGAGGATTAAAGGAGATTATGCACAGAGTGTTTAGCACTTGGCGGGTGTGGTGACTAGAGAGGGGACAGGTCCTGCAGGGCCTGGAGTTTGCAGGTGTTATCCTGAGGGCAGTGGTAGCCATGGAAGAGGTTTGATCAGGGGATGGCAGGGATGCATTTTGGACTCTGTAATGAGCACCCCAGCTGCAGTGCACAGGAAAGATTGAAGAGGTTGGGAGCAGTGCCAGGATCCCCAGCACAACAAGCTGGGCTTCCCAGCTGAGTTGGTAGCTGCAGGTGAAAGCTGGTGACAGCCCCTCTGGCCCAGGAAACCGAGCCCAGCTGCAAGGTGAGCCCTGCCCATCTGACATGGCCTTGGACTCCCCTTCTGGGTAAGGACGTGGCAAACACCAAGGCCTCCCCACCTGGCTGCTTGTTCCTCCATGGCTGTCTCCCTGCTCTAATTATAGGCACCTCAGTGTGGAGAAGGGAGGCAAATTACAGGCTTGGCTGTCTATATTTAAATTCGGGGTCCTGGTGACAGCTCCCGGCTGCCGGGAGCTTGGCTTCCCGCCCCTGGCGACTGTCAGACAGGGATAGAGCAGGCTCTGAGGCTCCGCAGCTGGAGGGGGTGGGGAACAATGGGCACAGAGATTTCCTCCTTCCCCACCATGGAGGAGACTCCCAGGAAACATGGCACTGCCACTGCGGGGCAGGGCAAAGCGGGGAGAACACTGTGGCTTTCAAAGTCCTCCCTCATCTCCCTCCCCTCCTTGGCCCTGCCAAGGATGGAGTTCAGAGTAGAGCACCTCTGGGTTTGCATCTCACCTCTGCTTTTCTCTTGCGTTGAATCCCCTGAAAGCAGAGCTGAAGCTGGGTGGGCTTGGGATTTGGAGACGGGGTGCACACAGGTGAGACCTGTAAAAAGTAAAGGACAAGATAGGGCCAAGGAAGAAGCCAGATACAGCTGAGGTTTCGGGGAGGAAATCCCAGTCCCCACCTGCTCCATGGGGAACGCTGGAGCAGAGGACCTCTGCAGGGTCTGCTCCACCTTGTAGCAAGGGGTAGGTGGTGTTGGACCCCCCAAATCAGCCGTTGGATATTGGTCACCCAGTTGGAGTGGAGTGCATTCCCAGGCACTTCCTGAGAAGGAGACTCCAACGCCCAAGGGCAATTCTCCTCTGGCAGTGGCACCTGCAGAGCAGCTAAAGCACAGAAACTGGCAAAAGGGATCGCAGGGGATCCCAGCAGGCATCCACCTGCATTTGCTAATCCTACCGTGCCTCCCTGGCTGTGGCCTTGGGCAAGTCACATCCCCTCAGTTTTCTACTGTTTCCTCTGTCAGGAACTCTCTTCACCCAGGTCCTCACCTGACTGCTCCTTCTCATCGTTCACCTGTCTGCTCATCTATCACCTCCTCCAGGAAGTCTTCTCTGGCTACCATCTCCAAACATTTCCTTGTGGTCTTTTGTAGTTTGGGGGGTTTTTTGGGGGGTGGGGGGTTGAGCGTGGGGGTTGGTTTTGGGGTAAAACCACTTAATAATCTATCCTCTTAACCGGTTTTGAAGTGTACAATGTCACATTGTCACTACAGGCACCATGTCGTACAGCAGAGCTCTAGAACGCACTCCTCTTGCATAACTGAAACTTTATACCCCCTGAAAAACAACCCCGGCTTCCCCTCTCCCCGCAGCCTTCTGTTCTCTGCTGCGAGGAGTTTGCCTGTTTTAGGTTCCTCATGCACATCCTCCTCTGTCTGCCTTACTTCACTCAGCAGCATGTCCTCCAGGTCCAACCATGTTGTCACAAACGGCAGGATTTCCCTCTTTTCAAGGCTGACTGATATTCCATCATAGGTATGCACCACATTTCCCTGCTCTTCATCCGTCAGTGGGCAGTTAGGTTGTTTTCTTATCTTCGGCCCCTGTCAGGATCTAGCATGTCATCTGGAGTCTTCTCCACAGCATTATCCGTCTCTGAATTGTCTTGTTCATGTTTGTTTCCCGTCTGCCTTCACCTCTAGACTGTCAGCTTCCCAAGGGCAGGGACTCTGTCTGCTCTACTGCCCTGTCTCTAGTGCCTGAATGCATGAGTCAATACATGGCACTGACTGCACATCATTATTGTGTGAGAGCACCATCCAAGCAGTTCGATTTATCACGTGGTCACTCAACACACATTTCTTGAGCACCTACTATGTGTCGGGCACTGTCCTAGGCACTTTACATGCAGTGATCACATTTGATCCTTACGAAGCCATGTGAAATAAATATGCATCCCCATTGTATAGAGGAGCAGCTGAGGCTCTGGGAGGGTCAAGGACTTGCCCCAGGCCGCAAAGCAAGTAAGTGGCAGAGCTGGGATGTGAGCTAGGCTTGGCCTGACCCCAGAGCCCTTTTGGCCAAGAGTGCGGTCCACCGCTCACTTCCCAGGGCCCCCGACCCCTAGGACCGCCCCTGAGCAAGTCCCTCCCACCCCGTGTTGCAGGCCTGGTGATGTCGGCCATCACGGTGATCATCCTGGTGCTGTACTTCACCGTGGACACCTTCGTGGTCAACAAGAAGCCATGGCTGCCCGAGTGCACGCCCGTCTACGTTCAGTACTTCGTCAAGTTCTTCATCATTGGTGTGACGGTGCTGGTGGTGGCCGTGCCCGAGGGGCTCCCTCTAGCCGTCACCATCTCGCTGGCCTACTCTGTGAAGGTGAGCTTTGGGGAGCAGGACCAGCCAACTGGGGGTCTGTGGGGTGCCCAGGGGCCATCGCTGGGGTTGAGAGAAGAGCTAAGAAGAAGGGAATGGACACATGGGAAGCTCACAGAGAAGATGTAAATGGGCACCCAAACTCACCTGCCTTCAGGGGCCTGTGGCAAACTAGAGAGCCACACCCTAGCTAAAGGGACAACCGTTATTCAGCCCAGCCAGTGTCACCTTGTGGGGACACAGGCCCAGTGTTGCCAGATCTTTACCTTTTTTTTTTTCCAAGAGAAGCCAGAAATCTGGACTTACTATAAACTCTCCTTATTTTTAAACATTGACAATCAATGCAACTTTAAACAAAAAATAAAATGCAGACATCACTGTGCAGGCCCAAATCCATCACACCCAGAAGTCCGGCCGTCACAGGCACGGGGCCCACCATAGCCTTAGTGCGTACATGACTACTAATCTCAGTGGTCATTTCCTACAGTTTGAAAGAAATAAGACTAAAACAAACAGGACGTCTGACTTTAGGAAAGGCCCCTCCTCTTGGGAGTTGGGCTGAAAAGACAAGGTTTTAAAAGCAGTTCAATGAGGACACCTTCCTAATTGCTGCCCTGAGGGCACAGCCTCACCACCCCTGCCCCCAGGCCTATGGCCATCTTCACAGCCTGAGCGCTGAACTGAGCGGGCTAGTATCCCCGTGGGCACTGCACGCCCAGCCCTCCGGAGGGCACCTCCCGCCTGGCTCACCCCCATGTCCTCACACCCTGCGCCCATCCTCTCTCCTTTTCACGCTGCAGGCGGAGGGCTGCACTCTCCTTTCCCAGGGCCCCCATGCCAGGGTGACCCTGCAAGGGTGGAGGCCTGAGCATGTTGATAAGTAAGCCATTCGCTCTGAGACATTGGCAGAGCCGCCGGAGGGCACGGCGAGCGTCAGTTTCCAAGCTGGAATTTGGGCTGGGCTCGCCGATGTAATTTCATACAGAAAAGAGATCTCTAGGCAGGTGCCAGAAAGTGGCAGCGCGGTGTAAAGGATACGGCCCTTATCGCCTCCCTGTTTTCGGGCTCTCCGAGAAACTCCATCCCACAAACCAGAGCCCAAACAGGTCACAACACGATGCTCAAGGGCCAGGGCCCTGGAGATGAAGGTGCTCACACAGCCAGGAGTCAGGACCCTCACAGGAGCCAGCTGAGCTCGGGGGGGAAGGGGTGGGGTCTCCTTGAAAATCCTACGGAGTTGCTTTGGGGGAATTGTGCACAGACATTTTTAGGCCACCGCACCTTCTGCAGCTTGTATCTCTGGCACCTGGTGCCTTTACATGTCTTAGATAATGTTACTTATACAGTCGCTTGATAGACTTAGGACAGCACCCCAACCCAGGAAAAGCACACTTTCCCCTCTCTGAGCCTGGACTTACCCCCCTGGACTTACCTCAAAAGAAAAGAGATGACCACTTAGATCAGCGCTGTCTAAGAGAGATCTAGTGTAAGCCGCAGGTGTGATTTTAAATTTCCGAGTAGCCACGTTAAAAAGAAAATTTTTAAAGAAACAGGCAAAATTAATTTTAATAACATAATTAACTTAACTCCATATGTCCAAATTATTATCAAGCCAACATGTAATCAATATAATGAGTTATTACTTGAGATATATTTTACTTTTTTCACAATAAGTGTTCAAAATTATATGTATATTTTAGACTTACAGCACATTTCAGACCAGCCGCATTTCCAGTGCTCAGTAGCCACATGTGGCTACTGTATTGGACAGCACGGGCCTAGGCCTTTTTAAGCCCAGCAGACAAACCTTCCTCAGCGAGTACAGATGGGCACAAGCCCGCTCGAGGGCCAGGGTCCTGGAGATGGAATGATCCAGCTCGGAGGTTAAACAGAGCTAGGCTCAGATCCCAGCTCGAACCCTCACTGGGTGTGTGCGCCTGGTCACGTCACTCGGCCATGTCTTCTTCAATTGCCAAGAATCCTCCCAGGTTTCATGGATTCTTATAACATCAGGCAAGAAAATAAGTGCAGAAGAACTTTGCAAACTGTAAAGTGTGTTGCAAATTCAAACTGCTGTAGGTCATCCATTCAACATACTTTTATTGTTACAGTTACCACAGGTTACAGTAAGAGACACTGCAGTAGTTATATAATCCCACCAACACTCATCTCGGCCTCTGGTTTCCACACTGTGGGCGGAGGGCCCCGAGGCCAGGATGACCCTGCAAGCGTGGAGGCCTGAGCATGTTGATAAGTAAGGCATTCGCTCTGAGCCATTGTCATAAAAGGTAGTCTAGTTGCACTCTCTTTTTACCCCTGTTATAAAGAGTTACAGTGAGGCGAAAGAATAAAAGAAATCAAATTCCTAGTTCCAGGCAAGAACTACAGCTGATTCAGCAACTTTTACTCCAACATTTCATGTCCCTCCTTGCCTTTTGGTCACTATGATGGAGGGCCTGCATGAAGCAGGATGGTTCCTAGAGAATTACTTTATTTGCATTACATGCTTGAGAACCTGGAAGAAGCTAGGAGTATGAACCTGGGAAGAGAGAAAGAGAGGTGAATACATTCGAAAATTAATAATAATATACATAGTAGGATTCTGTTTTTGTTATGAATTTTTTTTAAAAAGGATGTTGATGTGTGGGGTGTATCAGTTATGAGTGGTAGCATTATGGCTGATTTGTGTGTGTTTTTATGGGTCTATAATTTTTAAAAATTTGTGATTTTTATCATGCAGATTACAGCATGTATTTCTTATAGAAAAAATAAATCTATAGATATTTTTTAAAAACAATAAAAATCTCCTATAGGCCTAGCACCCAAAGATAATGACACTAATATTTTTATATTTTTCCAGATATTGTCCTATATCTATAAACACATACATCCCCCAAGTGTATTTACTTTGGGTGAAACCAAAGTGACAGTGAAAACCAGGCACCAGTTAAAGATGGTACATTTGAGAAAATTCATAATGAATAAAAAATAGTTATATTAGGGTGTAAGAGAAAAATATTTGAAGTAATCAGAGAGGGACCCAATCTTAATTTATCCTTATCCTTATTTTTCCATAAAGAGTGTAGAATACTTCTGTAATCGAAATTAATAGAATCAATTAATCAACTTATTTTTTTTAATCCTCACCCAAGGACATGCTTTTATTGATTTTAGAGAGCTAGGAAAAGAAGGGAGGGAGGGAGGAGAGAGAGAGAGGGAGGGAAGGATGAAGAGAAACATCAGTGTGAGATAAAACATCAATCGGCTGCCTTGACTAGGAATCAAGCCCACAGCATTTCAATGTATGAGAGGACGCTCCAACCAACTGAGCCAGACTGGCCAGGGCAATCAATTCTTTTAAATGGCTCAGCTAATAAAAGGGAGGAAAGGGTGGCACACACAAAGGAGCCCAGGAGTCAGAGGCTGTAGAAACCATGATCCTTTGCTTGTGCAAAAGCAAAGGACCAGACTATAGCAGCCCTTCCTCTTTTACTACATGTTCACCCAGTGCCCCCGGCACCCCATTTCCCTCTTCTCACTGTCTCCCTCTCACATGCCCCTCCCCCAGAAAATGATGAAGGACAACAACCTGGTACGCCACCTGGATGCCTGTGAGACCATGGGCAATGCCACGGCCATCTGCTCAGACAAGACAGGCACGCTGACCACCAATCGCATGACGGTAGTGCAGGCCTACATTGGTGATGTCCACTATAAGGAAATCCCGGACCCCAGCTCCATCAATGCCAAGACCATGGAGCTGCTGGTCAATGCCATCGCCATCAACAGCGCCTACACCACCAAGATTCTGGTAAGTGGTATAGTCTCCACTACAGAGAGCCATCTCCATGGGGGATGCAGAGGTACTGGGCAGGTTCCGAACCATGTTTCATATTTTTTTAATCCTGCTGATGTATTTTCAGGTGATCAGATAGTAAGTGACTTGATTCTCTTTGACTTAGTTTTTATGTTTGTATGACCAAAAACACAGGGTGGGGCAAAAGGAAGTTTGCAGTTGTGAGTACATGAAACACAGGGTTTATTCTTGTATTATGTATTAATTAGTGTATTATTTTCCATACAAACAACTATAAACCTACTTTTGCCCCACCCTGTGTGTATATATATATATTTGTCATTTTTATGACAGAGTGTGTGTTTATTTTTATAAATGTATTGGAGTGCCATTGGTTAATAAAACTATATAGGTTTCAAGTGTATAATTCTATAATACATCATCTGTATATTGGATTGTGTGTTCACCACCCAAAGTCACATTTCCTTCCATCATCATTTATTCCCCTTTATTGTCTTTTTAAAATCCTGTCATTGCCCACCCCCTAAAAGAATCGTTTTAAAAAAAACGTTTTTTATTAGGCAGCTTTGCTACCTAACAAACTACTCCAAGACTTCCTGGCTCAGATCAAAACTATATTTAGCTCACAATTCTCTGAGTCAGCAATTCGAACTGGGCTTAGCTGGGTGGTTCTTCTGGTCTCGATGGGGCTAATCTTGGCAGGACTGGAGGTTGATGAGAATGGCCTCTGCTGAGTGGCTCTTCTCTGCTCTTTGTGATCGGTCCCACCTCCTCCAGGCTTGTCTGTTGTTAAATAATATAGAGTCAACAGAGTAAATTTTAAATATCTTACTGGTTTATTGAATGGTTCATGAATCGGGCAGTATTCCATCTAGCAAAGAGAAAGGAGCTCTGAGGAGCTGTACAAAATGGAAGGCTTTTATAGGTAAAGGGGGGAAAGAGCGGGATTGTTTCAGGCGTAGGTAACCTACTTTTGGGGTTCAGAAGGGAGCTATCAGATGAATTCCCTCACTAGTGCTGACCAGGCAATTCCAGATTGATTGGTTAAGATTAAATTCCTTGGAGAGGCTGAAACTGCCATTAGGTTAGGCATAAAGTATTGGTTTGGTGATGTGGATTTAGCACAAAGGACTCCATTTTGGGCCTCTTACCTCTTTTCTAACAATTCCTCCTTTCGACCAGAATCTGAGCTTAACTGAGAGAAGTGGTAAAACTTTAGGGCATTAACCACTCTCAGCTTCCACTTTGTATTTCTCACAGCTTTTACTGACCCTCAGTGTGATTCAAAGGGCATGACTGAATTTCTGTGATATTCAGGCCACAACTTCAGGTTCACAGTTTTGAAGTCAGTCACTCTCGTCATTCCTTTTCTGGTGATCCAGTCTTAGGAAGTCATCTGCTTGGTTAGTGGCTGCAAACATGCACTTAAAGCTTTTGAGAGACTACAATATGCCAGGGAGACTACTATGACTATGATAAACAGGGTAATTCCCAGTATCTAGAGTGCACTTTGGAGCCATGATCCCCAAGACCTAAAACAATTAAAATCAAATAAGTCAAAGGAATTCCCTATATTAAGCCGAGTAGCCTGCTCAGTGGTCTGATATAATTCTGTTGCAACTTCCTCAGAAGTGTTAATCCAGGTGCAGTAGGTGGTGTTGGCCACAGTTTATAGACACCTTCCTGCTCAGCTAAAAGCGGATAAAGAGACTATTATCAGGAACAACTTTGGCCAGAGAGTCTAGGATTTTTCTTGGGTAGCTATCACCTTAGCAGTGGATTCTGCAGTATCCTCAAGAGTTTAGGAGAGGTTTCTAATCGTAACCTCATTTATATTTACTCCTAACCAGGGAAGTAGAGCTGTCCCAAAGGAAGTGAACCCTGAGTTATGAATGCCTTCTGGTAGGACCTTTCTAACTCAACAATGCAAATTCAGTGGAGTTGACCAAGAAGGTGTCCCACTTTGTTGTGTAAACAGTTAGGGGCTTAATTAGATAACCTAAGAAGTGTTAGCCAGTTGTGTGCCAGCCATCTAAGCATTCATAGGCCCAAGGAAACCGATGACTGCCATAGACAGAGATAAATCCTGTCAGGGCACAAACCACTTCCACTTCCTAATGGACTCATTCGCAGGGATTGTTATACTTGCCTGTTCACGCCAGGGGTCACTTAGGTTTTCAGGATGTTCTGAAAGTAAATCTCCTAGCAGAAAATAAAAAGATGTTTCAAATTCCAGAGGTTACCCCTCTTAGCAATGTCCTGGGAGATATGGATTATGGAGTTATCTTTCCAGGCCAATGCCAGAGTAAAGGAATGAAAGAGAAGAGAGGGTTTCATGCTTCAAGTATGAAGTCTTGACCCAGCCTCTTCGGAGGCAACAGTCTACATGGATGTCAGCTAATTCTCTTCCTAATCAATTTGATGTGGAGTCTCCAGCATTTGTGCAGGACCAGATGTCAGGTGGAGCCTTCTTCAGCTGTGAGATGTGTTTACAAGGCTAGAGGCCCTGAGGTTAGCCTGCAATCTGGATAGGGAGAAGGACCTGGTGTAGTCCCTTCCCAGAATATTTAAGGGCAGTGTTTGTTCTTGATGATTCCAAATCAGAGGGTGGGAGAAAATTGGAAACATTAGTTTGGATACAGGTAGCCAAATTTGTTTAGAAAACTAGCAGAATTTAAGGTCCAATCCAGTTTATAAGCATATAACAAAACCTCAAAGACAATTGTCTTAGCTTGGTTGGTGGCAAGGATTAGAATCTAATACAGACAAAGATGCAAAAAATTTTTCTCCCTACAATTATCCCATTTCTCTTTTCCAAATATAATCACAGCAAAACTAATTTGTTTGCATTAGACTTGGCCTGATTATTTACATAAGTGCAGCAAGAATAGTGGTTACTTTGCTGGAATCTTGTAAGCAAGGTACCAAGGCCAATTTTTCCAAGGGGATTTATTGGCCTTAAAATCATCTGGTCAGCCCTAGCTGGTTTGGCTCCACAACCCTAGTGGATAGAGCATAGGCCTGTGGACTGAAGGGTCCCCGGTTCGATTCTGGTAAGGGCACATACCTCAATTGCAGGCTTGATCCTAGTCAGGACTGTGCAGGAGGCAACCAATCGATGTGTCTCTCTCACGTCGATGTTTCTCTCTCTCTGTCTCTCCCCTCCCTTCCACTCTCTCTAAAAATAAATGGGAAAATATCCTCAGGTGAGGATTAACAAAAAAAGAAAAATCATCTGTTCATATCTGAGTCTATGATATCTTTCTCAAAGGGGATATTCTAGTCCAAACCTTGGTAATATAACCAATATTTCCCACTGTATCCTGTTACAAGAACAGACTGTCATTGGACTTAACTATGTTGTCATGAAAAGAATACTCAAGTTTCACAATTCTGGAGAAATAAAGTAGGGAGTAAAAAGTAAATGTTTCATCTTTGTTTACATAGATATATCTTACCAAATTATTGATAGCTAAAGAGAAAAAATTTCCTGCCGGGCTAGCATGGCTTAGTGGTTGAGTGTCAACCTATGAACTAGGAGGTCACGGTTCGATTCCTGTTCAGGCCACATGCCCAGGTTGCAGGCTCAATCCCCAGTGTAGGGCGTGCAGGAGGCAGCCAATCTATGATTCTTTCTCCTCGTTGATGTTTCTATCTCTCTCCCTTTCCCTTCCTCTCTGAAATCAATAAAAATATATTTTTTTAAAAAAGAGAGAAAAAGTTTCCTTAAGTCTGGTAAAGCAAAACATTAGAGAACCATCGATGCTTCAAACAAGAAGTCAAAAATTATAACCTTACTCCTCAGTTCATTCAGTCCCATGTTAATAATTCTTAGTTCTGCTTGAATCCAGTTTTTCCAGAAATTCTTACCCAGTTCATTTTAAGATCTTAAAGTCATCAGAGAACTGTACTGGTCAGAGTTCTCTCATGAATCTCCTCGAAGAGGAAGCACTTTTGCAGGAACACATTTCTAAAAGCACCAGAATAAAACAATAGCTCTCTGTAATGACCAGACTTTTAAATACCCTTATTAAAGATCTAATAAGAGCTCATTATAATGGAATTGACAATGAAACTTGGTTATCTCTGTAATATATAACAACTTAACTTGATAACAGGAATTGTAGCTGATGACATCACACCAGGACATATCAGATTTCCAAGAATTTCACACAATTTCTGGAACACATAACATATACCCATTCAGATACAACATAAAGAAGGCTTAGTATTACTTCTTCTTTTACAGTGCTTCCCATATGACTTAACATATCAAATAAGCCTAATTAGTTTGTCTCCTTTTATTATAAGGAGAGAGAACAAATCTTTTGAGATGTTTCGAGGACCCTCTGGGAAATCCCAAAGTTAATTCAAGGTCAAAAAGAACTCATTTAAGATTTGATTTAGGGCCAGAACTGGTTTGGCTCAGTGGATAGAGCGTCAGCCTGAGGACTCAAGGGTGCCAGGTTCAATTCCAGCCAAGGGCATGTACCTTGGTTGTGGGCACATCCACAGCGCTGAAGACTACATTAGTTAGGAGATTTACTTAAGTAAACAAACACCTGATAAAGACAACATGGAACATAGGTGATTTTTATTTCAATTACAGTTGACATTCAATATTATACTAGTTTCAGAAGTCTCATTTTAAGTTTTTAGCTATGAGACAAGCACAATAATATAAAACTCACTGATTATAAAACAACTAGAAGCCCGATGCACAAAATTCGTGCAAGAGTAGGCCTTCCTTCTCCCGGCTGCCGGCACTGGCTTCCCTCTGGCACCCGGGACCCTGGCTTCCCTTGCAGCCCTGGCTTCATCTAGAAGGTCATCCAGAAGGACATCTGGTCTAATTAGCATATTACACTTTTATTATTATAGATAGTTGGAATAAATTAACTTTATCTGCTCAGACGGCTAAAGTTTTTCCTACTAATATTTGTGGAGAAGGCACATGATTTTTTCATTCACCTGAATTCCAAATGACCTTTCCACCTTTCATTTTCTTTCTGATAGGAGTAACCTCTGAAGTCTGTAAAACGTTCTTACCTCAAAGATACAGGGAAGGACTGCGAGTTCCTCCAAGGACTTTGGTTTCCCAAGGCCACTACAAGCCTTTGAGATAAACAGGGGAGGTTTGGGGGTTGCTGAAAGAAACAGGTGAACTTTGAACTGCCTCTAGAGCTTATTTCTCGTTTGGCAAAGATGTACAAGACAAGGACAGTTGCTCTCAATTCCCCCAATGAACTCGTTTGCAATTTAAATGACATCATAGATTGATCTACCCACAAATCCTTTTACACGGGCTTTAAAAGGTTTTTTATCCCCTCTGGGTACATAGTTTTTATTTGAACTTAGGGGAAAAGGCCTAAACATTTTTCTATCAGGCTCTGCCATTCGGCCAAATTCTAACCACAGAGCTACTTTGTAGTTTTTAGTCAGGACAAACAGAAAATATTTTTGGCAGCCCTGGCCAGTGTGGCTCAATAGTTAAGGTGTTGGCCCTCGGGTTTGATTCCCAGTCAAGGTCAGGTATCTGGGTTGGGGCACATGGGGGAGGCAACCAATCAATGTGTCTCTCTCACATCAATGTTTCTCTCTCCCCTCCCTCCCTTCCACTTGCTCTAAAAATCAATGGAAAAAATATCCTCAGGTGAGGATTAACAACAACAAAAATATTTTTTACAGTATTGAACAACCCCTTGAACTCAAGAGGGACCCCCAAAGAGGGTGTAAAAGACATTTTATTTTCCTCTTTCTACTGGAGACTGACTACAGACAGAGATCTGGTAGAGCTGACTCTAGTAAGAATTTTCACCTTCCACCGGCTTCTGCCAGTTTTTCCAGGTTCCCACCTGCAGTTCTGAGTGGGGTTTAAAGTAGAGAGTACAGCTTCAATACTGTGTTTGCCAGTATTGGGCAAGGTTGTTTTGTTTGTTTTTAATTGATTTTAAGTTTAGTTCCCCCTTGGCTGTTTTAGGGACTAGTGTAGCCGTTTACCAGAGAATTCCTCAGAGGCTCATCAACTCTGGGAGGGGTCCATATGGGGGCCCTCCTTTAAAGGTAGATGCAGGGGTGTCTGTAGGGCCCTTACCTTGGCAGAATTTTGTTTACGATCTGTAGTCTCTCCAGAGAGGAAAAACAATTCAGACAGAGGATTCCTAGGATAAATACTCAAATAAAGGAGGGGTAAGAGTTGTGTCCATTATATAGCATTTTGTTTTAGATACCTCTTGTCTCCTTAATGCTTTTCCTTAACTTTTGCCTGAAACTTTTAGTGGAGCTATTTTGGAATTTTGTAGACTTTTGGAAGTTTCTGCATGCCAATTAAAGCAGGTATCCCATTCTGTTTGTTTAATTTGGGAGCCTTCACTTCAAAGTGCACTTCTTAAAAGACCTTATCTCATTGGCACATTCCCCCTAATGGCCATTGTAATACCTCTGAGGGCTCACAGCAGTGTAGTAAGACCCCAGCCCAAATGGAGTACAGCCCACATTTCTGTCTGGCTGTATTTGGGGTCTCCAACCTGACAGTTACCAAGCCAAGCTCTCAGAACACAAAACAAGCTTAGGGCGATTTTGCCATTTCTGTAGATATTTATAACTTCTGGGACCCTAGGTCTTAGTTATAAAATAACTAGGTGTGCTGGAAAGTACCTCACTTAAATCTTTAGATTTTAAGGATTCCATCTCTTTTCAGCAGAGTTTTTGGATCTCTCAAAGCCAAAATAATACCTAAAAGGGACATGTTGCTGGGTTGGGGATTGTGCTGTGTTTTGCAGTGACCTTGTTATACAGAAATTTTCTTAAGGTTGGCAGGCTGACCTAGGGTCAATCTAACCAGATCTGTGACCAATTTATCCTAACATGGGAATCTTTGCAGTAGGTGATGAGTGTTCTAATAGCTCCTTTTACTTATTTATTTTTAATATTTTTTCAATTACAGTTTACATTCAATATTATTTAGTATTAGGTTCAGATATACAGCATAGTGGTTAGACAATCATATACTTTACAAAGAGTTCCCCCCTGACATTTCTAATAGCTCTTAAATGCTCAACCAATTCCCACCGATTTTTGTGGTTTCCAAGATTCCCATTAGCAACAACCTTTACCTACTGGACCCCGTCCAGCTCAAGTCAGGCACAGTCCAATCCCAGACCCAGTTCAGTTTTTTTAAGTTGGACCCAGCCCAACTTCAGGCAGAACCACCAAGAGTTTCCTACATGGAACCTGGGGGTTGGGGAAAGGATCAAACCAGCAGACCTCAACAAATGGGGACTGTGGGCTGGGGGCCCCACATAAATGGGAAATTTGGAACTGCCCCTACAGTTCCCACGTGGGTCCTGGGACAGACTCAAGGGCTGGGGTTTCTAATCAGACGGGGACCTGTGGAATGCCATTTAGATGAGTAGCACATTGCAAAGAAAGCAGAGCTCAGAAACAAACGGTATTTGCCCACAGCCCTCAGAGATGGCAAGAAAGACAATGAACTCAAAGGCTTTATAGGGTATCACGCTTATGTTTCCCATTGTCCCAGGATGCCTTCAGAAGTTTGCTTTGGATACCATTAATGCTACCAAATTTGTTAAGTAACAAAAACTCAACTGAGTAAAATTTAAATATCTTATTGGCTAATTGAGTGATTCATGAGTCAAGTAGAAGCTGTACAAAATGGGAGGCTTTTACAGGCAGGAGAGGAAAAGGGTGGATTGTTTCAGGTGTAGGTAACCTACCTATGGGGGACAGAAAGGGACTATCAGGTGAATTCCTTCACTAGTACTGACCAGGAAATTCCAGATTGACAGGTTAAGATGAAGTCCCCTCGAGAGGCTGAAACTGCAGTCAGGCTCGGTATTATGTCGGTCTTAGCACAAGTGACTCCATTTGGGGCCCATTGTCTTTTAACACTGGGCTTGTTCACATTGTCACTATGCTACATTCTATTGACTAACGCAAGTCAAGAGACCTGCCCAGATTCAAGGAGTAAGGAAACAGACTCCATTTCTTAATGGAAGGAAATGCAGACTCACATTGCAAAGGGCATGGATTCTGAGGGGAGACTAATTATGGCCGTTTTCACAACCTACCACCAGTGACACTATGTTGTTAGTGACAGTAGTGGTATTCCTAGCTTTGATAAGAAAAACTCTCATGTTCCTGCCTCCGCTAAGCTGCCATGACTCATCATGCTGTGATCCCTACTTGGTTTAGAAGCCCAGGTTGCCTTTTTTGTAACTCACCAGCATTTGAGCATTTGGGGGGTAGAGAAACAGAATTGTCCATGCAGAGGTCAGCTGGCACCCCGGAAATGTGGGGCATCTCTACATGTGAGCATCTGGTTGCGCAGCTGAGCTTTTTAGCTAACTCTCCAACTGTGCCCTCGCTCTGCCCTCTCCACTCTGCCCCTGAGACCACTCACACCTTCATGAGTAGGTTGGGCTGTGGGAGCTGCCAGCACTTTATTGCTCTGGGGAGGAGAACAAGAATCAGCAGCAAGGGCCGAGGGCTGGTGAGGGGAGGAAGAGGAGCCAGGAGCTGGGGCTGCAAGAACTGCACTCAGAGCTGCAGGCTGAGGGAGAAAAGTAGGTTGAGAGGACGCATGCAGGCAGCGAGAGAATCCGAGGTGATGCCAGAAATGATGACGTTTTTTGTCTTGCCCTTGCACCCCCACCCCCAGGCCCAGTTTGGAATTCAAGGGAGGTGAGCAGTGCTTTATTCCATTCTCCAGGCCTTTCTAAAATAACGGAGGTGCTGTTAATAATCTTATCCTTCAGACATGGCAGACAGGGGAACAGGGTGGGTCCCAGAGCAGGCTTCGGGTGAAGGGGCAGCCACTTGGATTGAGATATATGTTATGCAATTACAGTAAAAGGGAGTTGTGGGACCCACCGGGAGGGCTACAGCAACATCACTGCCGTGATAAATAAACCTCAATTTGGCAGCGTTTCTTAGCCTTGGAGGCAAAGCTAAAATCTCATTCCCAGATGTAGGTTGACAGAGGCTGTGACCAGGTAGCTGAAAGGACAGGGGTCAGTCAGTCTTTGCAGAGAAGGTGTAACTACTGAGACAGGAGAGAGGTTAGGGACCTTGGAATTAGGCAACTTGGTTTAGAGTCAGGCCAAGTCACTTCTGAGGCACCAGTGTCCCCTTCTGTGCCTGGAGCCCTGGCATCGTAGGGCCCCTGTGCCTCTCTCTGGGTCTTTCCTAAAGGAACCCTAGCCATATGGTTCTCCTTGCTGGGGCTGATGGCCTTCAGTGTGAAAGGGACAGCAGAGCCTCCTGGTATGACTGGGTGGTGTTAAAGCTCATCTTCTGGTCCAGGCCAGTTTGGCTAGGTGGATTGAGCATCAGTCCTCAGACGGAAGGGTCCCAGATTCGATTCTAGTACCTCAGTTGCAGGCTCCATCCCTGGTCCTGGTCTGGGCATGTGTGGAGGCAACCAATCTCTATCTCTCCCTCTCCCTTCCACTCTCTCTCTAAAAATCAATGGAAAAATATCCTGGGGTGAGGATTCTCTCTGCAACCTAGCACTACCATTTTTGTGTGCAAACACACACACACACACACACACACACACACACACACACACACACACTAGCTCATCTTCTGGAGCCAAATGGCCTGGGTTCAAATCCCTTACTAACTGTGTGAATGTAAACAAATTATTTAACCTCTCTATGCCTCAGTTTCCTGGGGAAATTATAAGATTATTGTGAGGATGAAGTGAGTTTTAAATGGAATATGCTTAGCACAGTGCCAGGCACATAATCAGCATGTGGTACAATCAGTGTTATCTTTATTCAGCAATAACATATCCAGTAAATAAATAGACAGCAGAGACATCAGGGCTACAGAGGGAAAAGGTCCTGCTCAAAGTCACACACCCAGTTAGTGGCAAAGCCAACTTGCAGGTACCCTAAACACAGCTGTTGACTAGGGTGTCTTGGTCTTATGAAGGAAGCCCTAAGGTCCAGAGGATCCGATTCACAGCCAGAGGCTAACAGCCATTGGGGGAAAAGGGACTCTTGGGGACCGCCCTTCTAGGCCCCGAGGAAGCCTGAGCAGAGCAGAGGCTTCTCAGTCCAGAGCAGAAATCCAGCCTCTGCCACACCAGGCTGGGAAAGCTGGACTGCAGGACATCCTAAACCTGCAGGAGGAGACAGGCAGGAAAGACCTGCAGTGTCTTCCCCGGTCTTTGGTTGGTAAACAAGCCTGGCCTGGGAAATAAGACCTGAGTAAGGCTGTCTTTCCCTCTCCATGAAGACACTGATTCTCCTGTGTCCTGCTCTCTGGTGGAGGTGGTGGGTTCTTTGAGAGTGAGAGACACGGCTGAGTCATCTATGGCCTCTGGCTTAGGCTCTTAGGAAGTACTGGTTGGGTAGGTGAGGTAAGCGAATTGATTGGTGAATAAATGTGTGTGTGTGTGTGTGTGTGTGTGTGAGAGAGAGAGAGAGAGAGAGAGAGAGAGAGAGAGAGAGAGAGATCAATGATGGGGATGGATGGATAGATGGATGGGATGGGTAGATGTGGGTGGGTCGGTGGGACGGAAGGGTGGATGAATGTATGAGTGGATGGATGGATGAATATGTAGGTGATGGATGGATGAATATGAACTAATAAGAAGCTCAGGACATGACTGATATTTCTTCCTCTACTTTCCTGTTCTTGTGGTAGAAAACGGTAGGAGTAGGCCTAGTCCCAGTCCCATGGTCAACACTAGTGCTTTCTCAGCACCTCCAGCTTAGAGTTGATTTCTTCTGCAACTGCCCCAAGCTCTCTAGTCTGCATTGATGCAGATTTCTCCCAATTAGCTAGTGCCTTTTATTCTTTCAAAAAAAGCACAGTAGACGAATATTTGCAAGGATAGGTTGTGTGGATGTCATCTACTTGGATTCACAGACCTTGTAGACCACCTGGTCCAGCCCCCTCACTTTACTCTGAGGCCCAGGAATGGAAGGACTTTTGCCAAGCCACCCATGGGTTAGTGGAGTTAGAACCCAAATGTCCTGACCCCTAGTCCAGGAAGTGATGGTTAAGAGCTTTGGCTCTGAAGTCCATTAGACCAGGATTTAAACTCCAAGCTCCAAAAATCACTGAGTGTGACCTTGGCAAGTTACTTAACCTCTTCAAGCCTCTGTTTTCCAGTCTGTAAGCTAATATAAATAATCACTAACATTCACTTAGCCAGGCTCAATGCTGTGTGTTTACACCATATTGCCTTGTACCACAACCCCATGAGGAGGTGACATCACATCTTTAATCCATAGTTATGCACACTGAAGCTGGGAGGAGTTATAAAACGTGCCCAGAGTCCCAGAGCAGATAAGAGGCTGAGCCAGGACTAGAACTCGGGTCTATGAGATCTAGAGCCAGTGCACCCCACCACTTCCTGCCCAACTCACCTGGCTGCACCTTTGCCTTAAGGCAGTTCCAGGGCCGCTGTGAAGATCAGATGAGAAATCTGTGTGGAGCTCCCAGCACTTGGTCCACGCCGATTCTTACTCTTACTGCCTCTGTGATTCTTTCTGAGCCTTACCCTCTGTAGTTTGCTTTGCCAGCCACTGTCTTGCTTTACCCTCAACACCCCTTCCAGGTAATCAGGCAAATATGAGCATTCCCATCTTGCAGCTTAAAAAACTAAGATGCACCGAAACCGGTTTGGCTCAGTGGATAGAGCGTCGGCCTGCGGACTGAAAGGTCCCAGGTTCGATTCCCGTCAAGGGCATGTACCTGGGTTGCAGGCACATCCCCAGTAGGAGATGTGCAGGAGGCAGCTGATCGATGTTTCTCTCTCATCAATGTTTCTAACTCTCTATCTCTCTCCCTTCCTCTCTGTAAAAAATCAATAAAATATATTTTTAAAAAAACTAAGATGCACAAACATCAAGTAACCTAACCACCAATTGACAGAGTTGGGCCCAGAGAATTCTGGAGGAGTTTACCAAGTGGGCAAAGGGGCATAGCCCTGCAAAGGCCCAGAGACCTGAAGATGTATGGCTTATTTGGAAAATGCAGGGGCCTGTGGCCAGGGCATGTCTCTCTCTAGGCTGGAATAATGAGAGGTGAGGCTGGAAGGGGTGGGGGGAGCTAGGGAGCAGCAGATAAGCCCTTAGTAAGTGTTCAGAACCACTCTAGGCATGGGTGGAGGGTGATAGGAGGGCCAGGGCTGTTGGTAGGGAGCTCAGGAGGGCCCTCCAGAGGCCCATCCTCAACCGCAATCCTTCTGAGGATGGCAGCAGCTTTTTTCTTTCCACTCTTATTTCTAATCGTTAGGAACCAACTTGCCCTCAGAGAAAAGCTGCGTGAGTCATCTTCTTGGCAGAAATTGCTTCCCTGTCTCAGAAATCCTGGCACCCGCTCCGATTTCCTTTGCCATCTCCGACTCTTTCAACATCAAGACTTCTCTCGGCTTCTTCTCTTCTCCCGGCTGCTTCTGAGAGCACAGCTGAGTGTTAGAGGGAGATAGCTCCTTGCTCAGACTTCCGAGGCACAGGTGCTTTCTTGGGAAAACATTCTCCTTTTCTACCCACATTTATTCTGCATCCTGAGACCACCTAAGTGACCTCTAATTTCATATTTTATGAGTCCTCTTTAAAGTAGGTTGACACTACTGTTAACATTTGAATTATTAACCTGAGGATGGGTGCTTGTGAAGCTAAGTTGTTGGAAAGTTATGGCATATTTCTGAAAACATAAACTCTTCAGAGAAAGGCAGACCTCCCTGGAGCCCGGGGAGTGTTCTGAGGGAAGGAGCGGGAAGCACTTTCCTGGCAGGATGGTCTTCCTGAATAAATAAGCCACTTTCACCCAGTTAGACACCCAGGTCCCTACACTGAGATAGCTACCCAGCCCAGAGAGCCCCAGGCACCCCCAGGAGGTGAGAACACGTTTAAGGGAGAGGAGGTAGTGACTCTGGGAAACAGAGAGACAAGTCTTGAACCGTATCTCCTGGCTCAACTGAATATTTGAATGAGCCTCAAAGTCCCCCAGTCAAGCCATGTTCTGAGACTGGCTCTGGCCAAGCAAGGGGTGCCAGAGACATGGAAGACTCTGGAAATGACTTTGCAGAGCACTAAAGTGGCAAGGTGGGGTAGGGAGTGGAGGTCTGGTATACAAAATGGCAGGGCCTCTGCATTGAGTTCAGCAACTGTTTGGGGCTGTATGTGGTTTTTTGATTTGGGTTTTGGTTTTGGTTTGATCGTTGTTGGAGATTTGTCTTGTTTTGTTTTGTTTTGTTTTGTTTTGTTTTGCAAACACCATCTCTGGGAGAAGAGTTTAAAGCAAATAACCCCAGTCGAGGAATTCCAATTTTTAACAGAGCTGTTAATCCCTACATCTTACCCCTCAACCTATACACACACATAACACCACACACCACACATACTCACTATACATACACACCACACACACAAATACATCCATATGCACATACCACACACTATATAGATATACAACACAACACATACATAGATCACACACACACATACACCAGTGTCCACATGCCTACACACAGTATACTACACACATCACATACCACACACATCACATACATACACAATACACCATATACACACCACACACACATATGCACAATGTATTGGTGAGCTTGAGAGGATCCCCAAAGACTTTGCTTTCCCCAGGGTTTTAGCCTGTCCCATCCATCACCCTGGATGCCGCACCCACCTTCTCGGGGAAGCCCCTGTGGCTCGCTGGCTCAGTCCTGCCACCTCATGCTCCTCAGGGGGCCTGGCACCTGAGAATCTCCTGAGGAGGTAGGCCTCTACATGACCGTCCTAGAGGCAAAAATTCTGAAGAAATTCCATCCCATCTGGCCTCCCATGGGCAGCAGCCCACCCACGAATACAAAAGTATCCATTTATTCATTGGTTATCACACAGTGGAAGACAGAAATAAGCAAGACAGGCGCACACAAACACCCCATTCTCCAACCAGTGACCTAGTCAATGAGCAAATGCTAGTGCAGAGAGGCAGGGCTGCTGGGAGAGCATGTGCGGAGGGCTCAGAGCCAGAACACCTGGGGGCAAATCCTAGCTCCGCTGCTAACTGGCAGGGTGACCTCACTTCTCTGGGCCTCCATGTGGACAACTGTAAAGTGGAAAAACAGCAGCCTGCCTCCCACAACCAGATGATACACGTGAGGAGCTTGATAAAGTGGTGAGCAGAGTCGGTATTCAAAAAATGGTCCCTGCTGCTGCTGTGGAGGCTGGCTGGGCCACCCGGCACCCGGAGCCAGTGGCTGTCTTCGATGGGTGAGGAGGCAAGGCCACCAGACACAGCCAGTGTGCAAAGAGGTGTTTTCAGACGGACTCAGAAGCAGCATGGTGTTGCAGTTGCTGCTGTTTATCATGCTACTATTGTTGGGTTGTTGGGGTGGGGGGGGGGTTTAAGGCTTTTTAAAATTGTGGTAAAATATACTTAACATAAAATAGTATCATCTTAATTGTTTTTAAGTGTACAGTTCAGTGGTATTAAGTAGATTCACATTGTAACCATCACCACCATCCATCCCAGAACTTTTCATCTCCCAGACTGAAGCTCTGCCCATCAAATACTAACTCCCTATTTCTCCCTCCCCACAGCCCCTGGCAACCACCATTCTACTTTCTATTTCTATGGATTTGACCATTCTAGGTACCACATAAGTGGGATTATACAGTATCTTTCCTTTGTGACTGGCTTATTTTTTCACTTATTGTAATGTCCTCAGGTTTATCCATGTTGTAGCCTGTGTCAGAACTCCCTTCCTTTTTAACGCTGAATAGTATTGCCTTGTATGTATAAACCAAATTTTCTTTATCCATTTATCTGTCAATGGACACTTAGGTTGTTTTCACTTTTTGGCTATTGTGACTAATGCTGCTATGAACATGTGTACAAATATCTCTTCAAGTCCCTGCTTTCAGTTCTTCCAGATATATACCCAGAAGTAGAACTGCTGGATCCTAGGGTAATTCCACGTTTAATTTTTTAAGGAACCACTCTACTGCTTTTCAAAGCAGCTGCACCATTTTCATTCCCACCCACAGCGTACAGGGCTGCAGTTTCTCCACATTCTTATCAGCACTTGTTTTCTGTTTTATTGTTTGTAGTAGCTACCCTAATGATTGGGAGGTGGTACATGCCAGCTACATTTTTTAGTCTCACTTTTGCAGATGTTATTTATAACTTGTAGCTCTTTAAGTCATCATTTCTTCATCTTGGATGTATTTACTCCCAAAGCAGGAACATGAATTGTCCTCTCAAAGTTATAGCTGTGGCTGCACCAGACACTCCTAAAGGGCTCAGCGCCCACACAGGGAACCTGCACAGGGAGCCAGGAGGCTTGGGGAAAGCCCCAGGCCTCTCCTCAGCAGGTCTGTGACCATGAAAAAGTCACTTCCCTCCTGGGCCTGCTTCCTGTCCAAGACGGAATAATACCCACACCTTACCTCCCAACAGAATTGGAGCCCTGGGGATAAAAAGCCTCCTGGAAAGTCTACAGCAATAGCAAAACCTCTGGGTTTGTCAAGATTAAAAAAAGCCAGAAGAGAAAAGGGTGGGCCTCTGATTCTTGGTAATGCATGTAGGCAATTTCAGAGCTCAAGTCCATGGAAACAAATTGAATTATGTTGAATTATGGGGGAGGCAGCTCTGCCATTTGCAACCATGGATTGTTTGAGATCCTTTTAGGGGAAAATTAAAATATTTCACAGAGGGTAATAAAATGCCGGGTGTTTTGTAGGCATAATTGCTCAGCTCTCTTGGGCAAATAAGTAATTAGGCATTTTTATTTAAATCCTCTGTGTCGTCGTTTTCTTTTTATTAGTGGAGGGGGAAAGAAACTATAGTGGAAAATACATAAAATTCTGGAAATCGCCAGAAGGTTAATTATAAAATTGTTTTAAGAATAAAATAAAAAGTAAATAAATATATAAATTTTAAAAGCACAACATAATAGCATTCTGCAGAGACAAAGGAGAGGGCTTAGCATTTATTTTCCGGAACATCAGAAATGGAAAGCTGTATCAAAGATTCCTTTGCTTTCACAGCAAATCCCACCAAAGAGCGTGGCAGGGGGAACTTCCAAGGAGATGGAGCCAGCATGGCATGGGAGCAGGAAGGGTGTCCTGCCTTGCCCTGCCGTCCCTCACCCTGATCTGCTTGATGGGCAGGGTCGATTTTTCTCTCAGCTAGAGATCGTCTGCTCCAGTCTCTCTATTTACAGATGAGAAACTGAGGGTGAGGGGTTGGAGTCCAAGGCTCAATCCTCCTTATGACTCCTGAGTCTCAGGATGGTCAAGTTATCAATGCCCATGACCCCACAGGTCTCGGGTCAGCTCCCCAACCTAAGCCCTAAGTGTAGAAGTGAGGGGAGGCAATTAGACACATGTCTAATTGTTGCCTGTCATCCACATAGCTGGTCCATGTCAGCATCTTCTAGAGTCCACCTTCCAGTCTAGGCTGCTCTTTTAAGCAATAAGAAGAAGAATGAGGATGAGGGTGCAGAGGGTTTATGTGCAAGGCCAGTCTGAGACCCATGAAAAGCCACTAATGGTATGGGGGAGGGGAGACTCAGGCATGTTCGTAGGTAGTTATTCCTCTTCAAATTCTCTCTAAGGTTTGGGTTTATCTGTGGTGGCTTTTACCACTCCCAAAGCCATCTCCACCTGAGTAGCTACATGTTAATTTTGTACAAGTAATATGAGTGGTCATATGCACATGTGTGTGAGTTGTGGGGGAAGTGAGTTTACCTGCAAATAGGAACTTCCCACAGCTTTCTGCTAATCCCACAAGTGCCCAAGGAGGTGCCTTGTTCTAACCTGTTAACCTACACCTCCCCCACCAGAGTGGTCTGCATTGAGCTATCAGCAAACAATTAGTAAGTGCCTACAGTATACTGAGCTCTGTGCTGGCCCTAGGAACCCACAGGGGAAAGAATACAACAACTCCTTTATACAGGGCAATTTTCAAAGAGAGAGAGATTTCAACTGGCCCTTAACGGGCTAGGAGGCGTTTGCCTAGCAGGGAAGGGAAGTAACAGCAGGGGTGCAGGTACAGAGGCATGAAGCAGACTGGTTCAGGCAGCCACTGCAAAAGTGAGAGGGGCTGGGGCTGTGGTCAGTGGTTCACTGATAGTCTTGGGTCAGAGGCTGTGGTGTTCATGCAGCCCAGCATCTGGGCTGGAGGGTCAGCCCTTCGCCGGTGCCAAATGCTGGAGAAAAGGAAAAAGGAGGGAGCAGGAGAATGGAGAAGTGAATTGTGGTTTATCACAGAATTGAATTCATAGAGCAGTTCAAACTAGCACAATAAACACAGATGACTCTCAAAAATGTAATGGTACATGAGTAAAGCAAGAAGCTTTCAACATGCAAAATAGCATTACACATACACACACACACATACATACATACATTAGGTTAAACTACATGAAATTGTCAATGTTTGACCATTTTGACCTACAAAAATAACATTTCATTTGGTTGCACCTGGTGGACAGCTTCAAGCCACACCAGATTACAACTCCCCCACCTCCATGTGTGACACATTCAAGGGGTGGACTCAACAGGCACCAAAACCCTACTGAAGCAAGTCTTGCTCCATAGGGTTGATTCTTGCACAGCAGCTCCTCCACTGTAGTCATAGCTGGTCCTCACATCCAATCAGCCTGGTGGTCAATCCCTTTCAGTGACATGCTAACAGCAATCAAGGCTCAACTATAGCAGGACAGTATATACAGCCCACACAGGGGAGGCTGCACCACCAGCCCCACAGGATACTGCTATGTAAGACCACTCTACCAAGCCCAGGAGACATAGCAGTTCTACCTAATACCTAGAAACAAATACAGAGAGGCAGCCAAAATGAGGTCCCAAATGAAAAAAGGGGAGGAATATCCAGAAAAAAAAGAATGAAGTGAAATGGAAGCAAGCAAATCACCAGATATAGAGTTCAAAACAACAGTTTTAAGGATGCTCATGGAACTTAGTGAGAACGTCAACAGCGTAAAAAAAGGACATGGAAACCATACAAAAGAACCTGTCAGAAATGAAAAATACACTAACTGAAGTGAAGAATAAATTACAGGGAATCAACAGTAGAGTAGATGAAGCAGAGAGTCAAATCAGTGATTTGGGATATAAGGAAGCAGAAAACACCTAATCCAAACAGCAAAAAGAAAAAAATAATTCAAAAAATGAGTATAGCAGAAGGAACCTCTGGGACAACTTCAAGTGTACCAACATTCACATCATGGAGTTCCAGAAGGAGAAGTGAGAGAGCAAGAAATTGAAAACCTATTTGAAAAAATAATGACAGAAAACTTCCCTAACCTAGTGAAAGAACTAGACCAGTGATGGCGAACCTATGACACGCATGTCAGAGGTGACACGTGAACTCATTTTTTTGGTTGATTTTTCTTTGTTAAATGGCATTTAAATATATAAAATAAATATCAAAAATATAAGTCTTTGTTTTACTATGGTTGCAAATATCATAAAATTTCTATATGTGACACAGCACTAGAGTTAAGTTAGGGTTTTTCAAAATGCTGACACGCCGAGCTCAAAAGGTTTGCCATCACTGAACTAGACATACAAATCCAGGAAGTGCAGAGTCCAAAATAAGATGAACCCAAAGAAGCCCACACCAAGAAACATCATAATTAAAATGCCAAAGTTAAAGACAAAGAGAGAATCTTAAAGGCAGCAAGAGAAAAACAGTTAGTTACCTACAAGAGAGCTTCTATAAGACCATTAGCTGATTTCTCAACAGAAACTTTGCAGGTCAGAAAGGATTGGTACAAAATATTCAAAAAGAAATAAAAAGCAAGGATCTACAACCAAGATCATTGTACCTAGCTAAGCTATGTATAATTTAGAATCGAAGGACAGAAAAAGAGCTTCCCAAAGAAGAAAAAGCTAAAGGAGTTCATCACCACCAAACCAGTATTACAAGAACTGTTAAAGGGTCTTCTTTAAGAAAAAGAAAAAAATTAAAAATATAAATAATAAATGACCTTGTGACAGCATGGATGAACCTAGGGGGTATTATGCTAAATGAAATAAGTCAGTCAGAGAAAGACAAATACCATATTATTTCACTTATATGTGGAACCTAAAAAGCAATATAAACAAACAAAACAGAAACAGACTCACAGATGCAGAGAACAGACTGATGGTTGGCAGACAGGAGGGTGGGTGGTTAGGGGTCTGGGTGAAAAAGATGAAGGGATTGACAAGCACAGAGAGTTACAAAATAGCCATGGGGATGGAAATTACAGCATAGGGAATATAGTCAATAATATAGTAATAACTATGTATGGCGCCAATTGTGTACTGGAAATATCAGAGGGAACAATATGATTGTCTAACCACTATGCTGTACACCTGAAACTAGTACAATATTGAATGTAAACTGTAATTGAAAAAAAAATTGAAGAATTTTTAAAATGTCTTATGTGGTTCTGGGTGCAACCAGGATCACAGGTCTACACAAATACCAGCCTGACTTACTTACATCAGAACAAAAGAGAGCTACTGGATGTTCCCAGAGAGCAGGGAGGTAAGGAGTGACATTGCTACTGAATGTGAGACAGGCAGGGTAGAGGCAGGAGGAAACCATCATGGTCAAGTCCCATGACTGCTCTATACTGGTCAGGATTAATACCTATTGGAAAGTAGTGTGAGCTGAATTGTGTCCCCCTAAATTCATATGCTGAAGTTCGAACTCCTAGTACCTCAAAATGTGACTGTATTTGGAAATAGGGTCTTTAAAGAGCTGCTGGGGGTGAGCGCTCATCCAATGACTGGTGTCCTTATAAGAAGAGGCAATTAGGACACGGATGTGTATAGAGGGAAGGGCATGTGAAGACATGGGAGAAGATAGCCATCTATAAGCCAAGGAGAGAGGCCTCAGGGGAAAACAATCCTGCTGACACATTGATCTCAAACATCTGGCTTCCAGAACTGTGGGAAAATAAACTTTCGTTGTTTAAGAAATAAAAAGACATACAAGGTAATAGTTAATGCTGAATTTAAGAGAAGGTTCTTTCTGGAACAAGGAATGAATTATG
>NW_006286675.1:3156747-3160518 GCF_000327345.1 Myotis davidii | reverse complement strand
GATGCAATTTTACCTGTCTTGTTTTCCTTCTTAAAAAAAGAAAAATCTGAAGAAGAAAAGAAGGCATAATTCTAAGGTTCTTATTTTTTTCTATCACTTTTCATGTTTGAAATAGCTTGTAATTTTTTTAAAGTTGATCTTGCATAACTCCTTGCATCGGGAGCCAGGATTGTGTCTGGGATGCAGAGGGCTGAGGGTGCAGGGGAAGGCAAAGGGCTCCCAGAGCCTGGCCCCCACCCCTCAGACCACAGAGGCAACCCCCTGTGAAACCCCCCACCTCTGTCTTCACAGCCCCCAGAGAAGGAGGGCGCGCTGCCTCGGCAGGTGGGCAACAAGACCGAGTGCGGCCTGCTGGGCTTCGTGCTGGACCTGAAGCAGGACTACGATGCCGTGCGCAGCCAGATGCCGGAGGAGAAGCTGTACAAAGTGTACACGTTCAACTCTGTGCGCAAGTCCATGAGCACAGTCATCAAGCTGCCGGACGAGAGCTTCCGCATGTACAGCAAGGGCGCGTCTGAGATCGTGCTCAAGAAGTAAGTGGCACAACGGGCAGGCCGTGGCGCGGGGAGCCAGGGACCATGGGTGTCACAGCTCCAGCTGTCCAGCCAGAGAAGCCATCTGGCACCCAGAGGCTCAGAGAGGGCCCTGCCCACCTCCAGGTCCCTTGCCCGGTGCTTTTTCCACTATTTCCTCTTTAAAATATATATCGAGAGTCCTCCTCCTCCTCCTCCTCTCTTAGTAGGAAGTTCTACACATTATCACTGTGGGATCCCTCTTATTTCACTTCCCTTAGAATAGAGTTGGTTGATGGTAGTGATTTTCACTGTCAGCCAGTCTCCTCTGACTCCAGGTACCAGATCTAAGCCTAGAGAACTAGGCAAGTTACTCCCTGACTCTGGGCCTCAGTTTCCCCACTTGTACCTTGAAGGGATTGGTCTAGTCTAGTGGTTCTGAACCCTGGCTACACCCTAGAATCCCCAGGGAGCTATTAAGAAACCATCGATTCCTGGAATTACCCCCAGACAAACTGAACTGAAACTTCTGGAGTAAGGCTCACACATGGGTATTTATTTATTGTGTCCCTCGTGCCATTCTAATGTGCAAGCAGGGTCAAGAACCACTAGCCTAAGTTTTATACCCTTTAAAAGCCATTTTTGCTGTGGAACTATTTTTTCAGATGAATCTTGTGAATATAAAACAGATAAAAGTAAACCTGCTCTTTGCTGAGTGTGCTGGGGCAGATATTACAAGGAGGCTGCCTGATTTCTTTTTGGTGGTTCCTATTTCATCCATGCCTGGGGCCCATGGGGCCTGTACCAGCCCTGGAGCCTTATGGGGGATGGGCTGGACAGGCATTGGATGACCCACCACAGCCAGCTGGGCATCACTAGGGAGAAGGAAGTGAACTTGAGCCAGTCAGAGAAAAGATCCCTGGGCCCTTGGCTGGACTTTACCCATCTCCATCCCACCCTCCCCAGGTGCTGCAAAATCCTCAACGGGTCAGGTGAGCCCCGGGTCTTCCGGCCCCGTGACCGGGATGAGATGGTGAAGAAGGTGATCGAGCCTATGGCCTGTGATGGGCTCCGCACCATCTGTGTGGCCTACCGCGACTTCCCCAGCAGCCCCGAGCCTGACTGGGATAATGAGAATGATATCCTGAACGACCTCACTTGCATCTGTGTGGTGGGCATTGAGGACCCCGTGCGGCCTGAGGTAGGCCCCCCACTAGATCAGGGAAAAAGGTTGAGGCTAGGAGTCCAGCCAGCTGGGTGACCTGGCATAAGTCACCTCACCTCTCTGAGCCTCAGTTACTCTGTGACACACCTAGGGTCTTCTTACCTTCTCTTAGACATTCAGACTCACCAGACCAGCATAGGCCAAACTTGGCATTGATCTGCTCAGGTTATAAGGCGGAATCCACACCATGCCGGCAATTCTGGAGCCATCCACCCAGCCATTCAAGACCTTCACTGGCCCCCCAAGTGATAGGCGTGAGTGCTGCCCTGTTTTAGAAGCCCCCTGCTCCACAGGAGCCAGGACCTCCTGTAACAAATTCACAGGCCTAGATTCCTAGGTCCATGAAAAGGAGATGGCCAGTAACAAAGGTCACCAGACTCAGGACAACCCCAAGTATGGTATTCCCGTCAGCATCTAGAGTTCTCTCCGTCCAGATCCGGTTTACCAATTAGTTCACACTCGCCAACTTGCCTAGGGTCACAGCCGACAGTCTACCTTGATCAGGTTTCCAGGGGAACAGACCTAGAAAGTTAACAGAAGGTCAGATTCTCAAGCTGAAGGGTAGGGGAATGACGACAGCACAGCCTTCCCCATGAGGATGGAGGGAGTTGATGTACCAAGTTCATCTAATGCGGTGCTCAGCTTACAGTAGGTCTTCAGTCTCCTTTAGCTGAATCTGAGCCAAGAATTCAGGGCTGAGGGTTTGCAAGGACGGGAAGGATGGGATGTGAGTGGTTAGTCAGTCTGCCCAGGCCAGCGAGAGGCTGTGGGGAGAGGAGAGAGCTACCTCAAGTCTCCAAAACACTGATGTGGACAGATGGAACACTTACCCTGAGGGGCCCAGAGGGCAGAGCTTAGGACACCAGGCAAGGAGAGAGGAGCCAGCCTCTCCTTCCTCCCAGGACTAACACAGCCTGGGGTCTAGACCCGATTTCCTGGCCAGGCCCCAGCTGGGTCCAGGTGGCCACCGCTGTAGGATTGGTGACAGTGCTCCAGGGGCCACCCTCCTCCATCAGTGGCAACTTCCATCTTCCCCACTTGCCCTGACTATTTTCTGGGGCCTCTGGGCATTCCCTGCTCCTCTTAGAGCCTCTGGGCATTCCCTGCTCCTTTTCAAGGGAAAGGGGTAGACAAGATGCTCACTAAGTTTCCATCCCCAATGTTGATTCCAAAGACCAAAAGAAACAAGAAGGTCACAGACATGGACTTTCATGTTTAGGCAGCAGGGAGAGGGATCAAGAGTGTGAGCTCAGGCATCAGACAGACCTGGGATCCTGAGTCCTAGCATTACTGGCTGCGGTGACCTGGGACCAGTTACATAACCTCTCTGAGCCTCCGTTTCCTCATTGTAAATGAGATAATAGTATTATGCACACGCACGTTCACACACACACACACACACAGATACTGAAATCACCAAATCATGTACATACAGGCAATAGGAAAGGTGGCACAAGATAGGTGGTCCGTAAATGTGGATCCCCTTCCTTTCTGCCCCTCCCCAATAGATTCATTATTCTGGATCTAATGACACATCACAGGCCCTAATACAGAGCCTCGCTTGCAGAAGATGCTCGATGAGTGTTTGTGAAAGGAATGAATGAGAATGGATAGGACTTGAACCCAAATCTTCTAACACTGCCTGGTGTTCATCTTACACACACACACACACACACACACACACACACACGCCTCCTCATTCCCACCCAGAGCCTAAAACTGCAAAGACAACTAGTGCCCTGGTGCTTACACCAGAGCCCATATGCGTTTTCCTGCAGACCACATCTCTCCCTGGACAGACAGGATGTTTTTTCAGCCCTGATATGGGATGCCTGCTCATTACCAGCTGCTAATGGGTTCAGGCTTCACCGTGATGTGTTATCTCCTCACAAGCCCTGGAGACTTGTCCCTGCACAGCGCATGAGGCTGGCCTGCAGTGCCCCTGTCCTTCCCATCCCCAGGATCCCCCTCCAGCCCCACATGCCCAGAGCTCCTGGCTCATCACCCTGCCTCAAAACACCCCTGGGGTGGGCG
>NW_006286675.1:3146561-3154946 GCF_000327345.1 Myotis davidii | reverse complement strand
CCCTTTCTGCCCCTCCCCAATAGATTCATTATTCTGGATCTAATGACACATAACAGGCCCTAATACAGAGCCTCGCTTGCAGAAGATGCTCGATGAGTGTTTGTGAAAGGAATGAATGAGAATGGATAGGACTTGAACCCAAATCTTCTAACACTGCCTGGTGTTCATCTTACACACACACACACACACACACACGCCTCCTCATTCCCACCCAGAGCCTAAAACTGCAAAGACAACTAGTGCCCTGGTGCTTACACCAGAGCCCATATGCGTTTTCCTGCAGACCACATCTCTCCCTGGACAGACAGGATGTTTTTTCAGCCCTGATATGGGATGCCTGCTCATTACCAGCTGCTAATGGGTTCAGGCTTCACCGTGATGTGTTATCTCCTCACAAGCCCTGGAGACTTGTCCCTGCACAGTGCATGAGGCTGGCCTGCAGTGCCCCTGTCCTTCCCATCCCCAGGATCCCCCTCCAGCCCCACATGCCCAGAGCTCCTGGCTCATCACCCTGCCTCAAAACACCCCTGGGGTGGGTGGAAAGTAGCCATGATTGCAGTGATAAGAAATGTATCTTAAGTCATGACTCAGCAAACACACATGCTTAACTGAAATAAGAATCTCACAAAGTCATGTAATGCACTGAAGTATTTCTTATTCTCTTGTATTTCTTTCTTTTTTAAATTCTGGTCACCACCCATTAAACTGACTTCATATTCCACTAAAGAGGCAGGGGGGCGACTCAAGGTTTGCACTGCTGATCTAGTCTAAACACTTCCCCACACCCCCAATATGCAGATAAAAACACTGAGCCCAAACAGGGAGAGTGACACTCCCAAAGTCTCTCCTTGTAAGTGGCAGAGTGAATTCCAATTAGAACAAGTTTTCTGTCTTCCTGCCCCAGGACCTTCTCCTGGGTGCCATAAAAAAAGAAAAGACACTCTAACCAGTTTGGCTCAGTGGATAGAGCTTCGGCCTGCGAACTGAAGGGTCCCAGGTTCGATTCTGGTAAGGGCATGTACCTTGGTTGGGGGCACATCCCCAGTAAGGTGTGTGCAGGAGACAGCTGATTGATGTTTCTCTCTCATCGATGTTTCTAACTCTCTATCCCTATCCCTTCCTCTCTGTAAAAAAATCAATAAAATATAGTTTAAAAAGAAAAGAAAAGGCAAGCACCTCAGGAGGGTGAGGAGAGGAGAGAAGATTCCTGAGAGGGGCTGAACTGGGTCCCTGGCATTTTCTGTTGACAGTATGATCCTCCAGAGACGTGGCTGCAGGCTCAGGCTGTGGGAGGGGTTGCTGCCCCACCCAGCAGGACTTGGGTGCCCTTTCATCCTGGAGGCCTCTACAGTAAAGAAAGAGGCCTGGGTCCAGGCCCCAACCCTGCCACTGATAAGCCACTTCTCCTCTCTGTGCCTCAGTTTCCTCCTCTGTGAAATGGGAGGTTGGTCCAGGTGCCCCTCAGGTCGCTTCCAAGCTCTGACATTCTGAGCCAGCTGACTGGAAGGCTTACCTTCACCCCTTTCTTCCCTCCCTTCAGTCAGCACATCCCTGTTGGTGATCTCTCTCACCTTGGCTCACCCCCAGGATGTAGATTTAGAAGTTGTACATTGTGTTAGAGCGCAGCAACTTACTGAAGTGACAATAGCAGTCAGGGGACATGGGTTCTAATTCTGTGCCTGCCACTCCTTCACAGAAGACCTCCGTGCGTCTTTTCCCCGGGCCTTAGTTTCCCCATCTAAACAATGAGAAAGTTGGACAGTCACAGTAGGAGTTACTGATGACACTACTCAAAGGTATAAAGCTCTTACCTGTTGATTCAGCATCTCCCAGAGGGGGGGCGGGGGGTGGATACGGGGCCTGAGGAAACTGGCAGGTGTAGTTCTTTTATTCTTATTCAGGCTAAGTAATTTATGCACGTGGAGCCCAATTCAAACAGTTCAGTGGTTCAGTGGCACAGACAGGGTGAAGTAGCCCCCCTGCTACCCCCGATTCCCGTTCCCACCTCAGAGACAGCACCCTCATCCGTGTCTTGGATGGCCTTGGGGAATATCTCTCTGCCTTCAGTGAGTGTGTTTGTGTCAAGTTCTCCTGGGCAGCCCTGAGGCCGGCCAGGGTGAAAACCTCAGCCTGGACCACCTCTAGGGCCTGATAAGCATGTTCAGACTCGGTTTGCAGCTGCCACAGGAAAACAAACTCTGGCTCCTTGGTTTCCCCATCTGTCAAGGGGGAGAACCTCAGATTGCCTTCCTCCCACAAGAAGACCAGGACAGAACAGATAAACACAGTCTTGCCAAGCACTCCACCATAGGACGCTACTGCAGGTACATTTTCTGGGGCTAATTGAGGCCAGTGTGGAGAAAGCCATCAGGAGTGTGCCTGTCTGGGATTTGCTGGGTTATCCGGGGGTGTGGGAGCCCTTGGAGTCACAGACAACCGGCTGTCACCAGAAACAGCAGATGTTTAAAAGCCTTTATTTAATGAAAACAGGAAGCGCCCATTTCCTGGCTGTTTTTCCTCAGTGAGAAATATTTAGGATAATTTTAGCAAAAGAAGGAATCTTTTTTTAAGTGTTATAGCTACTTTATCTATGTAGAAAGTATATTTCAAGCAGATTGATGTCCCTGGGGCTTGAGTTTTAATCATCTCTGAATCCTCAGTGCCCAGACCATTAAACGTTCAATAGCTGTTTGCCAAATAAATGAATGAGTGAGCAATAGGAGGAGGTACTGAGAGCAGTTGAAGGAAGTGTGCCCTGGGGTTGGAGAAAGCAAGGCTTATGAGTAGAGAGCATTTCCCATGAAAGATGGGACATCCAGGCAGAGGGCATAGCACAGGCAAAGGCAAGGTGGGAAGGGTTGCTAAGTGTTGGAGACTAGTGAATACCCCAGTCGGGTTTATAAGAAAAAAGGCTAGAAATGGATCTTGGAGCTAATTTGTGAAGGGTTTGCAAATCCCCATCCAAACGCATGCGTCTGGCCGTGCATAAAATCACATGCCCCAGCTCAGACTTAAAGGGACTTAAGCACCGAGCTGGCTCACAATGCGCGGCATTTACAGAGCACCTTCTCTGTGCCAGGCCCTCTGGAGGGTTACGAGCCAGGGGCAGCATCCACCCTCCAAAGCTCAGAGCCTAAGGAGATGTCTGGAGAAGGGGAAATATAGATGCCCAGCACACAAAAGCATGAAGCAGGACCAGCTGAAGCACAACCAAGGCGTCCAGTTAGGAGGGCCACTGCCCTGGAAGGAAATGGAGTATCTCAGGTGCCAAGGAGGCCCCTCAGGTGTTTCCAGGTCTGTCTTGAGTACCCCAACATTTGAGGCAGGTCACCGGCCCCTAAAATATCTGACCCAGGAGTCATGGTGGGGTGCCCATCCATCCCACTACTATCACCGGCTCCTCCTCATGCCCAGATGCCCACTGCACCCCATCCACCCTGCATCTGCATCTACACCCCCTCGCACCCCTCCCCTCTCCCAGCAGAACAACACAAGCAAGGAATTCTGGGGTGTGGATGCAGATGCATTCTCATCACCACCATCTGCAGGCCCTGTGGTTGGTGCTGCTCAGCCCCTGTCACAGGAACCTCCAGCCTCCCTGAAGGGTGGAGACTGTCATACCCATTTCACAGAAGAGGAAACCAAGGCTGAGGTGGAGCCCAGGGCAAAGCCCTAAACCCTCTGTCCTGAGGCAGGGAAGCTTCCACTGCACAGAGAAAAGTGTGGGGCTATAATACTTAGCCTCCTCCTCTTTCTCCCCAGTGGACCTTTTTGGGGGAGACCCAGAGAATGGGGTTCCAGGTTGGCAGTTTAGCTCCCTGAGACAGTCTTGAAAGCAGAAGTCTTTCTAAAACATGGCACCAATAACCTTCCCAGTTCAGAATGTGCCATGGCTCCCAGGCCTGAGAGCAAGGCTCTGGTTCGAGCACCTTTGGACCTCAGGCCCCTCTCCAGCCTCATGGCCCTCCCTCAGCCTCAGCCTCAGCCGCTCCAGGCCTCCCGCAGCAGTTCATCTGCAGCACCCTTCCACCTTCCCTGCCTGTGCACCTCACAGGACAATCTTCTGCAGCCAGGACACAGCCAAGGCAGCATGCCAGGCACCGGAGCCTCAGTTAGTGTTGGCTGAACAGAAGCAGCTCAAATGTCCTCTCTTCCAGGAAGCTCTCGCGGATTTCTTCTCCCCACCGACTTCCTTCTAAAGTAACAGCATCCTCCCCTGTGCTCCCAGAGCCCTTTATGCAGATCTTTACCAAAGACAGAGACCCTGCCTCCATGCAAGAGTACAAGGACAATTATGTGAAATATGTGGAAGGACTCGATAGACTTATTCCGCTGTGGAGCAATCAGCCGGGCAGCAGTGAGCACCCTGTCATCAGAGGCATGCAAGCAGAGGCTGGCCGGCCTTCTGTTGGGAACACCTGGGGGGAGATCTAGGCAATGAATATAGGTCAGAGTCACAACCTATAGCTCCTTCCAACTCCAGGACCTCAAGTTTCTTTGAAACAAATATAACCTAAATTATTTCTTTTAGGGCAGGAGCCACATAAGGTATGCGTTCCCAAAAGAACAGTGGCTCCTCCCTATCCTCTGGGACTGGAGACAGCAGGGGCTGCAGCCCCAGCGACAGCCATTGTGAGGACACGATACATTATGTAAACAGGATGTGGACATTCCACATCCCCACTCCCTCCGGCTCCATAAAAAGAGGTCACATTTTGCTTATGTGAGCAGCCACTGCAGCACAAGACAGAAACCTTGCTCATGTGACCCCCACCCCTGAGTAGGCCCCAGAAGGCTCCTCCTTGACCCTGGACATACACCTCGAAGAGGCCATGCTCAGCTCACCTGGGCTAGTACCTCAATGACAGGGAGATCACTACCTGCCACCACAGAGCAGGCCTCTTAGGGAACTCGTAACTGGAGAGGCCTCCTTATCAGGACCTGGCCTGCCTCTCGTGCCATTTGTTCCTCACTCTGCCACAAGGTCGTCATTCTTAGGAGCCTGGATTTCCTCTACCAGAGGCAGCCCCTGAAGGAGGTGACACAGGCTGAGCTTCAGCAGGTCACGCTCCTGGTGGTCAGGGTAGGGGAAAGAGGGAAGAGGGGCAAGGCCAGAGGCAGGGAGGCTGAGGAGGGGCTGGGCAGTGACCCTGACCTGAGATGATGCTGTAGAAAGGTGTGGACAGAGGCCAGATATTTTCAAGGTCGACGCTTGTTATTAAAATCCTGGGGGCAGAAAGGGACCAGCAGGCTGGAGTCATCAACAGTCAGGTTTGGGACCAACATTCTAACTCTCTGTGTTTGCTAAGGCTGCTGTAACAACCTGGGCAGCTCAGACAACAGAACGGTGCTGTCTCCCAGTTCTGGAGGGTAGAAGTCCGAGATCAAGGTGTGGGAAGGTCAGTTCCTTCTGAGGCTGTGAGGGAGGGACTAGTCCCAGGACCCTCCCCGGCTTCAGTGCTCGGCTGGCAACCTTCAGCACTCCTTGCCATGGAGCAGCATCACCCTGACCTCTGCCTTCTTCCTGTGTGTGAGTCGTGTCCAAATGTCCCCTCTTTATGAGGACACCAGTCACATTGGGTGAGGGCCCATGCTAATGACCTCATCTTTTTTAAAAAATATTTTTTTTTATTGATTTCAGAGAGGAAGGGAGAGGGAGAGAGAGATAGAAGCATCAATGATGAGAGAGAATCATTGATCAGCTGCCTCCTGCATGGCCCACATTGGGGATTGAGCCTGCAACCTGGTCATGTGCCCTGACTGGGAATCGAACTGGGACCTCCTGGTCCATAGGTTGACGCTCAACCAGAGCCACACTGGCCAGGCCCTAATGACCTCATCTTAACCTGATTACCTCTATAAAGACCCTGCCTCCAAATAAGGTCACATTCTGAGGTGCTGAGGGTGAGGATGTCAATGTATCTTGGGAGGGCGGGGAGAGCACATTTCAGCTCCAAACAGTCTTCAAACTCTCTCAACAGTGACTTGGAGGATTTAGCTCCCTGAGACACCCCCAGGGTGGGTGTGAGCTCCCAGGTACTGAGATGTGCAGGAGTGGTGGGACTCAGCCCCTCCAGTCCAGAGGTGCTACAGTGCTTTGGTCTCTTAGTACATAGGGTTTTCTGCCCTTGACATGTCCTCTCCTGCTAAAAAAAAAATTTTTGCACCAAATATTGACATTACTTTATTATCTGTCACGGTCCATGGGTAAGAGTTTTGTCCAGTTGATCTGTGTTGTCTATAAAGTTGATCTGTGTTCTGGCAGCTCCAGGCTGGTTTTTGCAACCTAATTGCTGGCCACATCCACAGTTCTGCATAAGGTTGGGTCTGGGTGAGGGGATAGGGTGAGGCCTTGCTGGCCTCTGATTGGCTAGCTCTGCCTGGCCTGATTGGCCTAGATACCAGTATTACAGAGAGGGCAGGAGGCAGTTGTTACTCTCACAGGGAAATGTCATACTTTACATGAAACATAATCATTTGCATTTATTATAAGCCAGTGTCACATTCTGTAAATAAAATGTCCCCAAATGCAATTCCCCTCCCCCCACAAAAAAAACTAAAAATACACAAATATATTTATCATTGACTTTGCAGGAAATGTGCATGTGGATAAAGCAGAGACAAGATCCTGTGCAGTAGAAGAGTGTTCTATACTCTCAAGGGGCCAGATCTGAGGGAGTGTTTATTGGGCCCTTTCTCAAAGTCCTTGCCTAGGTCTGGATAACATTGTTTTTATCCTAGGGTGGGCTATCATGGCTGATAGGTGGCAGCTGCCTGGCACTCTACAGAGAAGAATTCTGAGGCCACATGAGGGTTTAATCAGAGGGTGCTGCAATTGATTAATAATGCCTTCCATGGGAGAAGCAGGGGTGGAGATGGTCCATGTGCCATCAGCAGCTCCTGGTCAGCTAGGCCCCTTACATTGGCGCTGCCTGTGAGCGGGGCTCACTCTGAATCCATGAGGGCAGGGAGGGCCTGGCCAAGGTGATGCCTACCCCCATGGCGCCTGCCCTCCCATCCAGGTCCCAGAAGCCATCAGGAAGTGCCAGCGGGCAGGCATCACGGTCCGCATGGTCACCGGCGACAATATCAACACAGCCCGGGCTATCGCAATCAAGTGTGGCATCATCCATCCTGGGGAGGACTTTCTGTGCCTTGAGGGCAAGGAGTTCAACCAGAGGATCCGCAACGAGAAGGGGGAGGTATGTGGCCCAGTGCAAAGGGCGCTCAGAGGTGTGAGCTTGGATGGAGGGGGGAGGGAGGAGGGGTCTGGGAGGCACGGGTGCTGCATGATTGTCCAGAAGCCAGCGAATGTGCCAAGAGCCCAGTGATTCTAGGCACCTCCCTCCTTTCTCCAGCCCTCAGTTTCTCTCCCCAACCCCACCAATCCGCCCCCTCCTGCATCCCTCTCCAGATTGAGCAAGAGCGAATCGACAAGATCTGGCCAAAGCTGCGGGTGCTGGCTCGCTCCTCCCCCACAGACAAGCACACCCTGGTCAAAGGTAAGACTTGGGCAGGCACAGGTCTGAGACCCAGTCACAATTCTAAGACCCAGGTGCCAGGCCCCACAGCCTTTCCTCCCTGGCACCTACCGCTTCTTCTCAGGACAAAGGGGCTTTTGCCTGGGGCTCCCCACATGTGGGACACCCTGATCTCGCCCTCTTTGCAGCCCTGGAGGCCTCCTAAGGGCCATAATGAGATGAGGAGGCTATGAATCTCCTGTCTCGGCTTCAATTCCTAAAGGAGCAATGAGATTGCCTGTCTCGGGCCAAAACTCATGGCCTGAGGACTGAATGGGGCCCACAGATGTATTTTACTTGGGTGGTACAACGCCTCTTACGTTGAATTTGAATGACTTTATACAGATCCTGCTCTCTCATGATTGACACCATCTTCAATACTCATTATTTTCTGACACGCGGCACACTTCATTTATTGATGCTCTGTCTGGCCCCAGAGCTTGGGAGTTTGAGACCTTTAATCTGCCTGGTCTCTGAGACCTTGAGGATGGCCTAGGAATTGCAATCTGATGGTTGAGGCCCACAACCAGCATCCTTCTCCCTCCCTGTCTCCCTCCAGAGAGAGAATGTACCCTTGCTGAGTCCACTCAGGTGGCCAGATGCTGGGTACTTTCAGGGTCACACAGCCCTGGGTACGAGTCCTGGCACTGCCACTGACTTGCTCTGTGGCCTTGGGCAAGTCCCTCCCACTCTGACACTCAATTTCCATCCCCATTTCTTACTCAGCCACTCGTTCATTCATTCACTCATTCATTCACTCACTCATTATCTTGATAAATGCTTACTGAGGATCTACTATGTGCTGGGCCCTGCTCTTGGTAGTCATAGCCTTTCCCTCTTGGAATTCATGGTTCAGGTTCCATCC
>NW_006286675.1:3137742-3146501 GCF_000327345.1 Myotis davidii | reverse complement strand
TAGAGATAAAGGCTTCACTGGGGGAAGAGAAGGGTGCTCTGAGACCCTCTGCTGGTGTCAGATCACAGGCCATGGAAGATGGTTTGGGGGGGCCAGGAGCAAGTGCCTATGTTTCAGGCAGGGCAGGGAACTGCACTGTGAAAGCCCAGAGGCAAAGACTTCCAGGCACCTTCTGGTGTAGAAAGATGTTCAACTGGCTGGGCTGGGACCTCGAGGAGAGAGGGCGATCAGGGGAGGAGACCAGAGACGGAGGTGCCAGACTCAGGTCATGCAGGGCCTAGAATGCCAGACAGTGACCCGCACGGTCAGCTCAGGGTGGGGACTGTGGGAGGGCCTGGAAGGGACACGCACTGTTTTAGAAAGCTCACTCCCTGCTGTGTGGAGAATGGCCCGGAAGCAGAGGGACCACCAGGATTGTCCAGCTGTGAGAGGTGACACCTGGACCACGTGGTGACAGTGCTGGTGGACAGGAAGTCAGCACGTCTGAGAGCTGTTCTGTGGGGGAGGGGCTGGGCCTGGCAATTGTTTGGATGTGGTGGAGGGATGAGGCAGACACGGGTCCAGGATCCCATAAGTCTCCACTGTTTCAGAGCCGGCTGCCCACCAGCATGCACGTGGTTTTTGAGCAGCAGCTAGGTGTTAGGAATTGAGAGGACAGATTTGAGGGGAAACTCGGTGGCTGAGCTGAAGGCCCTCTGACATCCACGTGGAGATGTCTGGAGCACAGATGGCTATCCGTGGAGTCGGGGCTCAGGAGACAGCTGGCCAGAGGTGAAGACACAGGTGGGGTAAGCCGAGTAGGGAGAGCAGAGGAGCTGGCTGAACCCAGGACCTCACACCTGAGCGACGGGCAGAGAGACCAAGGAGTGGTAGCCAGAGGGAGGAGGACAGCCAGGAGCAATGGGCCAGGAGGCGAGGAAGGAAGCCTGGTGAAGAGGAAGGGGTGGCCCACAGCATGAACAGCTCCTGAGAGGTCCAGAGAAACAGGATAGGGATGTGACCACAGGAGACGACCGCAGGAAGGTCCCAGGTGGTGGACAAGGGTCTGGTAGAAGGTGTCCTCCCAGCTCCCCCCTCTCCTGGGAGCAGTAGGAGGCCTGCGGAAAGGTCAGTGCCAGCCTGAGGAGCCTCAGAGGAAAAACTGGCCCTTCCTCTGCCTTGGAGAAGCACCCAGGCAGGCCAGGGGGCCCCGCAGGGATGAAGGCCGCAAGTGCCAAGTGGACAGAGGCTGGAGAGTCCTTGGCAGCGGGTCAGCTGGGGCGCAGCCGGGACGACTCCCGAGTACATGCCTTGGAGCTGGGCCTGGAAGCAGGTGGAACTTGCATGGTCACAAAGAGCTGGTGGGGGGATGGGGAGGGGGGTAGAAAGCACAGTGCCCGAAATCAGGGAACTCATTCCCTCCTTCCACAGGCTGTGCTGTTTGCCAGGTTCAGGACAGGGGGACACGTGGACGGATGGGAGCTGCAGTGATCAGTTAGGGTGGGGGCCTGCAGGGGCTCACAGAGGCTTCCCAGAGAAAGTGGCACTGAGCTGAGCCTGCAAGTGGATAACAGGGAGCTGGCTGAGGGAACAGCCTGAACAAAGACAGGGCCAAGTGGAGCCGGCTCTGCAGGACCATGAGCCATTCCTGTAGTTAAAGCACAGGTGAGGGATGGCCGGGGGCTGAGAGAAGAGATGATCAGAGAATGGGCAAGTTCTCACCTTGGAGGACTTGTGAGCGGAGCTAAGAATGCAGATGTCCCTCCAAGGCCAAGCGGGCAGTGAGAGAATGACTCAGCTGATGCTGGGGGCCAGGTTCAGGCTCAGGCGCTGCTGTGCAGATTGGAAGGGGAGCCCTGGGTTACTGAGGCAGAAGGATGGGGACAGAGAGAAGCGGAAGGATCCCAGTGGGATTTCGGAGCCAGGATCTTCCGGCCTTGGTGACACATTCGATGTGCAGAATGAGAGAGCGACATGACACGGTTGACACTCAAATTTCTGTCCTGCCCGTAAACTCCACACATGCCCAGTGAGATCTTTCACCCATCCTTTTCCACTGGCCCCAGCTCAGTGACAGGGGCCACATGACATCTGTTCATTCTGTTATTTATTGGGGATTTTATTGAGGATAAATGTGTACAGAGAGAATAAGGCCAGTACAGTGGGTCAGGGTTCATTGGAGAATGGCACAGCCTAGACCTCCTCAGGTGTGACTGAACCTACCAGAGAGGTGGTGCTGGGGGAGCTCATGGTAGACCCCTGGAAAAACCCTGGAGCCCCTGGAGCACAGGCAGGGGGGCAGAGATTCTGGCCAGGGTGGCTGCTGGGGTGGCCATGGGTTGCAGAGAGAAGAGAGGGTGCTGGAGAGGTGAGCAGGCCCAGACATGGAGGCCTGCAAGCCAATACTGGGCTAAGATGCCCAACATCCCCTGCAGGTGCTGGGAGCTATGGGTGACCCTGGAGCTGGGAAGAACCACGAGGGGGGGAGGGGCAGGGCAGGGGACAGAGAGGAGGCTTTGCCCAGTCCTATGTCCTCCTGAGGTTCAGGACTGGCCAGATTGTCCGTGCCCCCTGGAGCACCCCAGGGCCCTGAGCACACCCCTGCCCCCTCCCACAGGCATCATCGACAGCACCCACACGGAGCAGCGGCAGGTGGTGGCCGTGACAGGAGACGGCACCAATGATGGTCCTGCACTCAAGAAGGCGGACGTGGGCTTCGCCATGGTAGGAGCGGCTTGCAGGGGCTGAGGGCAGCATCTGGCCAGAGCTCATAGGCAGGGGGTTAGGGGAACATGGACAGCACAGCCTCAGGCTGGCGATGCGAGTCCCCCAGTTCACACTCAGCCCACCCACCGTCCACCTCATGTGCCCAGCCTGGCCCCCTGGAAGGACAGAGGGAGGCTCCCTGCACTAAGGGGTCTGGGTTGGGGAGAGGGGCAGGAAGAGGCTTGGTGGACGAGAGGGCTGGCCCCAGGCTGCTAGGTCTGTCAGGAGTAGGTGTGTGTGCATGCATATGCGTCTGTACGCACGTGTGTGTGCCGTGTGATCTGGCTGTGCTGGCAGTTGGGTGTATATATGTGGGGGTTGTGTAGGACTGAGGATGTGGAGGGGAGGAGAGCAGTGTTGCTAGAGCTGCTTGCCTCCTCGGTTGACCCACCCAGGCTCCTGTCCCCGTCCCCACAGGGCATTGCAGGTACAGATGTGGCCAAGGAGGCCTCGGACATCATCCTGACGGACGACAACTTCAGCAGCATCGTCAAGGCGGTGATGTGGGGCCGCAATGTCTATGACAGCATATCCAAGTTCCTGCAGTTCCAGCTGACAGTCAACGTGGTGGCTGTGATTGTGGCCTTCACGGGGGCTTGCATCACGCAGGTGGGTCCCCCGAGGGGTGGGCAGGGTGGAGCATGCCGAAGCCTGGGGGAGGGCATCCCAGGTTGTCCCGCCCATCAGTGCACCTGCTGAGGGCCAGGAGCTGCAGCACAGGCCTCAGGTGCCAGCCCAGCGGAGCAGAGGAAATGAGGCTCAGAGATGTGGCGGGGGGTTGTCCAAGGTCAGCAGGCAAGTGGGAGAGGTTAGACCTCACTTCCACGCCTGCCTGGCCCAGGCACAGCGCTGGTCATTGCTCCAGGAGGCGGGAGAGGCTATCCCCAAGGGAGGCAGAGCTCATGGCCGCATAAAGGACTAGAGGGATGGTGGGGCAGGGCCGGGCCCAGGGGGATCAGGCAGCCAGATGGGGGGGCAAGGAGCCGGCAGGGCCCAGGAGACCTTAGTTCTGACATGGAGCGTGTCGGGTGAGGCCTGGTTGCCTGGGTTCCTGAGGCCAATTGGGGGCCATAGTGGGGAGTCAGGGACTCTGTCACGGGGAGAGACAGTTGTCTGTCAGGATCTCAGCCTGGGTCTTGAGCAGCCCCAGGTCCTGAACCCAGGGGCAGTTAACCACAGGCCCCAACATCAGCAGCCCCTGCTTCCTCACCTGCCCCATGCAGCAGGAAACAGTGATGATCCCCATCTCACAGAGGCTTGGGGTATAGACAGGCCAGGTTCCTGCCACTGCTCCCACAGCCTCCTGCCTCCCCCAAAGGCTGACCAGTCTGGCCCGGGAGGAAACAGGCGTATTCCAAGGCTGGCCCCTTCTTGCGGCCAAGTGGGCAGACAAGTTCCTGTCCACAGGAACCCCGAGGCCCGGAGGCCGGCACTGCCCCCAAAGAGCTGTGTGGCCCTGGGAACACTGCTCCCCTCTGCTTTATTCTGAGCTCCTGGGGATACACATGGCAGCACCCAATACCCAAGCCCTGAGAGCGTCTGAGGGTCGGCTGAAGGGGTCCCTTCCTACTCCAGGGCCTCTCCAGGTTTGTGGGTGAGGTGCTCCCTCTAGTGGTGGCTTGGGGACACTCCCACAACATGGCAATTCACAAGGCTTCTTGGAAACCAGCGGATGCCAGATGGGGAAACTGAGGTTTCAGTTTGCCTAAAGGTCTTAGATTGAGTTGGTGGCAGAACCATGGAGACCTTGATGTGGAGATCGGGGACCCTAACCCCAAGGGGCACGTGATCAGAGAAGGCTGATGGCAGGAAGAAGCTGAGGGTGTGGGGGGTAGGATGTGACTGTGCTGGGGCAGAGGTGGGAGAAGCGGGCAGGAGGCGGAGCTCTGATAAATACCTAGGAGGTAGTGAGAATATGGGTGCAGACAGGGGCCTCAGAAGGAACATGGAGAGGACAGAGGGACCAGGAGCAGCTCAGTTCAAGCTATGAAGCTATGAGGCTCTCAGGGTCTGTGGCTTCCTGGAGGAGGTGTTTCTCCGGTGGATGAGGCTAAAGCCACAGGCAGAGGGCTGGGCTGGAAAGCGGGCAGTGTGGGGGAAGATGGGGCCCCTGCAGCCAGGGGGCAGGTGTAGGAAGAGAGCAGACCTCGGGAAGGGCCCCGGGAGCACAGATTTAAGAGGCAGGGGAAGAGGAGAAGCTCCTGAGGGAGATGGAGAAAGAAAAGGAACATTCAGAGAGGAGGAGGAGCTCGAGGTGTGTGGGGTCAGGGGTGCAAGGAGGAGGCCGTGGCCAGACACCAATGAGGCCAGTGAGATGGGCTGGAAGATGTGTTCCTCAGTTGTGACAAGTGGGCACTGGTGACCTTGGGGAAAGGCTTTTGGGGGGCACCGGGAGGCCAGAGTCTGGCTGCAAGGACAAGGCACGCAGGGTGCGAAGAAGGAGGGAGACGGATGGATTCAGCAACTTTGGGCAGTGCAGACTGCATGGCATGACTGCACAGGCCGGTATGAATATGTGATCCCATCTCAGGCAGAGGTGTGGGACGACCCACGCCAGACTGGACGGTGGGAACCTATAGGTGGTTCAGTCACTGATGAGTTTTAGCTTCTGCGCTATTCTTTACTTGCCCAAATTTCCTACCATAAAAATGTTATATTTGGAACAATAACTGCTGACATCAAAGTGGGGTAAAGGATAAAGAGAAATTGAGTGGTGGTGTCAAGAGGACAGGGTTGGGGCACTGCTGGTAAGGTAGGAGAGACATGAGCCATTAATGGTTGATGGCAGCGGTTCTCAACCTCTGGGTCGCGACCTCTTTGGTGGTCAAACGACCCTTTCACAGGGGTCGCCTAAGACCATCCTGCATATCAGATATTTACATGACGACTCATAACAGTAGCAACATTACCGTTATGAAGTAGCAACGAAAATAATTTTATGATTGGGTCACAGCCTGAGGGACTGTATTTAAAGGGCCAGAGGTTGAGAACCACTGGTTGAGGGGAAAGAGGCAGCAGGGAGGGGCCAGAGGGAGACAGAGGAGATGGAGTCTGTGCTGGAGATGGTGAGGGACGTTGTGGCCTTGCTTGGAGGTGAGACTCATGGGAGGGGGGTAAGGGAGGTGACAGGCAAGGATGTGGCTGTATTTACCAGAGAGCCGGTGGCCACTGGCCCTGGGGGTCCATTTTGTCCTTGGGGGAGAAGATAGCCAAAGTGGGCAGGTCTGGGCTGTCCTCCAGGGAAAGCCTCAGCGAACCTGCTCAGGAACCCAGGGGGCAGGCCAGTGAGGGCAGACCCACTGGACAGAGCAGCCTCAGGGCTCCAGCTAGAAGCTGCTGAGCCCCCAGTGATGAGCCCCACACCAGGCACGTGGTGGCAGCAGGTGAGGCTGGTCCCCCCACGACAGCCCTCTCCACGGTTGCTGTCCCCAGGACTCCCCTCTGAAGGCCGTGCAGATGCTCTGGGTGAACCTCATCATGGACACGTTCGCCTCACTGGCGCTGGCCACCGAGCCGCCCACCGAGACCCTGCTTCTGAGGAAGCCGTACGGCCGCAACAAGCCCCTCATCTCGCGGACCATGATGAAGAACATCCTGGGCCACGCCGTCTACCAGCTCACCCTCATCTTCACACTGCTCTTTGTGGGTGAGCCCCCCACCCCACCCCCCGGAGACTGACCCAGCGTTCTGATTGACCCCCGCCTTCCTGTTTGCCAGTGGGGGATGGAGGCCCAGGGAGAGGAAGTTAGCTGCTCAGGGTCACAGAGAAAGACTTGGGCAGAGCCAGGCCCTGTCCTGCATCTGGCCAACCCCCAAACCAAGGCTTTTTCCAGGGACGCCATCTCCAAACAGAGTACACCCTACGGGAGGTGGTGCCCAAGTGTTGATGAATGCCCCTCACGCCAGCCCCCGAGGAGCCTGAGGCTTTTGGGGGAAATGACTGGCCCTTCTCTGATGCATTCCCACGTGATCTTTGCCCCGTGGAAGGCTCCCTCCATGAGGCTTCCTACACACCTGCCTTCCCACCAGTTATTTCCACAACACTCTCACCTAGGGTGCCAACCACTCCATGAGGCAGGCACCTCTGCCATCACTCCCCTTGACAATGCTAACAGCAAGCCCAGAGTGGTGAGGCGACTTGCCCAAGGGCATGCAGTCTGAGGAGGAGCCTGGGCAAAGAACCAGGTCTGGATGGGCTAAGACTGGCCTGGCTTCCATGGTGCTTCAGAGATGATCCATGCAGAGTCCACCCCCCAGGTGATAGATGAGGAAATAAACACCCGGAGAGGGGAAGAGGCTTGCCCGTGGTCACACAGCCAGTCGGGCCCAGCTGGAGTCCTTGCCTGGGCAGGCTCCCCCCATGTGAGCCTCCTTGAGCTGGACTTTCAACACCAAGGAGCACTTGCTTTCCGAGTACAGAGTACAGATGCGGTGGGGCATGGTCCTGTTCCTCAGAGGACAGGCCTCTTCCAGAAAGCTCAAAGGTGGAGTGCTGGCAGGACCATTGTAAAGATCACCTGAGAAGCCGTGGAGGAAGCCACAGGAAGGCAGAAGTGGGAGAGACGCCCAGAAAAGCTGCAGGCGAGGGAGAGAGGAGGGCCGCCGCTGTCTTACGGGCTGGCTTCCCCATCTGAGCACCTACCCTCGGTGGTCTTGGGTTCATGGGCACACCTCTCACACAGGAAGCCCCACAAGCCCTCCTGGCACCACCTCGCATAGGCTTGCCATCAGCGGATGCCCACACAATACCCGGGGGGGGCAGTCCACACTGCCCTCCACCTGTGACAGCTCAGCTGTAAGAGAAGCAGCAACACGGGTGGGTCCGAGCCAGTCTGGCCGAGGAGCCCAGCCTCCACACAAGAATTATATTTCTTATAATAGCCCTCAGAGCTTCCAGAGGTCTCAGCAAGGGACATGCCCAGTTACAAAAAGCAGCACTTTGGGGGGAGCCCAAAGCCATGGCCTCCTACCAGGTATCCCTAGTTCACCTCCAGTCCTCCCGTCCAGATGAGTCTGTCATTTCTTTTATAAGCAATGTCGCCTGAGAACACAGCCAGCATTCCACCTTTACCAGATTTCCATGGAAAAGTGGAAGGAAGTTCACCCAAGGTCTTGTTCCCCTAGAGCAGTGGTTCTCAACCTTGGCTGCACATTAGAATCACCTGGGAATCTTTTCAAAATCCTGATTTCTGGGCCTCATCCTCTGGAAATTCTGTTTCTTTGTTACTAATGTGGCCCCACCCCATAACAAAGAAACAGAATTTCCGGAGGATGAGGCCCAGAAATCAGGATTTTAAAAAGATTCCCAGGTGATTCTAATGTGCAGCCAAGGTTGAGAACCACTGCCCTAGAGGATAAAGGGTTTTGTTACCCCTTCACTCACACTCATGGCCACCCAACTGCACAGGCCTACCTACCCCCGTGTCTGGGGCGTGCCTCCATGTCTGGGCTGCCCACCCTGCTGCTGGGTCCAGGGTCTTCTCCCACCCCGGCCCCGCCCAGCTCCCGCACTCTCGGCTTGGCAGGTGAGAAGATGTTCGAGATCGACAGCGGGAGGAACGCCCCCCTGCACTCGCCGCCCTCAGAGCACTACACCATCATCTTCAACACCTTCGTCATGATGCAGCTCTTCAATGAGATCAATGCCCGCAAGATCCACGGCGAGCGCAACGTCTTTGACGGCATCTTCCGGAACCCCATCTTCTGCACCATCGTGCTGGGCACCTTTGCCATTCAGGTAGCCAGGCCACCATTTAACCTGGGCCAGCGGGCAGTGGGCAGCTGGAGCCCCCTGCAGTGTCCTGAGAGCCCAGGCCTCCGACCTGGCCCCTGAGGCCCATCTCTCTGTCTGTCTCTGTCTCTGCTCCCTTTGACCTCCAGATAGTGATCGTGCAGTTTGGGGGGAAGCCATTCAGCTGCTCCCCGCTGCAGCTGGACCAGTGGATGTGGTGCATATTCATCGGGTTAGGAGAGCTCGTCTGGGGCCAGGTGAGTTCTGAGCGGGTTACAGGAAG
>NW_006286675.1:3119073-3137723 GCF_000327345.1 Myotis davidii | reverse complement strand
GGGAAAGAGCATTGGCCAGGAAATCCGGGAGCCCCAGGAATGGGTCCCAGTTCTGCCAGGGACTTGCTGTGTGGCCCTCCCTGCCACTGGGCATCTAAGCAATGGAAGTTAGCCCAGGTCCCAAATGCTGGTCATTTGCGTATCATCGCTGTGATTTTTGCCATATATCTCTGATCATGTTATTTACTTAATAGTTTCTTTTAATTGTATCAGGCTTTTTTTCATTGAAATTTATTTCAAAAGACAACTTTATATTACTAACATGAGTGGGAAATCAATATCACTTGTCATAAATAGAAGCTAACAAAAAAATAATGTAATGAGAACAGTGGTATTAAAACTCTAACTGGATGCCATGGCCCACGGAGGCCCAGAGCCTACAGGCGGCTAGCTGTTAAAAAGGGAGATTAGTTAAATGGTGTTATTGAGGGTGCTGATGGGAGATTAGTAGTTGGAGCCACACCAAAGAGAGGCTCCTTCAGAGGCTCGGAGAGAACATAAGGGCAACTCCGCCACATGGCAGACCTACTCAGTGCTGTGCCTGTGGCATCTGAGATCCTCCTGGCTTTGGGCACCCCTGGGCTGGATGCTCTGTGGGGGCCTTTCATCTCTGACCCCAGAACATCCTCCCACCAGTTCCCTTTCCTACTGTTGCCCATGTTCTTGGGACACACGCGCGCGCACACACACACACACACACACACACACACACATCACAGTGCTCACAATTTGCATCTCAAGGCTCCTGACCAGGACGTGGTGTTTATGAGACTCGCCCGAGCTGGGCCAAAGGGGCTTTGTCCCTGAGGTGCTGTCACCCAGGTATGGGGGGGTAGGGGGGGGCCAATGGGTCTGAGACAGTGTTCTTGCCTCCAAGCTGTTCCCAGGCTGGAATAGGACATGCCTGTGGCAGAGATTAACTAGAAGATAAAGAAGAAAGTTTAGTTTTACTCAAAAGATACTTTTTTAAACATCGGGGCTTCTTTGGAGAGCTGATAAATTAGATTTGACTCAGCAACCCCATTCCCTGGGCACCCTCAGGGCCAGGCCATCTTTACTCCACTGGGGCCCGCCCCTTAGAGAGCTCAGGGTGTCTGGGTGAGCAAACTCCTAATGCCTAAGGACGATGCCAGCAGACAATGCCCACCTTAAACTCCCAGGGAACCCCTGAGGCTGTGTCCAGGTCAGCCCGTCTATCCCTCTAGAGCAGAGGTCCTCAAACTTTTTAAACAGGGGGCCAGTTCACTATCCCTCAGACATTCCACACATGTGCACTGCGGGCCCAGGACGAGTCGGCTGCTAAGCAGGACAGGCGGCGGTGGCAAAAACACCCGGCGGGCCGGATAAATGTTTTCAGCGGGCCGCATGTGGCCCACGGGCCATAGTTTGAGGACCCCTGCTCCAGGGGCTACAAGGAGCCCCTGACCTCTGCCACCTCAGTTCCCCCCGTAGGGCCTGCCTCTCAAGCCTCATGGACAAATCCTTTGGAGAAAGAGGAAGAACGAAGGTTTACCCCTTCTCACATTGCCTCCCCTCGTTAGGAAGGCAACCATTCCCAGAATCCCCAAATTGGCTCTCCCCAGGGTATGCAGGCCCTGAGCCCCTCTTGCTCAGGTTGGGTACCCAGGACCCAGTGGCCTCAGGAGGAGGGAGCCCAGGAGCCTGAGGGCCCGCCAGGCTCGTGCATGGCATCTTAGACCCACCATCTCGCTTAACCCCCAGCCCTGAGAATTGCCTTTGGCTTTACAGGTGGGAAAACCAGAGCTCAGAGAGGTTAAAGGACTTGCCCAAGGTCACATGACCAGTAAGGTCTGGTGTATTCAAAGTCACATCTGCCCAACTCCTAGAAGCCAGGATTTTTCACTGTGCCCTCCTGACTCTGGATGACTGAATGAATTGAAAAGCAAATTAATAGGAGATTTAAAGATTGAATTGGGATGAGTTAATTAGTTGAACCTGTAACGATAATTGGGTCAGAGAAGTGGGAGATTGGGAGAGCAAGAAGGGGGTGCCAGGGGGAGGAGGAGGCTGACTGAGGGACAGCCCCCATTGCCCTGACCTTGGCACATCCCCTGCAGGTCATCGCCACCATCCCCACCAGCAGGCTCAAGTTCCTCAAGGAGGCGGGCAGGCTCACGCAGAAGGAGGAGATCCCGGAGGAGGAGCTCAACGAGGACGTGGAGGAGATAGACCACGCCGAGCGAGAGCTGAGGCGGGGCCAGATCCTATGGTTCCGAGGCCTGAATCGGATCCAAACCCAGGTACAGGAGGCTCCCCAGGCTGGGCCCACGCCTGGCCGGGCAGGCAGGTGATGGAGTGAACGTGCTCCATCCACCTCCCGGGGCCCCAGAGGTCAGGGTCCTGCTCTCACCACCTCACCAGCTTTTTGTACACCCGCATTCCTCGCACGCACTCTCGAGGGGCTGCTGAAGAAACAGTGGTCTCCTCGGGAACGTTCCACATCACCTTCTCAGCCAGCAAGGGGTCGGACTGGGGTATCAGGGGTTACCCCTGAGCAGGGAAGGGGTTGACCCAAGAGCTGAGGGGACTAAGGGACTCTAGTCAGGGCTGCTGGGGGGACTGGGATCAGAGCTGCAGGGCAGCTACCAGGAGGGACAGCCCAAGGCTGGAGACTGGTCCCCTGGAGGCCAAGATGGCAGCTTCAGGCCAGGGTTGGCCCCAAATTGCCCCCGGGGCCAGGGGCCGGTGAGCTCCAGGGCTTATGCACATTTGCACATCCTCGTACTCCATAGTGGGTTTCCGAGTTCTCAGGCAGCTCTGGGGAGCAAATCTTGGTTTTCCCTCCCAGACACACATACACGCCAAAGGCACCTGCAGAGCACACGTGTTTCTTCCCCAGCACAGAGACTGCATGGCTGCCACATGCCAGGTGCTACAGTGTGCAGCCCTCCCTCCACACGCCGCAGCCTCTCACAGGACCCAGCCCCTCTGCCTGGGTTGGGGTTATAGTTCACATCATGCTTTCACAGCCTGTGTAACTAAGAGAGGGTCGGTCTCTTACCCAGACCACCTGGGAGAGCTGCTGCATCTGACAAGTTCATGGCCCCCACCCCATCCCACTCTGGGAAGTGTTGCAGAGCCCCTACCTGCATCCTGCCTGGTGGCCTAGCACTTCATTTGATAAACATAACATCCATAGTGCACTGTCCCAAGCATCATCTCACTGGCCTTCACAGCCCCCTGAGAGGTAGGTAGGTCTCCTCCAGTTTTAGAGAGGACTGCGGTTCAGGAGGCAGCACTTTCTGAGAGCTGGGGTGGGGCACAGAGGCAGGTTTCAGACCCAGAGCCACCTGATGGATGCAGCCTGGGCTCCTCCAGCAAGAACCCGGCACCCGGCCTGCCGGGGCCGCTCTCAGCACAGATGGCCCTGGTGCTGTTACCAACCCGCCCAGGGCCTCTCAGAGGTCTCCAGGCTGCAGGACACTGGACTGTAGTTCCTTGAATGGACACAGTGCCTGTCCAGCTGGGCTCTTCAGGAACACTAACACGGGCCAAGGGCTTTGCCACTCAGAGAATACCCTGCCAGGTGGGTGGCATTGCCCCTTCAGAAGGATAAGAAACTACACTCAGAGAGGTGACTTGCCCAAAGTCACCTAGCTCGTAAATGGCATAGCTGAGATTTGGGCCAAAGTCTGTCCACCCAGAGCCCCCACCATACCACTCAGGCTCCACCCCTGGCCCCAAGTGGCACTAAGCACCCCTCTTGTTTCCAAACACCATGTTTAATCACCCCCAGCCCAGCCCACTGGCCCCTGAGCCCCTGGAGCAGAGCAAAGGCCGGGCCCTGGGGTCCTCCCTAAGATCCTGGGCCTGCAGATGGGCTGGAACCGAGCAGACATCTTTCAGAGCCTTGGAGTGTGTCTGGTACTTTTTGTTTTTATTTCAGTGACGTCGTCATTGTTGCCGTGGCTGCGGCTGTTCTCGTGGCATTGCGCCTGTCAGTCGTGTAGCTGTTGTGTCCGTTCTTCTCGCAACTTGTCTCGTTCTCTCCTCCGTTGCAGATTGAAGTAGTCAATACATTCAAGAGCGGGGCCTCCTTCCAGGGGGCCCTGCGGAGACAGTCCTCCGTCACCAGCCAGAGCCAGGACGTAGCCAATCTCTCTAGCCCTAGTCACGTGTCGTTGTCCAATGCTCTTTCCTCTCCGACCAGCCTTCCTCCTGCTGCAGCTGGGCGTGAGTGTGAATCCTTACCGCCTCGGGCACCACCGACGCTAGCGCCGGGCGGGCAGGCGGGCAGGGGCTGGGGCACCAAGGACATGGGGGGGCAGCCAGTCATGGTGAGGCCCAGGGGCTGAGGGCCACAGTTGGTCAGAAGACCATAGCCAGTGAGGGGGGCAGTCTCTTGGTGGGCCAGAGTCAGTTGGGGTCAGAGTCAGGGGTTACAGCCAGTCAGTCAAGGTGTCATGAGGATCACAAGTGGTCAAAAAGTCTGGATCAGTCAAAAGATCATCATCGGCCAGGAAGGTTTCGGTAATTAAATGTCCCACTGCACCACAAGGTCGCAGCCGCCAAGGGGGAGCAGTCAGCCAGGGGACACAAGGTGTCCCCATTAGTCGAAGGTCATATCAGTGACAAAAAGCCTGGCTCACAAGGGCAAGGGTGAGAGTTGGACAGGAAATACAGTCTCCAGTCAGTCAGGCAAAGGGTTACTGTGGGTCAAGGCCCTCAGGGGTCACAGTCAGTCACAGTGGGGTCCAGCCAAGGGAGCGGTCACTGTAGGTCAGATCCCAGCCCAGTGGTTTGGAACCCTCTGCCCTCTCTCCTTGCACACCTAAAAACATCAGCTGCCTTATACCACTTTCCCTGCATGCTCAAGATCTGATGCCTTCCTAGAAGGGACAAGGCCCCTCACCATTCAGCTTGACCTCAAGTAGAAAACAGTGGGCCAAGCTTCAGGTCTCACGTGGTGCTGGAGGCCCTGAGGGATCTGGTCTAGCCCTCGGCTTCCTGCCTTCCTTACCCTGAGAGACAGCCTGCGGCTCTGACCCCTTCCATCACCTCCCTCCTGCTGAGCTCGTCACCTCACGCCATCACTTTTTACCTGGCTCTCCCTTCTCTGGCCTTGTCTAGATCTTTCTGAACCCCTATGTCCTCACGTCCTAGAGCAAATAAGAAGTCTCAGTTTACCACCTTCCTCCCTTTCCTTGTCTCCCAAGGGAGCCCTGTTCTGGTCTTCTCAGATGGCCATGATGGTTCCCTTAGCCAGCCCGTGAGCTTCTTCGAGGAGACATAGACTCCAGACCACATCTTTTAATACTTTATGAGGTGCCTCTACCCCCATCCAAACACAGAGCACCCATAACACACATCCCCAGCCCCTGCACAGGAAAGCACCTGTGTGCTCGGTGGGAACCATGCCATCTGAGCCCTCTGGCAAGGGCATGAGCCACAGAGAGCCTCTTGAAGGCATATGCTGATGTCCCATGGCCTTTCAGTGGATGCAGTCCTGCCAGGTATGCACGATGACAGGAAGGATGCAGAAATGGTGGGAAAGCCCCTCCTTGTTCATTCATTCACTAGCACAGACCACAGTAATGAGGAGGCCAGACTAGCCAAGGTGAAGTGCAGACCTATTTGAGCAGATGATGTCTAGAGTCACATTCCCAGGAGGTATCACTAGGAAATCACTGCCAGGCTTTCTCAGGACAGGAAACCAGAGCCAGCAATGAGGTCCCATCCCCTCCCCTTCGCATTAGAGAGCCCTCCCCTTGGTGAGAGGCCCTCACCCAGCTGACCTACTTCTGCACCAGCTTAGCTCTGACCTTCCTCCGTGACCGGAAGTGTTCTGGCCTAGAGAGCCACTTGAGGAAGACTCCATTCCTTTGGCTTCTGCCACTCTCCCCCTGACACCTGCATCCCTCTAGCTGGGTCTGACCGCCAGAAGCCTAGCTTTCTGAGTGCACACTTAGTTCTTTGTCCCATCTTGGTCCAGCCTCCTTCTTGACGTGTGGCACTTTGCACTGGCCACAAGAGAGCCTCTCTGAATTCCTGCCTCACAGTCTTTGAAAGTCTTCCCTTGGTCTATCTCCCTCCTCCTAGCTTTCACAGTTTAAAAGAAAGAGCTCAGTCATCTCAAACCTTAGCAATTGAATTCTCATCTTTTCTTCTGTCATTTATAAAGCCATTCAATAAGGCTGGTCTTGGGACAGTCAGTTCTTAGCAATTCTCCTTCACAGACATGCCTTTTCTGCCCACCCTCCACTTACTTCCTCTCTCTAAGCCAATTTTCTTCCAGGCCAGATTGATCCCCTTTATCCCAGGGTGACCCCAACTTTGAAACAGTCTTTGAAAAGGAGCCTGTGCCATAGCCGGTTTGGCTCAGTGATTAGAGCTTCGGCCTGCAGACCAAAGGGTCCCAGGTTCAATTCTGATCAAGGGCACGTACCTTAGTTGCAGGTTCTTCCCCACCCAGACCCAGGTCCGGGCTCCTGCAGGAGGCAACCAATCAAAGTGTTTCTCTCACATCGATGTTTCTCTCTGTCTTTCCCTCTCTCTCCCACTCTCTCTAAAAAAAGGAGCCGTTAAGCCTTGACCCTTCATTCTCTCAGAGACCTCAAAGGGGCTCCATCCCCCAGCCACCACCTTGCCTCTGCCCCAGAAATCATGCCTCCTTAAGAATCTTGTATTCCTACCCTCTATTGTAGAATCCAGCCTGTAATTCTGGGTCCATTCTTGGACCCTTTCTTGGACATATGGTCTCAAAAAGAGCCTGTCTGTCCCCCTGCCCAAGGTTACTGGTTCCAAAGGGATTGCAACCTCTGGGGTTTCAGTGCACACACTTTGGTCAACACAGTCACAATGCAAACTCTAAATAATTATCCCCTAGTTCCTCTTTTTGCTGAAATAGTTTCTATAACAATGTCACATCCTTTGGTCTCCAAGGTCTCTGAGGGCCCCCTAGACACCAGGCAAGGTCCCTTCAGAAGCCAAAGGTTTTCTTCCCATGGGGAGGGGTGCAGCAGGTGGCCAGGAATAGGATTGGGTGAGATGAATCAGTGGCTGCTTCCCGCCTCGGTCTTCTTCCTGGGGGTTCTCCAGCAGAGGAGGGTGGCATGTGTATGCTGCATGGAAAACGCTGGGGTCTGTGTGCTCTGACAGGAGCCAAACAACTGTGCCCTGGGTTATCAAGAGCTGGCTACGCAGGCCAGGTGCAGGGCACTCTAGACTTGGACTGGCTTCTGACTCACGACATTGGGGTGAGGAACCTGCTCCCCCAACGACACACATCCCTCCCCCAGCACCACTGTGAGATGGAGGGCCCCAGGCAGACAAATGCATGTGGTGCCAGGACAGTCCCCTCCGACTGGCATCTGGAATGTTCCGGAAGGAACTCTGGCCTACTTGCTTGCTTTCTTCTCCTGACTTACTCACAAGCGAGTTTTCTTTTACCCCCAGAAACTTAATAACACACCCTCCTGACTTATCCTTGAGCCTCACTCAACACCTTCCCAAGCAGTTGCCTACATCCTTCACTTCACATATGCCCCCAACTGAAATAGGAGGGAGGATCTGCCAATACATCCATTTACCTGAAAAAGACGCCGAGGCTCAGGGAAGTAGACCGACTTGCCCAAGATCCCATAGCAAGTGAGTGGCAAGAGGTCTGAGTGCAAAGTCCCTCCTTTTTCCTACCACCCCATAGCACTTCCCAGACAAGCCCCCAGACCTGAGCCCACAGAGGTTGGATTTCCTTTCTGGAACCGGTACCCGCACCCATAGCCTCATCCAGCAAAAAGAGCGAATCCTCGGGGTCCAGAGTCCAGGGGAGTTGTTTTTCTGCTTGACTCTCCCCAGCCTGGCAGGGACGGGAGAAGGGCGCCTTCCCACTGGTGATCAAGGGCAAACCAGCATCCAGCTCTTCCATCCAAGGCCAAGTTGCATGACCCCACTGCCTCATTCCCCTCAAGTCCCTAACCCATCTCGAGCCACCTTTGTACGCAGCACGTTTGTAACAGGCTCCGTGTTCATCAGTGAAAGTCCTGCTTCTTCAAACCAGCCAGGCCACGAACCTCAGACGCCTACCCCAACCAGCCACTCGCTCTGGACGCTGCCCCTGCTAGACAGGGCCTCTCCTGCTCCCACTCCCCCTCCCCCTTCCCCTCCCGCCAGACTCGGGTTCTGAGGACTTCGAGGGCAAGGAATGTGCATCTCTTAGGGGGAGGGATGTAGGAAAGGAAAGGAAGCTGGACCTCTCGTTAGCATGTTGGTAACTAGTTTAGTGCAGTCTTGGGTTGACGAGAAAAATGGCTTGCTTCTGGGACGGGGGGACCCTAGACCTCTCTGCTTTCTGAATATTCCATGTGTTTGTTTCCCTAGAGGGCTAGAGAACCCTGGACACAGAGTTCAGCAAGAGAGAGTGAAATTAAAAGAGGTTGTGAGTCTTTAACCTTGAGCCTGAAATGAATGTGAATCAATCCCAGACTCTTGGCTTCCTTGAAGCCGGGTAAACATTCGAGTATGTCGGACCATCCCAGACCAGGGCCTCTGCATTTCCTCAGAGCCCCCCTGCTCCCTTTCTGCTGATGAAACCAAAATGCCTGAAACCTCTCCCCTCCCCCACGCCCCATGCGGCTTATAGCACAAAACCCCATCTTCAGGGTAGGCAGGAAGGGGAGATGGAAGAGCTTTTTTTTCTTCCCGTATTTTTTTTTCCATTTCAGCCGCGGAGAGAACCGAAGTGGAGACTTGAGATGGCCGTGGCGGGGTGTCCCAAAAAGTCTTGTCCCCACAGTCTTGTCCAGAGCAGTTCATTCTTTTTGTTGTCTCCATGCCAGGGGGAGGGCGAGGGGTCTGCATCTCATTGTGTGTCATCCCCTCTGCGTTGTCAGTCACATGACAGGGTCCTGCAACCATCCCTCCTCCTCCACCAGGTGCTCCGGCTGGAATCTTATTACAGTTCAGAGCCTCAGAACACTCTGGGCCCTAGGCTGGGCAGCTACTATGATAATTACTATTCCCATTTTACAGATCAGAAAACTGAGGCCTGCCACACCTTTTTTGTTGTTTGCACTTAATCAAGGGTGTAATGGCCCACTACTTATCAGGACATCAGAATATTAATAATCTCTACAGAGCCACAAATATACCGTCCAGGGAGAAAGAAATCTCAGGGCAGCCAAACAGCCATCACAGAGCGCCAGCACTAATGCACCACGTCTGGCTGGCTCTCACTCGGCACCTCAGGCCTCCTATTTAAAGCAGTGGACAGGGTTCCCTGGAGTCCCCAGCCAACAGCACATAGAATATATCCGGATCGACAGAGATGCTTTTTTTGAGAAGACAAGGAAAAATCAGAACTAGTGAGTAATGACTGACATCAAAGAACTTTTTAAAAATATATACTTTTATTGATTTCAGAGAGGAAAGGAGAGAGATCGAAACATCAATAATGAGAGCAAATCATTGATTGGCTGCCTCCTGCATGCCCCCCACTGGGAATCGAGCCCAGAACGTGGACATGTGCCCTGACCGGGAATTGAACCATGACCTCCTGGTTCATAGGTTGACACTCAACCACTAAGCCACGCCGGCCGGGCAAAGAAGAACTTTTTTTTTCTTTTCCTATTTTGTTTCTTTCTTCTTTCATTTCTAGAACTTAAAAAAAAAAAAAAAACCCTGTAGGATCTTACACAAGATCAAAAGATTCTTGGCAAAGTCCACTTCTTCTCTGTGTACACTAAATAAAACGGCAGAGGAGCAAATAATGTGCTTTAGAAAGACTCCCCTATGAAATAGCAAAATTAACCCTGAGCTGTGACACTTGAAACCATCAGCCACAGTCATCAAGAGAACTCATTTCCATGGACAGGCTTTCCCCCACCTTGCCCCACCACCGAGCTGGCCCTGGGTTTACTCGTCCCGTCCTCTGCCCCCCACAGGCCTAAGGTGTGGGAGCAGCCGCTGCTCTGCAGGGAAGGCTATGCAGGGTGCCCTCAGGACCACAGCCACTTCGGCTGAGGCTCTGCTCCTTGGAGGCACTGCTGCTGCCCCCACTGCACTCCCCTTGCTGCTGCTCTACTGTGAGGCGGGCTGGGAAAAGAGAGGGAAGAACTTTGTCCCAAGTCCCCTCAGTCCCTTGAGATAACAGTCATGGCTCCCCCTCCTAGGTGTCCAGAGGAGGGACCCTCTCTTCTAAGTGAGGGTCCTGTTGTCTGCACCCCGCGAGGACAGAGGGTGGCCAGGGAGGGAGTATGGCTCACCCACTGTCAAGCACCAGAGGTGGCAGAGCTAGGACTCAGACTCCAGGTCCAGTGCTCTTCCCATTAGCCCGGCGGATGCAAGGCCCCACCTCCTTCCATTCTTCAGAGAACCACAGGTTCCAACTGAAACACAGAAAATGAAAGAACTTGCTATTTTGAGTTCAGTTCCACACCCCCTTAGAGCCCCACCCAGGGCGGGGATTGACCCTCTGATTCTGGCCTCATTTTTTGGTTTTGTGTTTTCAAGGCACAAATAAAAAAATCAAATATCCCAGGAAATAAGCCAACTACAATGGCTGGCCAGGGCTTTGAGTCAATACTCGAGTGTTTACCTCCCAAATGCATGAAGGAAAGAAACGTTGGGTACAAACGACCTCCGTTCACATTGTCCAGGCTTCCAAGTGTAGTGTGTGTCTGTCTGCGTGTGCCGTGTGGTTCCCGACCCCCACCGTGGCATGCTCCCCTCCCGAATGTCGCCCGTCCGCCGGCTCCTTCGTGCTTTCTGGCTGCCTCTGCTCTGCACCCCAGAAAGCCCTGGGTTGGCTTTGGTTTGCTTTGCTGCCTTCGTTTTGACGTTCCTGTTCTCTGTTTGGCCCTCGTGTGACTTCTCTCATCCCGGTTTATCCATCTGTCTCTCCTTTCTGTTCCTTTTCTGTTTGTGACATGTTATCTGTTCCATGTGGTATGGTTTCTTAACTGCGTGTGGGGTTTTTTTAAGATTACTTTTTTTAAAAAAAATAGCTTTTCCTCCTTCCTATTCTGTTTCCACCTGGCCCCGTCACCCTTCTGCATGGTCAAACCTGCTTTAAAGTTAACAAGGCTCAGTCTCTCCCTAGGTCTGGGTGCCTGCCAGAGTGGACCATGCTTCCTCTGACCAGTTTCCCATCATCTCTTTGATGGGGCTTGATTTCTCCTATCCTAATATTGTCGTTTTGACCAAAACCGAAGCAATGCTAAAAACCTCATGGATGCATATAACCTGAGCCCCTCTTCCAATCTTCCCTCTCCTGTCCATGCTCATAACACTTCGAGACTATGGATTCCACCCACTTTCTATGCCCTAACCCCTCTCCCACCTGCCCCTCCTCCAAGCCCCCCAGAGCACACACACACACACACACACACCAGGGCACTGCTTCTCACCCCTACACTTCCCTTGCAGATCCGCGTCGTGAAGGCGTTCCGTAGCTCTCTCTATGAAGGTCTAGAAAAGCCTGAGTCTCGAACCTCCATCCATAATTTCATGGCTCATCCTGAATTCCGGATCGAAGATTCACAGCCCCACATCCCCCTCATCGATGACACCGACCTGGAAGAAGATGCCGCGCTCAAGCAGAACTCGAGCCCGCCGTCATCGCTCAACAAGAACAACAGCGCCATCGACAGCGGGATCAACCTGACGACCGACACAAGCAAATCAGCTACCTCTTCAAGTCCAGGGAGCCCCATCCACAGCCTGGAGACGTCGCTTTAGCTGAGGACCCCACCGCCACCCACCTCCCGGGCACCCACCCATCCAGACACCCAACTCACTCAAGCAGCAACGAGCAACAACAGGAAACCAAATACTGGAGAGAAAACCAACGTTTCCACCCAACAGACCCTTTTTCTGGCTGTGATGCTGTTTGAACTCTTTCTCACTTTGAGGCAAGGGGCAGGGTCTCCTCCTGGGCTTAAGGGAGTGAGCGATTTTCCCAGAACAAGCCCTTCCTGGCTCCTGCCCACACATGGACCAGCCATGCGCCCGCCCAGCCGCCATGTCCCCTGCATGAATGTACTGTACACTTCCAGTCCTCCGCTTGTTTGGTTTTGGGGGGCTGGGGAGGGTTTTTGTTTGTTTTCTTAGGCGGGAACTGCAAACAGACTATTTTCTGAGACTATTTATCCAATCCACTGGTCTGTGAATTTTTGAAATGCTTGCAAAGCATGGTCTCAGTTGTATAGGTTAATTTAACAACTTTTTGACATTGCAGAGCTTAACTCGCCTAGTAGATTTGCACCAATGGAACCGAAGAACTTCATAGACACTCACAAGGTTATATCCATTTATTTATATCTATATCAACGTATACTTACTCAAGACTGTATACGTCCATATAGATAGGTAGATATATATATATATATAAATATATATACATGGATATATAAAGTTTCTTTGCCGGCATGTTGCCTTGTTTCTGCTTAAATTGCTCTATTTTAACTTATTTATGTTCTAAAAGAAGAATGTAATTTGTTTACAAACCTGTAGATAATGTCTTTGGCTCTTTGTATGGTTTAAGAACACTGGTGGCTGAGATGCTATAAAAACAGCTCAGCTCCACAGACACTTCCCTGGATTGCATCCTTGATGTTTTACGATAGCCATGCTCTGATTTTTGCCTGCTATTTCCGTTCAATAATGTCACTACCACAGGAGGCTCAGGCAGAAGCCAAAAGTTACCAAGTGTCCATCCTGAGGGCTTTAACACCATGCTCCGTAGACAGAGGGAGAGGAGAGAGGAGGCTTCGTGGGCTTGGAGCGCTAGGGGTCATCCCGGCCCAAGGATGACGGGAGCAAAGCATTTTGTTGAAGACTTTTCTCTCAATGAAACTCGCTTGGGTTTACAAAGAGCATTTCGCAAAGGGGTTCTCTTTGGCGCTGTCTGTTTAGAGATTGAGGTAGTGTTGCAATATTATAAATGCTATTGTGTTGATTTTTTTTTTTAGTTAGTAATTTAGAGGTTTATTCCCTTATTAATTGCAGCATTTAAGCTGTTGGTGTCTTGGATGAGGATCATTCTGGCTTGCTGCTTTTATTTTTATTTTTGAAGAAGAATAGCCTTTTTCTCTGCACTATTTAGATCCGAACAAACCTTATGATGTGTATATTGAGATGTATTCAGTGTGATTTTTAAACCAAACTGTCTTCCTATAGTCGCAATATATACTGTAGCCTTTTAACAGCAAGTCGCTTTCCCGAAAGAAAGCCATTCTGAAACCCTACAGTATCACAGGTGAGAAGGGGAGGTTATTTTTCCCTCAAGACAATGACAGCACTAGTAATCCCACGTAATAAGAGCTCAATTAATTGTATGTCAGCCTCCTAACTGCTAAGCACTTTGTGGGTATCAGCTTTTTTCATAAAAGAACTTTTGTATTTAATACAAAGTTTGCTTTGAGACTTTTCAGCATACGATCTTTTTCCATAAACTTGTACAGTGCAAAAGACATTTTGAATACCATGATCGATGACGTCCCATGCTTCAAGGAAAACCAAACACGTCCCGCCTCGCTTGTGAAATTCATTCATCCTAAGGACCCTCCCCACAGTTGCTCTGCATCACCCCGGCCCCTTCCCTTCTCCAGGCCCAGAGAATTCTTCCACACACAAGATGAGAGCCACGCGGGAACAGAGCCATAGTCAGCTGGGAGGGCCTACATCTGGAGAAACCTGAGGGTGTGGGACCCCAAGTCGGCCCATCCCACCTGGCGAAATCTTCCTGGAAGGAGGACCTTCTTTGCGCACGAGCATCGTCTGAATGTCCAGAAGGAATATCTCTGAACGTACCCAGCAGAGGAAACTGCATCCCCAGAGGGGTGACCAGCCCTCAATAGGCTTATTGGATTCCAATACCAACATCACCAAAAGCCAGCCTGCCGAGAGAGGAAAGCCCTGCACATGGAGAATGTTGGGCAGCCTTGGAACATGGGGGTTTTGTAGTTTCCTTTTCTCAAGGTTTTCCATCTCCCCACTTCTTGGTTCCAATCCTGTGCCCCTGACCTCATTCCATGGCCCTGGGAAAGCTGCCCTTGCACACCACGCTCCCTATTTATTTGGGACCAGGACGCAAGGGAAACAGAAGGGGTTTCTGAGTGGATCATAGCTGGGGGAACGGGGAGCCACGGGAGCTACCGAGAATGCCCCGCGTTAGGGTTGGTCTTTTCTTGTCAGGAATGATGGATGCTCACGCACACGCACACACGCACACACCCTCCCTCTGACGCTTGCACACACATCCCCACACACAGGAAATGATTGGGTTTGTCAAAACTCACTGTAGTACATAAAGCTTGCACTCTGTGTCCTATATCTAGCAGCATGGGGTACGTTTGGCAGTTCACCCCATTAGGGGGTAAATAATTTATGACCATTCATCTGTTTTTATGAATTTTTTTATCTAGACAATAATTGTAAATAAAGAACTCACCGTCTCTGTTCATTTAATACTATGCAATGCTTTCAATTGCTGACTCTTCTTACTCCCGCACTGTGGTTCTGAAATGTGTGTGGTTTAAAAAAAAAAAAAGGCAAAAAAAAAAATCAAACAGAATCTAGTAAATATATATCCTGTAACTAATACTTCTTTCTATAACTGCACCGTCCACTTAGCTTTCTTTCCGTCCTCCGGACAAGGGCTCCAGGGGGAGACTCAGTTCTAGGTCTAAGCTCACCAAGTTGTCTCTCCCCACAGCTGAGGGAGGAGCAGAGGGCCCATCCAGTGACCCCTGGGGCTGTAGAGTCACCTGCCTTTGGAGGCGGGCAGGGCGGAAACCGAGGGGTTTCCTTCCCACAATTTGGGCAGCCCTTTCCCTGACGCAGAAGCAGCCTTGACTGGCCCCTTCACCATGGCCCCTGGGCCCCTTGTCCCAGCCAGAGCATAGAGTTGGCAAGAGGGAGGTTGTCCTACTTATGAGACCAGACCAATGGCAGTGACTGCAATGATGCCAGGACTCTGGACCTGTCTTATCCTGAGTATCCCAGTCAGTGAACAGCCCCTCTTTTCCCCAACCATGTTGAAATGTCACCTTTATCATACTGCTCTCTGCTGATAGCAGAGATAGATGTGGGTCTGTTTCTGGAATTTACCTTCTATTCCCTTTCTGGGTGTCTCATCTGGCACCAGCCACATAACTTTAATTATTGTCGCTTTATATAATGTGTTATTATATGGTAGGATATGTTATAATGTTTTATCACGTGGTAGGATAAGTACTCTTCACTCTTAACAAAATTTCCTGATTATTCTCTCACATCTGTTCTTCCCAGTAAACTAAAATTTTGCGAGTCCTCCACCCACCTCAAATACTGGGCCCTGTCATTCTGTGTGTAAACATCTTCCTGCCATTGTAAGTACTGTCCACTCGGGGTCCCTAAATAGTGTGTCCTGTGTGGAGAAACAGAAGGGGCATCCTGAATCTTGAGGGAAGCCCAACATTCATTTCATACTCCCGCTTGCTCCCTCGGCCACGGTGTCATTAGGAGAGGCCACCAACGCCCCCTCCCCCCGCCCCCAATCCCAGTTTGGGACCCAAAGTCACCCACTTGGTTGTCTAATTCTCCTCCTGGAGAAATGTTTATTCCTGCCTCCCTTTCCTGAACTGCTTTTTTGCTCTTTATTCAAAGTTTCCAGTGGTTGTTTGATACGTCCTTTGGGATGCAGCAATTTCTTGTCTGGACCTTCTCACCACCCTGACTCCCCCTACTGTTGTTGTTCTACTTACAGGAGGCTGTCAGCTGGGCTCACTGTGACATGCCTCCCATCCAAAACTCTCTCCATAGTGTCCAAGACCCCACCATTAGAAGATCCGAGCGGGGGGGGTGGGGCGGGGGTGCATTTCTTGAAGGCTTTTGGGTCTTCCAGAACCAAGACCTAAATCAGACAACAGCAGAAATCCCTAGGTCCTTCCCAAGTTCCAAACCAAGCTCTCCTGGTTTTGATGTAGAGATCCTATTTGCCCAAGTGGGGAGAGGGGGATCCTAGGCCCTGAGGATCAGCCATTACCCTTCTGCTGAAAATAAGATATCTGAGGCTGCCCTTCTCAGCCCCCTAAGTCTGTTTTGTAATGCCTGTGGTGCTTCCCCTCTGAACCTTTCCTCTCGGGGGTCGCCACACTTTGCTAACTCTTGTGTGCACATATTTTATAACAGAGTAGCGAGGAAATGGTGCCGCCTCCAGCTTCCACAAGCTGCCCAGGCTCTGGGTGGCGGGGTTCTGGGACAATCGGGGCTGGGAAGTGACTGTGCTCTTATTGTACACTCTTTATTTCTCTGTATCTCTGGCTTGTGCTTTTTGTAATTAATGGGATTTGTCTGCCTTTTCAACACTATACTGAGCAATAACAATAAATGCACACGTGGAAACACAGACACCGTACACATCACAAGGCCTTTTTCCAAAGGACAACTGGGTCCCCACCCTCGTGGATCGGAACTCAGTGGGAAACTGAGTCCCTGGGAGGGGAAGGCACTTTGCCCCAGGGTGTACAGCTCAGTGGGTGGTCTCTCTCCTTCCAGCAAGTCACACCTTTCCAACATCTACCATTTGAGGGATTCAAGTTCAGCCTGCCAGGAGTCATTAACCTTCCACAGCTAACAGTCTCAGACAGTAAGACTTGGGGTGAAGAGACCAATGAGGAGGAGGAGGAGGAAGAGATTCAGGGAGCAGAGACTCTGGGAGGTAGGGGCACAAATTGGGAAAGCTCAGAATGGCCTGATTTGGGGTCTGGTATTAACCAGAGCAAGGTGATTGAAGATATGGACAAAAGATGTAGGTGGCATCCCTACTGGGGAGGTTAACAGAAGGGGGCCTGGCACCCTAAACCCCAATATTGGTCCAAAGGTTGAGGGTTGCACATGCACACATCACACACACGCACTAAATCCCAGCTCTTTTCAGGGAGAATTGATCCCCAGATCAAGCACCACAGGCCCATTCAACTTCCAAACAGTTTCACATCCAGGATCCATTTAATCCCAACATCAACTTTCAGAGGAGGTATTATTGTAATACCCACTTAACAGAAGAGGAAACAGCAGCTCAGAGAAGTAGAGGGTGTGCCCACCAAGTAATTAGGAGATAGAGTACTGATACAGAGCAGTTTTTAAGCCAGAATTGGCACTCAAAACCTCTCTGTTATAATGCCATTCAGTCCCACCAGCAAATACCTTAATGAATAAGATAGTTGCATTGCTTGTCCCAAATCCCCAATCTCTCCAACTTCAACACCCACACCAAGGAGTTCTTCCAATAACAACTATTCCCCTATATTTGTATTATACCTCATATGCCATTGTTCCCATTTTCCACTCAAGAAAAGTGAGGCTCAGAGAGAAGGATATGACTTTATTTTTTAAATATATTTCTACTGATTTCAGAGAGGAAGTGAAAGGGAGAGAGAGAGATAGAAACATGAATGATGAGAAACATTGACTGGCTGCCTCCTGCACACCCCCTACTGGGGATCAAGCCTGCAACTCAAGTATATATCCTGACCGGGAATCAAACCATGATCTCCTGGTTCATAGGTCGATGCTCAACCACTGAGCCACATAGGCCATGAGATGACTTTATCACCCAGATGGTCAGTGATGCAAATACAGATCCAAGGCCAGGGAGGGCCTATCCCTTGAAATACAGGAAACCCAAGAGCCCTGCCCCCTTTATTCCCTGCTCCACTCTAAGCACCACCCCCTCAGACCCCTGCAATATGTCTTCATTAGAAGGAAATAAGGAGTCTTGAAAGCTGAGGTGGAGGTGAGAAGGTGGGTTGCTGCCCAGAGGCCCAGCCCTGGATTTTGTAAGACCCACTCCCCTCGGCTTCTCCAAAGCTCCTTAATGGTCTGGATCTATCACACTTTCTGAGACTTAACATCTTCCCTCCAGTAGTGACCATCTCCAGCCAGGGTCTCCCCCACCCCGCCCCGCAACACCCCTTTATAGAAGAGGGAACTGAGGAACTGCGACTTACCCAAGGGGAGCCCAGGCTCCACTCAAGTCACTACACTCCTTGTCAAGAGGGGCCCAGGGCTGCCAGACCTGAGGGGAGCCCCAGGCTCTATCCAGAGTGCAGCGTTCTCACGCTGCTTGTGGGAAGCCAGGGACCTCAAGACTGGGAAAACTGGGGGGTGGATCCTGAGCTCTAGCTGCTGAAGCTTGGCTGAGAGTCCTCTTTGCCTGGGGAAATCTACTTGATGGGCCAGACTCCCCAGGTCCCAGAACTGTGCGAAGAGGCAGTTTAGGGATCCCATGGCTTGGAAAAGGCAGGGCGAGAGGGCTCAGCCTCTAGTAGGGGGCATTCCCCCAGCCATCTCGGCCCATGGTCCCAGCCTTGGGTCCTGAGGAGGAACTAACAACAAGGAAGCACTAGAACCAGTCTACCCACTCCCCCCAAAATTGATCATCCTTCAGTGTTCATCATAAGGCCCGTCGCACCCAGACTCCCAGGTAAACAGGTGAAGCTGTAGTTAGGAATCCTTTCTATCACGTAAGGATCTGGGGGCGCGGGGGGCGGGCCGGGTTGGCCAGGAGAGAAGACCGGCCAGAGCTTCAGTACCTAAAGCCTTGTAAACGAGAGGCCCACTGTGGGTCTCGCGCGCCCCTCACGGAGAGAGGAGGGCCCAGAGGAGGGCGCGGCGCTGCAGCCCGGAACCTTTGTGCGAGCAGAACGCGT
>NW_006286675.1:3107019-3118845 GCF_000327345.1 Myotis davidii | reverse complement strand
GGTTCAAGCTCCAGGCCCGGGCCGTTCAGCTCCCACCGCGTAGAGGTTGGGGGGCCCCGGCCCTGCCTCTCGGCACCTTTCGCGGGGAAAGGCCCGGAACTCTGCCGGCCGCGCTTTTCGCTCCTTCCTTCTCTTCCCCCAACAATGGAAAACAAAACCAGGGACATTGTAGGAACTACTGTACTATTAGTAAATGCTAAGCATTGTTCTCAGTCTCAGCCTCTCACAGCCCTTACCGTAAAGTAGGTGCTGTTACCGACACTTGACGAGGAGGACGCCTCTCCGAGCGGGAGGTGGCGGGGCCGAGGTCCCAACCCTCTTCACCTTCCCTCAGTGGTGTGTGTGGGACGGGGCCGGACCCCCAGGGGTAATGGGCACTGGAAGAAGCGTGTCAGGGTGGGCGAAGTGACTGAGGGCAGGGCCTCGGCGTTTCCAGTCTGTGGAACCCACAGTGTAGGTTCACTCCACGCTTCCTCGCTGAGTGAGTGACTGGATGGGAACTGATGGATGAAAGCATTGGCCTGAGCCTGGCACCGAGTGGGGGTTCGGGAAACGCGTGCTCCCAGGAACGCGCGTGTGCCGGAAGGTTTTAGGAAACAGGGGAGCCCAGGTGCCAGGACTTTGGGTTGAACGTTTGCTCGGCGCGGCGGCTCGGTTTACAGTGCTCGTCCGAGCCTCTGGTCCTTCCTCTGAGAATTGGCAACCCCTGTGCTCGACGGTCAGTTCTTTCTCATTGGATGTTTAACGCACTGATTGTGAAGAGCGGGTGTGTTTTGAGAGCTGCCGCTTTCTACTTAACAACGGCCAGGACACTTCCGGTCCCCACAACAGCGCTCGCCAGCCTTGGACCTCGGGGACCCCCGGCGGGCGGCCGCTGCTCCAAAGCACTTGGTTCCCCAATCCGGGCTGGTGGTGAGAGTCGTTAAAATAGATGCTGGTTATCCCTGGCCAGTGTCGTCAGCTCGCACACCAAAGGGTTGTGGGTTCGATCCCGATCAAGGCCAGGTACCAGGGTTGCAGGTGGGATCCTCAGCCCCAGTTGGGGTGCGTGCGGGAGGCAGTCTCTCTCCCTCTCCCTTCTCTCTCCCTCCCTCTCTCCCCCTCTCCCTCTCTTTTCCCCTCTCTCTCCCGCCTCTCTCTCCCCCCCTCTCCTGCCCTCTCTCTACCCGTTCCCTTCCACTCGCTCTAAAAAATCCATAGAAAAAAATATCCTCGGATGAGGATTAACAAATAAGTGCTGGTTATCTCTAAGGTCCTTTGGTGACCTGATGTGAAGCTACTAGTAAACTTCCTTCCTGGCTTTACTTAGCCCTCAGACGTTAATTTAGGGAATTCGGGGTAACAACTGCTTTATGCCCTAGGTAGGCAGCCTAATGGGTTGGGATGCTTGTGGGCTGGGAGTTCGCAGGTGGGCCTCTTTGCCCAACCCCACTTTTAACTAGCTCCGTCGCTTTAATAAGTCCTTCCTCTCCTCTGGGTTTCTTCAGCTCCTTAGTCTGTCAGACAGCTCTGATCCACTGCCTTTCATCCTCCCCAGGGCACATGTGAAAGCACTTGGGGACCTGGCTAGCTTGGCCCACCAAGGGGATTTCTTTTTGACTTGCTTGCTTATCTTTGCGGACCTGGGGGCCCACTTTTTAGGGAGTCCAGAATTTGAATTTGATGAGAGAGCCTATACTTACTTGGTACCTTTTCAACTGCTCTGCAGCCATCCTCTTCCAGTGTCCGCCTTTCTGAAAAGTCGAGCTAGATTTTATGCTTGCAGGGTTTGGGCTGGAAAAAGAAGAAATGGGGGAAATGCTACGAAATACAGTTCCGAACTGAAACCTTTTCAGTCCTTTTCTATCCCACCAGTTTTAAGAGAGTAGAGGTTGAGCAAAGTAAAACTGTTTGTTTTTGTTCATTTACTTATTCATTCAGCAACTAGTCACTGAGTTCCCTCTGGTTGCAAAGCACTTTGCTGGATGATTTGAGAGGATCCAAAACTGCAGACAACACAGACCCTAGCTCCAGGGAGCATGCCTTCTAGTTGGGAGAAGAAACAGCATAAAGGGTTGTAGTCATTTTAGTGCTGAAGATACTCAGAGGAGTACAGCCAGGGGGACCTGGCGATCTTCGAGAAGGGGGCATAATTTGATCTGGACCTCGAAGAGTGGGTGGAAGGATGACGACTGTGGCAGCTGTGCTCCAGACCAACAAGCTGCTCATTACTCCCTCGGGGTCTCTCTTCCCCCTCAAAGGGAGCCAGGACTATTTGCATCTCCCCTCTTTGCTCATGGTATGCCCTGTGCTTGGACTGTACTTTTATTTCCTGTGCCACCTGGCAAATTCCTTATCATCTAAGTCCCAGTTTGTGTCCAGCACCCCCAGCCCTTCGGGCTGCTGTAGCACATGTAAACCACTTTTAAAGTCGTTATCTTGCTGTGTTAGGATTACTTGTGTGCAAGCTTGTCAGGGGCAAGAAGCACCTCTTATTTGTATCTGTATCTCCAGTTCCTGGCACAGTGCTTGGCAAAAAGAAGGTACTGGATTGAATGAGTGAATGGATGCATGAACAAATGCAGTTAAGAACTTTAGAAATGATTGGTGGGTTTAATAAGATGATTGCATTCTAAATGCCATCAGTTCATTTACCAATGATATCTCTGGTTCTAGGTGTCAGTAATTAACACTGTGGACACCTCCCATGAGGACATGATTGTAAGTATTCTTTCAACCCTCCCTCACGGGCTGTGGAACTGGGCATTTCTGTGGGAGGGAAGCATTCGTGATTCCAGTGTGGCTTTGCAGCCTTTGCGAGTCAGACTGCAGCTTCAGGGGTATAGTCAGTCTCCCAGCAATGTCCTCTCAGTTAGCAGGGCTGTGGCAGTCTGGTCACTCTGGTGGGAGGAAACTGGGACTGGCTTGTAACTCAAGGCCTCAGTCTTCTGACCAACAAAGTAACCGGGTCTGGGATGCAGGCTGAGTAGGTACAGAGATTGACAACAGTCTTCCTACCTGTCTTTCTCCAGCTGTCACTTCTTAGCCCCATTGAAAAGGGGGTTAAAAGAAAAGAGAGTAGGAAGATGACTCAATATGAAGGCAGGGGCAGGCTTGGCAAAAGCCCAAGGCAGAGTCAGGTAGAACCACCACAGACAGAGGTGCCAGACAAGGACCTTTGGACCTGAAGTCATTAACTCAGGGTGTTTCCTGAGGCAAACACGGGCTCAGTATCAGACAACAGGGCTATAGGAGAAGGTTCAAAGATTAAAGTCTCCCACAGCAAAGATGCAGACTCTGCTTCATGAGGGTCAAGCAGTCCAGGCAGCCTTTGAGCAAGACCCAGGTCAGCTTACAGCATTTCCTCCCAGGGTTCCTGCCCACCGGTAGTTCCTTTGGGCCTTCTCAGAGTTGTCTATGTTCCCTGCGGTCTAGCTCTAAGATCACACCTCCTTGGAGTTAGTGTGGCACCATCAGGAATAAGATCCAATCTGAGACTCCTTAGCCAATCTCGACTCTTCTGAGCCAGCCTTGATTTCCTCATAGTTAAAATGGGAAAAATATGAATGTGATACCTGCTTGTGTGGGTTTCGATTTGAGGAACAGATAAGGCAAAATAGTAATGACTAATGTCTGCATGCTCACTAAGTGTCAGATCCCATGCTAAATACTTTCCATTCATTATCTCATTTAACCTTCATAACAACCCTTGAAGTCGCCCTATTTAAAGATAAGGAAACTGAGGTTCAAGGAGACTAGGTAATTTTTCCAAGGTTGTACAACAGATAAGCTGAGGAGATAGGATTTAAATCTGTTAGGTACTGTGCCCTACTTCCTCCCAAAGTGTGTGATAGCACTCTATAGGAGAAATGCTTCAGAAGTACATTTACAGAGAAGATCTGTCTTAACACATTTCGTACCGCTCAGGAGTTTTCTCGTGTTTCGCGCACCATCTGGTAAGGACCGCTCACGAGTGTTCTCGTTTTTCAGGCCCATGGAAAAGGGAGCGAATCTAGATACTTAGGTAAATTTTGTCTGGTCCCTCTTCATAGAGGAAAATGTTTTACGCAGTACCATTCGTTAAAAAAAAAGTACTAGGAACTTTAATTGTTTGTTTTTGTAAATAAAAATGTTATAATTATTGAAAAACAACACCTAAAGTGCATTATGATGATTTAGATAACGTGCAGTCCCTGGCGTATGTCTTAGAGATTTCTATGCGGTACGCAATGTGTTAACACCTGCATTGACTTCCAAGAAGAATCAGGACGTTTTCTTTAAGTAGGGAGGCGAGGAAAGAATGTTGAAGCCCAGGGACAGATTGCTTCTGTTGAAAGAGTATAATTGTTCCTGATGACCACAAGAGTGACAGCTAGTAGTTCTTGAAATCCACAAGGTGGGATAGCTGAAGAAAGTGCCATTTGTTGGAATAGGAAGGCCCAGCAAACAGTGGGGCAGCAGGCGTAGTGACTCAGAGGAGTCATTGCCCCAGATGGGCAAGTAGCTGTGGGCAGAGGTTCTGATAGCCAGTCAGCATCTCGGAAGTCCATTTATCAGTGGTTGGACGAGTGACATTTAAGATGTATGTGGACAGTCTGGGGTGCTGGGCACATTACTAGGAAAAAAATTTTTTAAAAAAGGCCAAGCGGAAACCCAGGAACAAAGGTCCACAATGGATCCAGGCCATGGATGGAGGAAGGAGCTGTGCTGAATAGAACCCTGTGTCTAGGCCAGATGTGCATCATGGAGTACCTGATTGGGGCCACACTGATTCCATTTCTTCTCCTTTGGGTCAGCATTAGCCTTTGGTTCTGGGCTAAGCTGAACTCCAAGTGTTGTCCCCAGTAGCTCACAGAGCCTCAAAACACAATGGGGGCTGAGGAAGAAGGAGACTAGGCCAGCTTTTTTCTCCCATACCCACCCTGCAGAACAGGATGAGAAAGGGCTCCCCATGTGTATAAAGGGTCTACAAGTAGCTGGGCATAGTTGTCTTGTCCCGTTAGGAAAGGTATTACATGTCAGAAAAGTGAGATTGTTGACATGCTAGCTTCCTGCCTGATAGTGATGATTCTTTGAGGTTAGATTACTTTCAGGTAGAGTCTGGTCCAAAGTAGATTCTCTGTCCTGGTAACTGGCCCCCACCCACCCAGCCTGCAGGCTTCCTGAGCTGTCCTCCCTTTGCAGCACGATGCCCAGATGGACTACTATGGCACCCGCCTGGCAACCTGCTCATCAGACAGGTCCGTCAAAATCTTTGATGTACGCAACGGAGGGCAGATCCTCATTGCAGACCTCAGGGGGTGAGTGCAGCCAACCGTGGCAAGGACTGACAATGATTGGGCTTTTCAGGGAGGGCAGGGAAGCCTGAGAGCCAGAGCAGAGCAGCCCCGCAGTGCAATTAGCAGAGAGGACACTCGGGTCCCAGCCAGCCTGCTGCCCTCAGTTGGCATCCTGGGCTGATGGATCCAGGAGTGAATCCAGCTCTGCCACCCCTGTACCCACTAGAAGATCTTGGACAAGAGTCAGTTTATCTGGGAGCCTTCACCCGCTCACCCTCAAAATGAGCTGATGCTGCCTGCTCCCAGACTCCCAGCAAGCCTTCAGTAGCTACTTTTGAATGTGGGAAACTTCGTTTTTTGCTTACCCAGCATGATCTAAGTGTCACTGAAAGGTGGTAATGTAAGAATGTAATGGTGAGTATATAAATCCCGTAATTCCGCCTGTTTGTCCACGGCAGATATTAGTTTATATTTACAAATGTTTACCCTTTCTCACCACTGAGATTCTTGAGATCCTGACTGTCATTTTTTTAAAAAAATATATATTATTGATTTTTCACAGAGAGGAAGGGAGAGGCATAGAGAGTCAGAAACATCGATGAGAGAGAAACATCAATCAGCTGCCTCCTGCACATCTCCTACTGGGGATGTGCCCGCAACCAAGGTACATGCCCTTGACCGGAATCGAACCTGGGACCTTTCAGTCCCCAGGCTGACGCCCAAACCAGTTAGGGCCTGGCTGTCATTTTTATGGCCACATCTCTATTGCTTTCCCTCGGTTCACTGCCTTTCAGATAAATGGGGGTTTTTAACCTGGATCCCATGGATCTCCAAGGGTTTCACGGATATAATTCAGGGGTTGAACTGAGGCAGGAGGAGAGCATCATCTTTATTTTCAGTGACTGATATTTAGCATTTCCTTCCATGAAGAATGTAGGCTGGAAATCACAGTAGTATTCATAGTACCTGTTACCAGTGGAAGTCAGATATTTTCCTATCACATTACAGTTGTAGCTATCTCAAAATAGTGGTTGCTAGTCCTGCACACATGTCACTGTATCATATTTGTTCTTTAACCTTTTCATAACTATTTCAATATAATTGGGTTTCTTGTCTAATCCTAGCTCTATGTATTTGATCCATTATTCTAAAAAGGGACCATAACCTTCACCAGACTGTGTAAGAGGATTTAAAAACCCCTGACAAGTAGGTGCTCAGTACATGCTAGTTAACTGAATTAAAGAAGACACAACTTAGGAGCCATTTGGGGAGACATTCCCTTCTTCCTGAGTGTCCAGAAAAAAGTGACTGAGGAGGCAAGTGCCACGTTTTCTGTGCAGCACCCCCTGGCTGAGCAGAGAGCTCCTGGGGGTGATGCCTGGCTGCCAGCCTGACAGAGGGGGTCGCATCAGCTGCCACTCAGTCCTTTCTGCTGTTTTTCTTATGCTCAAAAGATGTGAAATATTGGAGGGATAAATTGAGACCTCCAGTATTTTTTTGCCTTGGTTAAATCTTTGCTAGGTGTAGGATATTTGAACCTACTGAGGGTTTCATTAGCAGCTCCTTTGTAAGGCCTGGGAATGTGCTATTGTTCCAGCCAGAGGGAGGAGGAGACTCTGAGTGCCTGCAGACTTGGAGTGAAGGAGAAGCAGGGACAGCAGTAATAGTGACAGACATTGAGTGTGGGGCTCTTTTTGTACCGAGCAAGCTTTTTATGTGAATTGTCACAGATATTTCCCTCATGCCCAGCCTATGAAAGAGGTGTTGTTTATCCCTCCATTAAGAGACTAAGCCGCCCTGACCGGTTTGGCTCAGTGGATAGAGCATCAGCCTGCGGACTGAAGGGTCCCAGGTTCGATCCTGGTCAAGGGCATGTACCTTGGTTGCAGGCACATCCCCAGTAGGGGGTGTGCAGGAGGCAGCTGATCAATGTTTCTCTCTCATCGATGTTTCTAACTCTCTATCCCTCTCCCTTCCTCTCTGTAAAAATCAATAAAATATATTTAAAAAAAAAGAGAGAGAGAGAGACTAAGCCATAGGGAAGATGGTCCTTGCCTAAAGTAAAGCAGCCGGTGAGTGGAGAGGGGGCGTGAGAGAACCTGGCCCTGTAAGCCACGCATGTCAAACTCAAAGGCTAACCCGGGCCAAATAAGCAAGGTTTAAGTTGATGTGGGCCACAAAAAGACAAAAGCTTCAATTTTATTAATAAGTGTAACACAAATAAGCCTATTTTTTTTGTTTTCCAAAAGCGAAATATTTCCTGTTATGCACACCAAACAAGTTAGTACAAGACTAATGAGTGGCAATTGGCTGCTAAAATATTCACTGCTAATATGAGTGGAGAGAAATGGTGCACCTGCATGTAAAGCACATAAGGGAGATGAATGCACACGATTATAGTAATCAGTCATTAGTGAACATTGTAGTTTGTTATTAATAATTGTGTATAACAGGATATTGTTAAATTACTAAATTTTTATTAAAACATTTTTTACATACGTTATATTGGCTGGGCTGCAAAAATATTCGCTGTGTGGCGCGAGTTTGACATGCTTGCTCTAAGCAGAGTTACCACGCATGTGCTGGGTGCCCACCTCTCCCTGAACCCAGAGATGGCCCCAGCACCAAGCCTGGCACAGGGTACATGCTCAGATGATACTTAACATGTGAACATACAAAGATCAGAAGATAAGAGAGAGACGTACCTTTTGAGCAATTTTTTTTAAAAGAGTAGCAGAAAATACCAAAACAAAACAGATACTGCTGCCTCAAGAAGTTGACCATTTGGGAGGATAAATGATTCACTCTACAGATACTTAGTGCTGTGGGTGCAAAACCTAGATTGATCAGTGACTCTGCTGATGACAGTAGTTGTTGGAGCAAGTGAGGGTTCTGCTGGATTGGGACTGAGAGGCTAACTTAGAGTCCTGCCTCACTTACAGCACCTCTTTAGTCCTAGCCTGTTTGGCTCAGTGAATAGAATGTGGACCCATGGACTGAAGGGTCCCGGGTTCAATTCCGGTCAAGGGCATGTACCTTGATTGCAGGCTCAATCTCTGGCCCTGGTCAGGGAGTGTATGCAGAGGCAACCAATCGATGTGTCTCTCTCACATTGATATTTCTCTCTGCATCTCTCCCTCTCCTTTCCACTCTTTTTAAAAATCAATGGAAAAACATCCTTAAGTGAGGATTAACAACAACAAAAGCCTCTCCTGGGTCTCAAGGTCCTCACTGCTCAGTGAGGTCCCTTTTGGCAGTGGCATTCTATGTCTCCCTTTGAAATTCTTAGGCAGTTCTGTCCTGAGACACACGCTGCCTGCCATTTAGTTCTGTCCACAGAAGGGGCTGGCAGAGCCCTGTGGGTTCCTGGGCCCATCTGAGCAGCCTCTGACCCTCTCCCCTTGCAGTCATGAGGGACCAGTGTGGCAAGTGGCCTGGGCCCACCCCATGTATGGCAATATCCTGGCATCCTGCTCCTATGACCGAAAAGTTATTATCTGGAAAGAGGAAAACGGCACCTGGGAGAAGACGCACGAACACACAGGACACGACTCCTCAGGTACACTGAGCGCGGCAGGAGGTCGGAGGGTGGTCCTTGGGTGTGAGAGAGGCCTCTGTTCTGGCTAGTGCTCGATTCTTTCCCCTTGTGATGCTTCTTATTGATCCCTTGGGTTTGGGTTGGCTTTTTTGCTGGTCGTCCACATGGGAGATAGGCCCTAAGAAGACTAAAGCCAGTCCAGAGCAAAATGAGAAAAGCGAAGATAATACAATTCTTTAAGGTTTATTCATTTTAAGTACTGGCCTTTATTCTCAGATAATTGTCCAGCCTGCTTTTCGTTAATATAGGCATTAGTTTAGGAAATGATGTTAGCAGGTGGTGGGTTTTAAATTTCTTCAGTTGACAAAGTTACAATTCCCCTCTGGTGGTCCCTGCAATTGTTTTTAGAAATTTAGCAAAATGGTAAATCTGGAAAATCAAAGTTTGCTCACTGTGCCTCCCTCCTTCCTGCAGTAAATTCTGTGTGCTGGGCCCCCCATGACTACGGCCTAATCCTGGCCTGTGGGAGCTCAGATGGGGCCATCTCCCTGCTGACCTACACTGGGGAAGGCCAGTGGGACGTGAAGAAGATCAACAATGCTCACACTGTAAGTCTGGACCCTGCCTGCCTGCAGCGGGTAGCTCTGCTGACTGGCCATATGTCTCCTGTAGATCCCCTAGAGAGTGGGCCAGGGGAGGGGCTGCTGATCAGACATGGTTGGTAGAGCAGCTTTGACCTTCTTTGCTGTGAAGCCAGACAAAGACTGGGTTAGCACTGGTTCCTCTTTGCCAGCTCCTAAGTTGGAGAAGACCAGGGCACTGGCAAGGCAGCAGCAGCAGCCTGCCTACCTGCCTCCTTTGCTATGGATGTCAAGTTGACAGGCCTTGTGGTGGTCCTTGGGACCCCCTGGAACTGAGTGGTGTTACAGAAACATCATAGGAACTTAGTTTTCTGCACTTCTGGTCAATGGACATTAAGGTTGAAATGGTCAAGAAAACACTGTGGACATAGAGGGGGAAAGGGGGGACTCATATTTTCTTGAGCACCTACTGTGTGTCATGTAATTCATGAATGTTTGTGAACAAAAGAAGCTATCAAATATGCAAGGTATGCAGTCCTAGTCAGATTTTATGTTGAGGCAAGTGAGGCCCAGAAAAAGTAAGTGACTGAGAGAAGGCACTGCCAGAGTTAGAACTCTAGAATCTGCCTGCCTTCTCTCTACTCAGCAGTTATGGTTTTGATGGTCCCAAACACTTCTGAAATCTACCCAGATGGAAGGAAACTGAAGTCAGTTTCCCCCCATTCATGGATCCACAACCTGCCCAGCCCTCAAGACCCTAAGAACTTGTCTCAGGGTTTTATTACTTGGGGACTTCTGATCCCCATCTGCTGACTAATTTGCAAAAATGAATAGGTTGAGGGGGTTCTGGCAAGATATTGGGGAGGGGCATCATAGTTTTTCAATCTTTCTACATCTCTACATAAAAACAGCAGAACAACTAGATAGCAAAACCTAAACTTCATGAACAACACAACAAAATTGGGTAACAAGCTATTTCCACAAATTTAAATACAAATGCAGAGGAATCCACCACCAGCAATCCCTGCATAGTATTGGTATCTGAACAGGAGGAGAAAGAAAGCAACGGGGTGCCTTCTAAAATAGCTAACAAGTATTCACTGCAAAGCATAGCTGAAACTGGGAGTTTTGTGGTTTTATTTTTAACTTTTTAAAAAATTAATATCTAAATTCCCATACCATTAACACCCCTTTTTTTGTTGCTGACACTATTACAGATGTTCCCCATTTTCCCCCGCTTTGCCCACCTCCACCACTGACCTTCACCACTTTGTTGTCCATGTCCTTGGACTATGTATATGTGTTCTTTGGTTACTCTCTTCACCTTCTTTGATCCGGTCCCCCCACTTACCCCCCCCCTGAACTCTGTAAGTCTCCAGGTCCATCCGTGCTGTCACAGAGAGTAAGAGAGTTCCTTTGTTTACAGCTGCTTAGTATTCCATTGTGTAAATGTACCACAGCTTTTTTATCCACTCACCTATTGATGAGCACTTCAGATCTTGTTTCCAGATCTGGAATGAGTGGATAAAAAAGCTGTGGTACATTTACACAATGGATATCCTTTCTGAATGGTGTTTATTAGAATCTATCTTAGGATATATTTCCAGAAGTGGGATCGATGGGTCAAACAGCAGTTCCATCTTAATTTGATGAGGAAACGCCATACTGTTCTTCACAGTGGCTGCACCAGTCTGCATTCTCACCAGCAGTGCACCAGGGTTCCTTTTTCTCCAAGTCCTCACCAGCACTTGTTTGTTGATTTATTGATGGTAATCATTCTGGCAGGTGTGAGGTGATACTGCATTGTAGTTTTAATTTACATCTCTGATGAACAGTGATGTTGAGCATTTTTTCATATGTCTATTGGCCATGTGGTCCTTAGAGAAGTGTCTAGTCAGGACCTTTGCCAATTTTTTAATTGCATTGTTTGCTTCCTGGTGTTCAGTTATATAAATTCTGTGTGTATTTTGGAAATTAACCCCTTATCAGATGTATCATGGTGAATATGTTCTCCCATATAGTAGGTTCCCTTTTTATTTTGTTGATTTCTTTTGCTTTGTAGAAACTCTTTAGTTTGATGTAGTCTCATTTGTTTATTTTCTTCCTTTGTTTCCCTTGCCCTAGGAGATATGTCAGTAAAATATGGCTATGCCAGATGTCTGAGATTTTATTGCTTATGTCTTCTAGGATTTTTTATGATTTCGTTACTTACATTTAAGCCTTTTATCCATTTTGAGTTTATTCTTGTGTATGGTGTAAGTTGGTGGTCTAGTTTCATTTTTTTTAATAAATCTTTATTGTTCAGATTATTGCAGTTGTTCCTCTTTTTCCCCCCCATAGCTCCCCTCCATCCAGTTCCCACCCCACCCTCCGCCCTTACCCCCCAGCACTGTCCTCATCCATAGGCATACGATTTTTGTCCGGTCTCTTCCCAAACCCTCCACACCCT
>NW_006286675.1:3100866-3106394 GCF_000327345.1 Myotis davidii | reverse complement strand
ACTGGGTACACTGGCTCTTGGATCTAAGGAGGTGCTAATTTAGTCTCTGCCTGAGGCTACCCAGCAGGAGCTATGAGGAGATCTGCAGATTCCCCTTCCTTGTTTGGGGTTTAGATGGGGTTTGGAGGTGCCCAGATGTGAAGCAATGCAAGCTGCTGTGGGGCCTTGAGCCTTCTTTTGGATGTTCTGGTTCTCTCTGACCCAGCTGCAGTTTGTTAGGTAATTTTAGATCTCAAAGGGCCAGCCCATTCATATGCAAAAGCCTCTGCTGGCAGCTTGGTGGGTGGGGTCTCAGGGACTCAACAGGGCGGAGCAAACAACTATGGCTGTTCCTCAGCCCTGCCCTATGAGGCCCCCAGGTCTCAGTGTCCCGCGGTAATCGCTGCAAGCACCTCTGAGAGAAAGCCGCTGAGTTCCGCCCCATGCCAGAGAGTCCAGTTTCTCCCTGTATGAGTCTGGGTTCCCAGAGACTCGCCCAGAACTGGCAGCTTGTGGGGCGGGCCTGCCTGCAGCCCCGGGACCAGATCATCGGGTCCCGGGCAGCAGGCAGGCGGCTCCTAGGGTCATCCACGGGGGCCTGGATGGCGGCTTCTGCTGTCCCACCCTGCCTGCAGTATGCAAATTAGCTGCCATCTTTGTTGGCAGTTAATTTGCATATCTCGCTGATTAGCCAATGGGAGGTGTAGCGAAGGTATGGTCAATTACCATGTTTGGCTATTAGTAGATAGGATATTTGTTGGGTTGACACCTTTATAATTATGTAATGCCCTTCTTTGTCTCTCATTACAGTCTTCATTTTAAAGTCTATTTTGTCTAACATAAGTATAGGTGTGTTATACCAAAGGGTCACGCGCTCACTTCCTGGCCAAGGGCGCACACCTGGGTTGCAGGTTTGACCCCCAGCTTTTTTGTTTTCCATTTTTTCATCTCTTCACTTTCAGTCTGTATTCTTATATCCAAAATTAGCCTCTTGTCAGTAGCATACGCTTGGCTTTTGGTTTTTTATCTATTCAGCTATTCTTTTGTTGAATTTAGTCTGTTTTACAGTTAAAGTAATTATTGATAGCCCTGACCAGTTTGGCTCAGTGGATAGAGCATTTGCCCTGCAGACTGAAAGGTCCTAGGTTCGATTCCGGTCAAGGGCATATACCTTGGTTGCGGGCACATCCCCAGTGGGGGCAGTGTAGGAGGCAGCTGATCGATGTTTCTCTCTCATCGATGTTTCTGTCTCTCTATCCCTCTCCCTTCCTCTCTGTAAAAGATTAATAAAGTACATATTTTTTTAAGTAATTATTGATATGTATGTGCTTATTGCCATTTAATAGTTGTTTTGTGGCTCTTGTTACTTCCTATGTTCCTTTCTTCTTCTCTTGCTCTCCTCTTACTAGTAGTTGTGGTTTAATGACTTTCTTTGGTGGCATGCTTGGATCCCTTTCTCATTACCATTTGTGCATCTACTATAGGTGTTTGCTTTGTGGTTTACATGAGGCTTACATATAACAATCTATATTTATAAGTTTGTTTTAAGTTGGTAGCTTAAGTTTAAATACATTCTAAAGCTCTACATTTTCACTCTCTCCCCACTCGTGTTTTATGTTTTCAATGTAACATTTCACATCTTTTTATCTTTTGTATCCCTTTATTATTGTAGTGATAGTCATTTTTACTATTTTTGTCTTTTAACCTTCATAGTAGCTCTGTAAGTGATTAGTCCACTAACGTTACTATATATTTATTTACCTTTACGATTATACTTTCATGTTTTCTTTTTTTAAAAAATATTTTATTGATTTTTTACAGAGAGGAAGGGAGAGAGAGAGTTAGAAACATCGATGAGAAACATGGATCAGCTGCCTCCTGCACATCTCCTACTGGGGATGTGCCTGCAACCCAGGTACATGCCCTTGACCGTAATCGAACCTGGGACCTTTCAGTCCGCAAGCCGACGCTCTATCCACTGAGCCAAACAGGTTTCAGCCATGTTTTCTTGTTACTAATTGGCACCCTTTATTTCAGTTTAAAGAAGTCCCTTTAACTTTTTATAAGGCTGATTTAATCATGATGAAGACCTTTGGCTTTTTTTTTTAAAAAAAATAAGCTGCCCTCTGAGAAAAGGAGCTCTAACTCATCTCCCAGCTCACTTCATCTCAAGTTTTTGCTTGTCTAGAAAAAAACTCTCTCCTTCAAGTCTGGATAATAACTTTACCAGGTGGGATATTCTTAGTGCTAAGTTTTTTTCTTTCAGCGCTTTGTTAAAAATAAGCAAACACGTCTCTCAAAGTTTCGTTTTTTATTGAATATGTTACAAAAGAAATGTAGTCGAAAAGACCAAAGCCCGTGACATCATCAGACTCTAGATTCTTCTTTCTTTGCTTCTACTTTCTCCTCCTCAGCTGGGGCAGCAGTGGTGGAGGGGGCAGGATCTTCTGCTGGGGCAGGTCCATCTGCCCCTACATTGCAGATGAGACTTCCAGTGTTGACATTGGCCAGAGCCTTTGCAAACAAGCCTGGCCAGAAAGGTTCAACGTTTACTCGAGCTGCTTTGATGAGGGCATTGATCTTATCCTCCATCACTGGCTCCGCATCGTCGTGGGGGAGAAGGGCCATCGTGCAGGATAGTGGCCAGGTAGATGCAGCTCCGAGGTGGAGGCCTTGGTGTGGGCGGGTGCTGGGTGGGTGAGCGCTGCCGGGAGTGGTGCTAGTTGCCAGGTGAAGCGAGGGCCTCCTCCTCAGCTTCCTTGGAAGGACGGAACAGCTTACCAGCAGCTGGGGAGAGGGAGATACGTTTGTTATCTTGATTGTAATGTTAGTTTTTCAGGGTATATCTATGTCAAAGTTCATCAAATTGTGTACTTTATGTGCAGTTAATGTCAGGTATACCTCAAAGCTGTTTTTAAATTTTTATTTTGGAGAATAAAAAGTTGTTAGTATGCAAGAACTCAATAATTATTGTTTTTATGAGCCCTTCTTGAGGCAACCAATCGATGTGTCTACTATAAAATAAGCTTCAGACAACAAAAATGACTAGAAAGACATTTATACATGCATACCTCATTTTATTGCACTTCACTGATGCTGTGCTTTTTACAAATTAAAGGCAAGACTCCACCAGCAAAAAGATTACAACTCACTTTGATACTTATAGCAGTGGTCTGAACCATATCTGCAGTATCTCCAAGGTATGCCTGTATAAATACACAGTTTATGGTAGAGAACTAAGACTAAATGAGGTTTAGAAGGCAGAGTACAGGATGTATTGGCCACATGCTCTGCTAAGGCAGATAGTGCTGTATCAGTGGTTAGAGTGTGGGTCCACACACTGAAGGGTTGCAGGTTCGAGTCCCGGCCTCGGTTGGGGTGCATGCAGGAGGCAACCAATCAGTGTTTCTCACATCGATGTTTCTCTCTTTCTTATTCTACCCCCCTCCCTTCCTTACCACCTACCCTCCCTTTTAATCTCTCAAATGGAAAAAAATATCCTCTGGTTAGATTTAACAAAAACAACATTGTGGCACATGAGCAGCTGAAGATCCACATATGTTCATGTTAGTACCATTCACACACAAACACCTCCTCCCGATCCCCAGCGTGGCTCAGTGGTTGAGCATCAGCCTATGAATCAGGAAGTCACTGTTCAATCCCCAGTCAGGGCCCATGCCGGGTTGCAGGCTTGATCCTCGGTGTGGGGCGTGCAGGAGGAAGCTGATCAATGATTTTCTCTCATCATTGATGTTTCTCTCTCCCTTCCTTCTTCTCTGAAATCAATAAGGACATACTTAAAAAAAAAAAAAAAAAGAACTAGTGGAGAATAGGAAGAACATTGCATACACTTCATTAAAGATTTTAGTAATCATATTGGCAATATTATTATAAGATAAATAATTATGTGGCAGAGAGCATCCCTAGCACCAGATTATGGTCTTGAATACAGCTTCTCACTAAAGGAAACCAGAACTCTTGAGGAAATGACAATTCCAGGTCTGAAGTCGGAAATGTACAAGATGAGCTTGTACGTCTTGTCATACCAGATTGAAAAGAAATGAAGTCATATTTTGACATACTAGGATTATGTCAAAGGAGCCAACTTGGAAGGTTCACAGTGCCAAAGATGGGCAATACGAGTGTCAAAAATGAGAATAATTGCAATGAACTGAACCTACCACATATGCTTAAATCCATGAGTTCAGACATTGAAGAGAGAATCAGTCATCTTTGGAGAAAGTTAGGGAACCAATTCTGAAAGAATCAAGCATATTCTGCCTTTCCTATCTGATCTGTACCGCTGGGCAACCAAATATTAAGAGGGGAATTGTCCCTATTTAGGGTATTCCATGTAATAAATGACAAAGAAATGAATTACAGTATCACCATTTTGTAACTCTCGGTGAATTAAGAGAGGCATAAATTGCTGACAGGTTCTAACAAAATAGAGAGAGACAATGTCACATAATGTGCCTGCTGATGAAAGAATACACCACCACATGTTGTCTTGGCAAAGGGGTCAAACCTGTGTTTGATCCCGTCCTGGATCCAGCTTCCAATGTAGGAATTCAGAGGAATATGTTGAACTGAGTATTTAATAGCAAAACCCAGCCTGAGAAACTACAGATCAGATGACAGATTCTTCAACAGAAAAATTACAAAAAATAAAAGGATCAGAGGAGGAAGCTATAAATTAGGAGATAGGAAAAACAGTAAAAAAAAAAAAACACTTAAACAGCAAGACTAAACTGTAGTGTCAGGATGCACATTTGGGTAACAAAACTAAAACAAAAAGATTATAAGTCAGGATAATGGGTACTTACGAGGTGAGAGGGGCTGTGATTCAAGTAGGACATAATGACAGGGCTTCCGGGGTAAATTGCAGTCTTATTTCTTAACTTGGTGATGGTTACAAGAGTGTTTCAAAGTAATTCACAAAGCTATATATTTACTATGTATGGTTTTCTGAATCTGCCCTCCTTTCATATGTTTGAAAAATGTTCTGTTTCTTAAATTCCTGAGAGTCCTAATTCTCACTTTAAATGCATACTGCTGAAAAATATACACCCCAGTAGGAATCCTTAAAGGAGAATTGAGTGGCTAATCCTTAGTTCACCAAAACAGCTGTCCTGCCTAAGCCAGGCCTGAGGACTGGAGGGGAATGAGCAACAGCCTTGGCTCTGCCAAAGCGTGTTCTGTTGCCAGGCGAAGGGGCCGAGTCACAAGTCCCCCTCCTTACAGATTGGCTGCAATGCCGTCAGCTGGGCCCCTGCTGTTGTACCTGGAAGCCTCATAGACCAGCCTTCAGGACAGAAGCCCAACTACATCAAGAAATTTGCCTCAGGCGGCTGTGACAACCTCATCAAGCTGTGGAAGTAAGTGGGGTTCGTGGACTTCTCAAGGGGACAGCCTTCTACTCTACCTCCCATGACAGCCACAGTTCACAAAAAAACAGGATCATCTTTTTTCCTCTTGCCCAGGGAATACTGTTTTCACTGTCAGAGGACATCCTTTAAAAAAAACACAACTTGCTGTTAGCTGAAGCA
>NW_006286675.1:3098060-3100820 GCF_000327345.1 Myotis davidii | reverse complement strand
TCCCTAATTCCTAATTGCTAGAGCTGACTTGGCTATGGAAAAGCAGTGCATTATAGCTGGTGAATTGGATAAAACTCTGCAGACTCAACATATGAAATCAGACAAATGGAATAGTTGCTCAGCCCCTGTGGAGCTTACAATGTGGAGAAGGAATGTGATCCACGTGCACAATAGAGGTGTGGGAAAGGCTCATGGGCTGCTACCCGATTCTCTTCTGATCTCCCCTTTAGGGAAGAAGAGGATGGCCAGTGGAAGGAGGAACAGAAGCTAGAGGCACACAGTGACTGGGTTCGAGATGTGGCCTGGGCCCCTTCCATTGGTCTACCCACCAGCACCATCGCCAGTTGTTCCCAGGTCAGTCAGACCCCCGAGGGCATCCTGTATTATTTAATCTCTGAGTGAGTCCCATCAGCCCTTACAGTCCCCTTCGGGGAGAGTCCTTGAAAGGTAAGAGCAGGGCAACAAGTACCTTTGGGCCTGTGTAGATAGCAGAGTGGTGGAGCCGGTCATCACGCAGTGAACTCTTGATATGAAGCCACAGTGGCTTGCCTCCACTGAGCCAAGAGTAGGACCAGCTTCCCCTGCTGAAGCTTGTGTGAGTAGAGAATGGAAGTGCTCAGGTACAGTTCTGAGAGATTGTTCCCAAACAAGGACCAGGGCAATGGGAAAGTCTTAAGACCTGGGCTCATCTACTACCCACTCTTCCCGGGCAGATCACAAAAGTAAGACCAAGGACAAGCCTTTAATTATAGGCTACCCAACACCCCAGGCCAGAATTAAGCGAGGCCTTTTATATATATCATTTGTGCCTGTTTTGTTTGGTCCTATTTTTGAGAGGTTTTGTGTGTTTTTTTTCTCCCTTCTCATTCTCTGAACTTGGTTTTTAGGCAGCCAGACTAACTCAGTTGAGAAAGTATAGACAGAGCAGAGGGAACTGAAACAAGAAAGTGACTTTGAAGACATGAAAACTGCCCCCATCTCCTGACTCTCCTGTCTTCCCAGGATGGCCGTGTGTTCATTTGGACCTGTGACGATGCCTCAAGCAATACGTGGTCTCCCAAACTACTGCACAAGTTCAATGATGTTGTGTGGCACGTGAGTTGGTCCATCACAGCCAACATTCTGGCCGTCTCCGGTGGAGATAATAAGGTACACAGCATTTCTATGACCTGGGGGAGCAGTTAATGAAGCCTGCATTTTGAGCATGTGTCCTAATTATATCCTTAAATCTTACTGCCCTTTAAGTTTATATAAGGATGTTAACTTCTGCATATTTTATTACTGTTTGAGTTAATTCCAATTTTCTTGAAATTTAAAGATATGTCTAGCCCACTGGTGTGGCTCAGTGGTTAAGCATTGACTTATGAACCAGGAGGTCACGGTTCGATTGCCAGTCAGGGCACATGCCCAGTTTGTGGGCTCAATTCCCAGTGTGGGGTGTGCAGGAGGCAGCCAATCAATGATTCTCTCTCATCATGAATTACCCCTTTGTCCAGCATATCTATGTCATTGTCATAGTGACTATTGCGATAGCACAGTGCTTATGTTCAGGTAACCCTTTTTGTACTTAATGGCCCCAAAGGGGAAGAGTGTAGTACAGTAAGATAACTTTGAAAAAGAGACCATATTACATAACTTTTATTATAGTATATTGTTTACAATTGTTCTATTTTATTATTGTTACTCTCTCTTACTGTGCCTTGTTTATAAATTAAACTTTGTCGTAGGTATAATGTATAGGGTTCAGTACTACTAGCCACATTTCAGGCATCTAATAGAGGAGTCATGGAACATATTCCTTATGGATGAGGGGCTATTATATTGGTGGTGGGTTTTTTTTTTTGTGGGGGGGGTGGTTCATTAGGTCTCATAATTCCTGTAGGCTTTCTATACTCTTCTTCATTCTTTTGTTCTTCTAACTGGATACTTTCAAATGTCCTATCTTCCAGATCATAATTCTTTCTTGTACACTGTTGAGGCTGCTTTGGAATTCTTAAGTTTAGTTTCTGAATTTTTAAGTTCTAGGATTTGAGTTTTTATTTTTTGATGGTTTCTATTGCTTTGCCAAAGTTCGTGTTATTCATGCATTGTTCTAACTAATCTCATTTATCTTTGTAGTTCACTAAACTTCAAAAGGATTACTCTGAATTCTTTATCTGATAGTTCATAGATCTCCATTTCTTTAGTGTCAGGTACTAGAGCTTGATTAGTTTCCTTTGGTTGTGTCATATTTACCTGGTTTTTCATGATCCTTGGTACCTGCACACTGGAGTGTGGTCTCCTCTTCCAGGCTTTACAGGTTCAGTTTGGTTTTCTGGACATGTCTGTTAGTAATATCTTTGGACAGATGAGATCCTAATAGCAAAGATAGACCCTTTGCTATTAGGATATATCTTTGGGTGAGGCAGCTGTTTGAACGCTGAGGTAGGGGGTGCGGGGGGTGCTATTGCTGGCTTGGTTTCCTGCCCAACTGAGTCTATAGAATGAACTTCATGGTTACCTGGTCAAACTTACTGCATGGTCAGGACTGAGTATTCTACTCAGCAGTAGGTGGGGCTGTGAATTAGCTTCCCTGCTTTGGTGGGACAGCACCCAGAGCTCATTTGGGGACCACAATCAGGCAAGAGTGCACTGAATATCGTGGTCAGGTGAGGTCACTTGTTTTGCTCTGGAGACAGGAACAGCCATAGTCTGTGCTTTCTGTTCCAGTGCCCCTAGAAGCAGGGATGTTTGATGGGATACACCGCTTCGCATGTGCTC
>NW_006286675.1:3093090-3098037 GCF_000327345.1 Myotis davidii | reverse complement strand
AGCAGGAAAAGCAGCTCTAAGGCCACTAATGTTCTTTATGGCTTTGACCTAAGCCAGTGCATGCCCCAACGGATGACATGGCCGAACAGGGCCACTGGCTTTGCTCTGGAGGTAATCAGCTCTGCCTGCCCGCCTTCCTCTCAGCTATACAGTTGGTGGGACTTGTGGATTCGAGGTGTTCTTGTCGGCTCTTCCTGCAGCAGGTAGGGCTGTGACTTACAAAAGTAGGCAGAACTCTGATTTGGAGACCTGAATTAGGCGATCTGCACTCACCAAGTTCCCTGGTCAGACTGTGCCCTGGGACTAGCTGGATTCTGCAGATAGCAACTAGGTCTGCGAAGATCTGAGTGCTGGTTGTTGGAAGCCCCTTCTCCATCACAATCGGATTCCCAGTGGTTGACCCCACAGGTTCACCTGCAAGCCCCTCCTGTGGTGCTAGATGGATGTCATCCTACTGCTCTCCTCCCTCCGGAAGAACTGCACCTGCCTGAGGAGAGGTGCAGTTAGCATGTAGCCATCCCTCTTACCTTTCTAATGCAGTCCAGCCTGGTCTCTAGTGCAGGGGTGTCAGCCTCACTCCCTCCCCTGTTCTAGAACTCTCTTAGTGGTGTCTTGTCCATGAACAGTTGTTCTTTTAAGGGAGAGTGAAATTTGGAACTACTCATGTCACCTCCTTTGTGTAGATTTTTCTTCTGTTTTGATGGGATTTCAATGAGGAAACCAAGATTAGTCCTCTGTTTTCCCACCTGGCTGTGAGCCATGGTTCTTCGGGAATTTGGGCAATCATTCAGGGATCCAGTGAGATGAGAGCAGAGGGAAGGGGTGTTGACCTGTGTGTGTGCTGGCTTGCAGGTGACCCTGTGGAAGGAGTCAGTCGACGGGCAGTGGGTGTGCATCAGTGATGTCAACAAGGGCCAGGGTTCCGTGTCTGCTTCCGTCACAGAGGGCCAGCAGAACGAGCAGTGACAAGACTGGCGGGGCCGGCTCCCCACCTGCCAATTCCTGGACCAACTGACCAAACAGCGGCAAGGAAGCGCTCCAACAAGATGACTTTCCCAGGAATAGTTAAAACTGCAACGAGATTGATCATCTGCCTTAACATGATTTGATATGGTTTGTAATTTACAAAGCACTCATTATGAGGGAGAAACTACAAATGATCTATTATTTAAAAATATTTTTTGGCCATTTTTATGTACCTTTTGGGTTCAGGCATCATTTGGGAGTTTTTGTTTCCAAAGTAATTAAACATGATGTTTATAATTCTCCCTACATTAATTATCCTCCCTAAAAAAGTTCATTTTGACTCTTGTTGGTCAACATGAACCAAGTCCCTGCTGGTCTGTCACAGTGTGAGCATCCTGGGGATTGAGTTTATACCGAAGGTACCATGTACAAAGCACTATAAATGGAGTGCTAGGCTTGGTCTTCAGTTACGGGGACTGTAACCCTGGCTCTGCATGCACATCCTCTTCTGTAGAATGAGACTAATAAAGTCTGCTCTACAGAATGGTTGCAAGACTCAAATGAGCTAATACATGTGGGTGATCCACAAAATGCCATGTAAATGCAGGACAGTACTAACCAAATATCAATATAGTTAAGAGACTGGCCGGAAGGGGGGGCACCATTTGTTCAGTTTATTGACCCTGTCAGTGACAGGAGGGGCCTGTGATGGAAACCATGGTTCTGGTCTAAATTGACCCTGAGCCAACTATCACCTCTCAGCAGAGGCCCTGGGACCCTCGCCTGAATCATCAGTCACAACAATTGCTACCATTTCCTGAGACCTACTGTGAGCTGGCAGTGCATTTGGGTCTTTCACACATTAAGCAGCACAACAAACTATAAGCATATACCCCCAATTTACTGAGAAACTGGCACAGAATTGACCACTGCCAAGTTGGTAAAGCCAGTACTATCAATGTAGAATGAGGGGGCTCCTCAGCTGTTATCTAGGAGTGGATCACAGTAGTTTGATAGGAATGCTCTTAGACAAAAGGTCAAGCCACTCACCTCAGGAGGCTGTGTGTACAGGTAAGTGTGGGTCCCCATTCTTCTGTTTCTCATCCTTCCTTTGTTTTTCTGCAGCAAAACCCCTGTTTTGAAATAAATGTTAGATTGTAATATATAAAATGGGAAGCAGTGAAACTATGTTGACTGAAGTAAGGATAGAGAGGCCATGGCCCAGCCCACCCAGACTTCCAGGTCATTTGGTAAAATCTAAGCCTTTGAAGAACAATATGAAAACTGCAGGTGATTTCTTTGTGTTTTTTCTTTCCTGTTAGAGAAAAGAAAGACCAAGAAGGCATCTTTGCATAATTTTCTCAGTGGACACAGACTACACTGAATTCTAGTTAGCTTTACATACATGTCTGCCTTCCCTAACAAAACTCTGCTCCCCAGGGACAAATCTAGTCTTCCTGATGGTGCCAGGTACTGTCAACAAATGAATGAGAAGGGACTAGTTCCATGTCACACACTGGGTTAGTAATAGGTCAGTGGTGTCCTGGCCATGTGCTCTGTGTGTAATTTACACCAGGGAGGATCAGTTTATATAATCTGGAGGTATATAAAATTACCACTTTCAACAGTTTATGCTTAGAGTAGTAACAGATTCACCATTTGGGGGTAAGAAAAATCCCCCCAATTTTTTTACTGTAAACTAAGCTAATTAAGTGGAAATACTATGTTAACCTTCCAGGACAGTTAACACCCAAATGAGATGAATAAAATGATAATTTAAAAGGTATAGAGTGCTTGACAAGACAAAAAGGCAGTAGCAGCCATCAGTTTTTAATCCTTTCACAAAAACAAAGCAACTAGTGTGGCAAAAGAAACCCCCAGACAACATTAAGGTAGTCCCTCAAACCACTGAATCTGGAAGAGTAGGGCCACACCATTCATAAACATAATACTTGTGTGGGATCTACGTAGGGGTGGGGGCCGGGGGGAGGGGCGGTTTCTTATGATCCTTTGAGCCAGGTAGCCCAATAATTACCATCAAATAATTATCCATTCTGAATAGAAAACAGCAAGTCAGTGAGAACAACTGTCAAAACTAGAAATTTCACAGGCTTTCGTTATGAGTTCTACAGGAGAGGTCTCCGCTTGCGCACATGAAAGATTAACGGCTGTGATTTTCATCACACTGTAAACAGCTAGTACATATGACAACAGGCAGTACTAAGGAGAACAAAAACAAGTGAGGGGAACAATTATCCCAGCCTACCGCCAGGCCAAAGGACAGGGAGACAGAATCCAATGGTCTCACTGAGTTGAAGAGACAGATCAGAGTTCAGGAAAGCTAAGCCACAACAGAGGGGGCAGAATACTAAAAAGGAGACAGCAAGCTCCTGCGATCTGCAAAAGGGGGTCTTAGAATCTTTGACCAAGTGTTAATCTGCATATATCATCATGACTGGAAAGCAGCAGACCCAACAATTCCTGGGAATTCACAGCAGTTCATTTTCCCAATAACTAGAGTGCAAAAGCTTCATAAATATAAGACATTGGGTACTAAGAAAGATGCATACCTTAACAGTAAATCCTAATTCAGGCCTAGAGGAAAGGTTGCTCTGGATCTTAAAGTAAGTCTTGAAAAGATCAAACTGATCCAGCAATAATTTCACTTAGTGCCAGATCAAAGCCCAACACTTTGTAAATTTTGTTTTTCCTTTAAAAAGTCTAGCAGCCAATCCAAAATTACCAGCATGCAAAGAAGCAGGAAAATATTGCCCATAACCAAGAGAGGAAAAAAGAAACCTGACAGTCACAGAAATGAGACCATGTCATTAGCAGAGTAGTACCTTAAAACACTATTATAAATATACTAAAGAACGTAAAGGAAAAGGAACATAAAAATGGAAGAAAAAAAATGTTGCCAACAATTCCTAGAAGTGAAAAAATCAGTATCTAAAGTGAAAACATACTGGATGGGAGTAAGAGCAGATTAAACACTACAGTGAGAAAGGTAACACTAAGTCAGAAGAGAGCAATAGAAACTATACAAATTAGTGCAGAGAAAAAGGAACTCAAAAGATGAACCAAGCAACTGTGGGACAGTATTAAGAGGTCTGAAATGTGTAAAGTGGAGTCCCAAGGAGAAAACAAGTTTAAGGGAGGGTAGGGGGCACATGCCCTGGGTGCAGGAGGCAGCTGACCAATGATTCTCATCATTGATGTTTCTCTCTTCCTTTCTCTCTGAAATCAAAAATATATTTTAAAACATATTTGAAGAAAGTCAGAATTTTTCAGATTGGGAAATTATAACCCTACAGATTCAAGAAAATTGGAGACACAAGTAGAAGAATCAATAAACACATACATACCCCATAATAAAATTGCTGAAACTTTATATTATACACGCAGCCAGAGAAAAAGACCTATTACATAGAGAGAGGAACAAGTACAGTCAGCCCTCCATATCCGCAGGTTTTGCATCTGGGGATTTATCCAACCACAGATGGAAAATATTCAGAAAAAAATTCCAGAAAATTCCAAAAAGCAAAACTTGAATTTGCCATATACCAAACACTGTTGAATTCACCCACACATCAATGAAAGTGCTACACCACATTAACAAAGTGAAGGATAAGAGTCATATTCCCAAGAGATGCAGAAAAGTATTTGACACGATACAGCATCCACTTATGATTTAAAACCTCTCAATTAAAGGTTATAAATAACAAACCCACAGCTAACATACTCAGTGGTGGAAAGCTGAGAGCTTTTCCTCAAGGATCAGAAACAAGACAAGGATGCTCACTTGACTTATTCAACATAGTACTGGAAGTCCTAAACAAAGCAATAGGAAAGAGAAATAAATAAAAGGCATCCAAGTTGGAAAGGAATAAGTAAAATTGTCACTATCTGTGGAAGACATAAGTTCACATATATTTTTTAAAAATCCATCAAAAACCCTGACCGGTTTGGCTGTGGCTAAGA
>NW_006286675.1:3090842-3093051 GCF_000327345.1 Myotis davidii | reverse complement strand
TTGAAGGGTCCCAGGTTCGATTCCGGTCAAGGATATGTACCTTGGTTGCAGGCACATCCCCAGTAGTGGGTGTGCAGGAGGCAGCTGGTCAATGTTTCTCTCTCATGGATGTTTCTAACTCTCTATCCCTCTCCCTTCCTCTCTGTAAAAAATCAATAAAATATATTTTTTTAAAAAATCCATCAAAAGAATAGAAATAAATGAATAAAGTTGCAGGATATAAAATCAACATACAGATATCTTTTGTATTTGTATATACTACCAACGAACTATCTGAAAGAAAAATGAAAACAATCCCATTTACAATTGCAACAAAAAGAATAAAGCACCTAGGAACACACTTGAGGTGAAAGACCTATACATTGAAAACTACACAAGAAATGGAAAGGTAGTCTGTGTTCATGGACTGGAAGAATTACAGTTAAAATGCCCATAATACCTAAAGCAATCTATAGATTCGATGTAATCCCAATGGCATTTTTATAGAAAAAGAAAAAAAATCCTAAAATTTGTATGGAACCACAAAAGACCCCAAATAGCCAGAGCAATCCTGGGGGATGGAGGTGGGGGGGGCACAAAAAATACCCAGAGGTATCACACTCCCCAATTTCAAACTATATTACAAAACTAATCAAAACAGTATGGTACTGACAGAAAAAGACGCACAGACCAAAAGAAAAAAGAACAATGGGACAGAATTGAGAGCCCAGAAATAAACCTACACATACATGGGGCAGTTGACATTGCACACCAGTAGTGTTATTGCTAGCTTTACCCAGTGGCCAGATAAGTTTCTATTTACAAAGTATCATACTTTAAAAAGGTCTTAGCTTGTAAAAACATGTAATAAGTAACTTCAAAATGCAACGGCTATTTAATTTTAAGGCATGCCTTTAATATTCATGTAAAACACTGTGTAATATAAAAACACAAGAATGCTCATGATCCGCCCACAATGTGTTAATTTACAACAAAGGAGCCAAGATAATACAGTGGAGAAAGGAAAGTCTCAATAAATGGTGTTAGGATAACTGGACAGCCACATGCAAAATAATGAATCTAGACCACTATCTTTGTTGTTGTGATTCCCCACCCAAGGATATTTTTCCCATTTATTTTTTGAGGGGGGTGGGGGACAAAACAGAGAGGGAGAGAGAAACATCTATATGAGATGGGCATATTAATTGGTTGGCTCCCACATGTGCCCTGATTGGGGCTGGGGATTGAGCCTGCAACCAAGGTATGTGTGCCCTTGACTGGGAATCGAACCTATAACCCTTTGGTGCGCAAGCCAATGCTACAACAACTGACTCACACCAGCCAGGCCTTGACACTATCTTATACCATATACAAAAATTCACTCAAAATGGATTTAAAGACCTGAATGTAAGACCTAAAATAATAAAATACGCCGAGACTGGTTTGGCTCAGTGGACAGAGCGTCGGCCTGCGGACTGAGGGGTCCCAGGTTCGATTCCGGTCAAGGGCATGTACCTGGGTTGCGGGCATTTCCCCAGTGGGGGATGTGCAGGAGGCAGCTGATCGATGTTTCTCTCTCATTAATGTTTCTGGCTCTCTATCTCTCTCCCTTCCTCTCTGTAAAAACTCAATAAAATATATTTTAAAAAAATAATAATAATAAAATACATGAAAGAACACATAGGTAATAAGCTTCTGAACAATCAGTTTCAGTGGTGCTTATGTGAATTTGACTTCAAAGACAAGGAAAACAAAAATAAAGAAATGGGACTATATCAAACTAAAGAGCTTCCTCACAGCAAAGGAAACGACCAAAAATACAAAAAAGGCAACCAACCAAATGGGAGAAGATATTTGCAAATGATACTTCTGAATAAGGCATTAGTATCCAAAATATATAAAGAATGCACGCAACAACAACAAAAATGATTAAAATATGAACAGAGGATATGAATAGATATTTTTCTAAGCAAGACATCCAGATGGCCAACAGATAAGAATATATGTTCAACATCAATAATTATAAAAATGCAAATCAAAACCACAAATAGATATCACCTCATACCTGTTAAAATGGCTATTATAAAAAATGCAACAGCCCTAGCCGGTTTGGCTCAGTAGAGAGAGCGTTGGCCTGCGGACTGAAGGGTCCCAGGTTTGATTCCGGTCAAGGGCATGTACCTTGGTTGCGGGCACAATCCCCAGTGGGGGGTGTGCAGGAGGCAGCTGA
>NW_006286675.1:3083752-3090740 GCF_000327345.1 Myotis davidii | reverse complement strand
CCACCTATGGACCAGGAGGTTACAGTTTGATTCTCGGTCAGGGCACATACCCAGGTTGCAGGCTGGATCCCCAGTGTGATGTGTGTAGGAGGCAGCCGATCAATGATTCTCTCTGATCGTTGATGTTTCTAGCTCTCTCTCCCTCTCCCTTCTCTGAATAAATATATATATATATTTTTTTTTTTTTTAATGCAACAAATAAGTGTTATCAAGGATGTAGAGAAAAGAGAACCATCATACACTATTGGTGAGAATGTAATTTGGTGCAGCCAGTATGAAAAGCAGTTTGGAGGTTCCTTAAAAATTAATACTAGCCAAAACCGGTTTGGCTCAGTGGATAGAGCATTGGCCTGCAGATAGAAGGGTCCCAGGTTCGATTCTGGTCAAGGTCACATGCCCGGGTTGTGGGCTCAATCCCCAGTAGGGGGCATGCAGGAGGCAGCCAATCAATGATTCTCTCTCATTGATGTTTCTATCTCTCCCTCTCCATCTCTGAAATCAATAAAAATATTTTTAAAAAATTGTTTTAATTAAACTACCATATGACTCAGCAATTTCTTTTCTGGATATTTATACAAAGAATATGAAAACATTTAAAAAGCTATATGAACCCCTATGTTCACTGCAACATTATTTATAATAAACAAGATTAGCATTCATCAATGCATGAATGGATAAGATGTGCAATATATAGATATAATGAAATACTACCATGACATTAAAAAAAGTTGAAATATTGCCATTTGTAACAGAATAGGTGGATTTTGAGGGTATTGTGTTAAGCAAAATTAAGTCCGATGGAAAAGGACAAAAATTGTATGATTTACTCATCTGTAGAATACAAAACAAAAAAGTAACAACTAACAAAACAAGCTCATAGGTACAACAAAATGGTGGCACCAAAAAGGAAGGGGATGGAAGAGGGCAAAATGGGTAAAGGGGTCAAATATATGCTAATGAATAGAAACTAAACTTTTAGAGATGAGAACACAATAGGGTACACAAATAAATCATAATATTGTACACCTGAAATTTATAGGATGTTAACCAGTTACAATAAAAATTAATTTAAAATATAATGGTGCTAATTTAGTAAGTAATAAATTTTAAAGATAAAATTAAAAGGTGAAATACAGGCTTTAAAAAAGAAAATCTGAAAGAATGAATCACCAGCAGAACTGTATTACAAGAAATGTAAGGAAGTTCTTCAGGCACAAGAAAAATACTACCAATGAAAATCTGGATCTACACAAAGAAACAAGGAGCACCAGAAATAGTAAATATCTGAGTAAATATAAGACTTTAATTTCTTTAATCTCTCTAAACATATTGACTAAAGTACATTGTGGGCTTATAGCTTATGTAAAAATAAAATATGTGACAACAATGGAAAGGGGAAATGAAAGTAGCCTTTTGTAAGGGTCTAGTATACCTGAAGGGGTGTCATATTTGAAGACATACAGTAATATGTTGAAGATGTATTTGTAAATCCTAGGTCAACCAGTAAATAATAAAACAGAGGGTAGCTAACAACTTAATAGTGAAGGTAACATATAAAAATACTCAATCCAAAAGTGGGCATGAAAAAGAGAAAAATGTGAACAAAAACAGATGGGAAAAATGAAAAACAAATACCCATGTTGCAGATTTAAACCAAAGAATATAGGTCATTACAATAAATAAAAAGCCCCTGGTAGAACTATCAGAATAGATTTTTTTAAAGACCCACTGTATACTGTTTATACGAAACCCACTTTAAGCCTAAACACACAGATAAATTAAAACAACGGGAATGACTTTTAAAAATATATAAACACCACCCTAACTTGTTTGGCTCAGTGGATAGAGCATTGCCTGTGGACTGAAGTATCCCAGGTTCGATTCCAGTCAAGGGCACATGCCTGTTGTGGGCTGGATCCCCAGTAGGAGGTATGCAGGAGGCAGCCGATCAATGGTTCTCTCTCATCATTGATGTTTCTCTCTCTCTCCTTTCCCTTCCTCTCTGAAATCAATAAAAATATGTTATCTATTCTAATAAAAGCCTATGTGGCCAACGCGCTGTAACAACCCATCTCCAGTAACCTGCGAGCGCAGCAGGCACAGGTGGGTGGGCGGGGCTGCATGTGTGGCGAGGCACGCATGGGTGGGCAGGGACTTGACGCTGCGTGCACAGCTCCACGCAGAGCCGGGTCCTGGCGCGTCCACATGGCGAGGCTGGAGGTCCCGGCGGCTCCACACTGAGCCGCAGAGGCGGGACCCCCAGCTCCGGCCTACCTCTTTGGGGCAATCCATTAAGGAGCCCTGGATGGGTGGCGGGGGCCTACCTCTTTGGGGAAATTGATCACAGGGCTCCCACACTGTGAGAGGGCACAGGCCAGGCTGGGGAAACCCCCCTAATGAGTGCATGAATTTCATGCACCAGACCTCTAGTGTGTGTGTGTGTGTGTGTGTGTGTGTGAGAGAGAGAGAGTGTGTGTGTGTGTGTGTGTGTGTGTACTAATCAGAAGGTAGCTGAAGTGTCTATACAAGTTTCCCCCAATATCTGAAAGTAGAGCATTCCTGTGAAACTTCACAAGCCAAAATGGCATAAAGCGAAGAAGCAATTACCATTATTTTATATGGAAAAAATTTTGAGCACTCCCAGACCCAAAAGTAACCTACCAAATAACATCTAAAACTTAAAATAACACTACATATAGTAAAAGCAGGAATTATATGATAACATACCATGCTTTAAACACCCATCAATGCACTCAAGCAATAGACTCCATCTTATCCATTACTGGATGCCAACTTAAAGAGACTCCTTTACTACTAGCAGAACCAACAGTAACTTCAACAGCTTTCAAGATTCTGTGTGTAAATAGTACAAATGGTGGGCTCAAAGTTCAACACATATATTTCATTCACCACAATCAAAATACTTATGTACAGTTTTACATTAAACATGACACCCATGTATATGCTCTCTCAGGTTTTTCTGATACCTTGGGACACATCTTGCTAATGGATACACAAAAGAAACCGAGATAAAGCAGACACTCACAGACACAGCTCGAAGCTCTGGTGCCTGGTGCTGAGGTGCTGGGTGTCAGTCCTGGGGAGGGAGTTGGTGGTGCCACTCTTGCTGCTCGGAGTGCACACTGCAAAATAAACAGTGAACACACTTTTTGCTTTTTGACGTTTTCATAAAAATGAAAATCCTCTTCAGATTTCTTTCATTTGGTAAAAACAGATAATATAGGTCTTTCATAAAAACGAAGCAGCATAACATGAACTTTCAAAGAGCAGGAGATACCTGTATTAATATAAAAGGACTTCAGAATAAGAAATCTCAGGGATAAAGAGGAACATTAAAAAAATGAACATGAATTCATCAAGATTACATAACAATCCTAAATATGTATGCACCTAAAATAGAGCTTCAAAATATGTGAAACAAAAACTGACAGAATTGAAGAGAAATAATCCACAGTTACAGCTGGAGATCTCAGCACTCCTCTTTCAGTAACAGAACAAGTAGATCCCTCAAAATCAGTAAGTTTATAGAACATAAAAAACCTATCACCCAATGACCATTTATAGAACATTCTACCCAGTGGCACTTAAATGCATTCTTTTCAAGTGCATCTGGAATAATCATCAAGACAGACTGATTTCTGGATCCTAAAACGAACTTTAACAAATCTAAAGAGAACTGAAATCATACAAAACATATTATCTGACTATAATGAAAGTTAATTAGAAATCAATAATAGAAATATATTTGGAAAATCTTCAAATATTTGGAAATTTAAGCAATACACATAGAGATAATTCATAGGCCAAAGGAAAAAAAATCACAGTAAGAATAGTTACCTTTAGCCCTAGCCGGTTTCCCAGTGGTTAGAGCATTGGCCCTCAGACTGAAGGGTCATAGTTCTATTCTGGTCAAGGGCACGAACGTCCTTTGCAAGCTCAATCCTCAGCCAGGGTCCAGGAGTGTGCAGGAGGCAACCAATCAATGTGTCTCACATCAGTGTTTCTTTCTGTCTCTCCCCCTTGCTTCCACTCTCTCTAAAAATCAATGGGAAAAAAAAAATATTCTCGGGTGAGGATTAAAAAAATAAAAAATCCACCAGCTGGTGTCGCTCAGTGGTTGAGCATCAACCCAGGAACCAAGAGGCAACCAGTTAGAATCCTGGTCAGGGCTTATGTGGGCTTGATCTGCTCATGGGGGGCATGCAGAAGGGAGCTGATCGATGTTTCTCTCTCATCAATGTTTCTATCTATGTCCCTCTCTCTCTAAAAATCAATTTTAAAAAATATTTTCAAAAAATAAAAAATCCGCCTGGCCGGCATGGCTCAGTGGTTGAGCATCGACCTGTGAACTCAAGGGTCCCGAGTTCAATTCCCGGTCAGGGCTCATGCCCGGGTTGCGGGCTCGATCCCCACTGGGGGGTGTGCAGGAGGCAGCCGATCCATGATTCTCTCTCACAGATGTTTCTTTCTTTTTCTTTCTTTCTCTTTCTCTCTCTCACTCTCTCTCTCTACCCCCCACCCCCATCATCTCTCTCAAAATAAATCAATTTAAAAAGATTTTTTAATAAAAAACAAAAAGCCGAAACCGGTTTGGCTCAGTGGATAGAGCGTCGGCCTGCGGACTGAAAGGTCCCAGGTTCAATTCCGGTCAAGGGCATGTACCTGGGTTGCGGGCACATCCCCAGTAGGAGATGTGCAAGAGGCAGCCGATCGATGTCTCTCTCTCATCGATGTTTCTGACTCTCTATCTCTCTCCCTTCCTCTCTGTAAAAAATCAATAAAATATATTTTAAAAATAAAATAAATAAAAAATAAAAAACAAAAAGACCCTGAGTTTATGATAGAAATAAAATTTTGGAGGTAGCTAGGACACCAAATGTACTTTGAAAATTAGTAAACAAATAGGAAAAAATCATGTATTTTGCCTTTCCTGTATAAACTATATTAAGGAACAATTTTAAAAATCACCATTTAGCCGAAACCGGTTTGGCTCAGTGGATAGAGCGTCAGCCTGCGGACTGAAAGGTTCCAGGTTCGATTCCGGTCAAGGGCATGTACCTGGGTTGCGCGCACTTCCCCAGTGGGGGATGTGCAGGAGGCAGCTGATCGATGTTTCTAACTCTCTGTCTCTATCTCTCTCCTTTCCTCTCTGTAAAAAATCAATAAAATATATTTTTTTTAAAAAATAAATAAATAAAAATCACCATTTATAATTCCTAATAAATGATGGATGTACACAATTATCAATAGAAGATAAATCCATTAAGTGAAAAGTTAACAGGGAACTTTAAAATGAATAGGAACATTTAACAACACTTGAATTCATGGATAAATCTTATTCTTAAAACTTCAGTAAAAGTGGAGCTACCAGATATTGTATGCCTTGTAATGGAATTCAATAATAAGTACACAATACCAACAATGAAGTATTCTCCCCCAAAAGTAAAAGTTAAATCCTAACGAAACTTCATCTGAAGATATAACTACCAGTTTATAGAAAGCAGGGGAGAGAGAAACAAGTAATATCACAGGAAGCGATCAGCAAAGTCCAGAAGGTGGGAAATTGTACAGGACAAATAACCTGGTTTTTTTTTTTTTAATAAATGGCGTGGACCCTGCTGGTGTGGCTCCGTTAGTTGAGCATAGTCCTGTGCACCTGAGTCACAGGCTTGATTCATGGTCAGGGCACTGCTTGATCCCCAGTGGGGGGCATGCAGGAGGCAGCCAATCGATGTTTCTTTCTCCCTCTCCCACTCTAAAATCAATAAAAATATATATATAAAATAAATGACTTGGGATGAAAGAGAGGAGGAACAGGTAAGGGAGATTGTTGTAGACTAAAAGAGACTTAAGACATACATCAACCAAATGTGGGTTTTGTTTGGATCCTGATTTAAATAAGGCAACTATGTATTTTACCTGTTAAAGATATATACCTAAGTTTTTAAGGCTGAAATTACACAATTACTAGGATTTGCTTTTACATTATTCCCAAAAAAAAGACAAAAACAATGTGGGGTTTAAATAGAAGAAGCAAGATGTTAATAAATGTTGAAGTTGATGGTAGATGCTTGGAGACTCATATTACTCTACCTTTTTTTTTCATGTTTGAAATTTTCCAAAGTAAGTGAAAATATACATAGTTTACCTTCCACATGGCCAGATTTTCTGCTAGGATCAAGCATTATTTTATACTCAGAAATACTAGTACTTGTTAAAATATAGACCCTGGAGCCCCCCTCCAAACATCTGGGTCAGAATCAGAAGATTAGGCATAAAATGATCTGCTTCTCCCATGAGGCCAGTGCAGCTCAGCTAGGTATGCACCCAGCAGTTGACACTACATGGTCCCTAGCCTAAGGCTGCACCAGCAACTCTGGGTGGAGATGAGAGTCAAGCTATAGGGCTTTGAGGGATCAGTGCACAGTAAGGAATAGGATGCAGAGAAAGGAATTCTGCCTGGAAGTGGTAGCATGAAGAAAGGGGGATTGGTGTAAAACAGACTTTTCCAGGATTAGAGACCTGGGCTGAGGGAAGAAGATACTGAAGAGAAAGACTAAAGATATGAAAGAGACAACTTGTTGGGGCTTCAGCCCCACGATGGCAGGAGAACAGGGAAGCCCCCGGGGGGAAGGCTTGGTGTGGACAGCAGGGGGATGAAAGAGCGAGCATGGGTCCGGCTATGAAGTGTGAAGCGTGGCACCCATGAGTATCTAGAACTGTTGTCCCGCGCAATAGCCATAAGCCACATGCAGCTACTGCACACTGAAATGTGGCTGGTCTGACTTGTGTGCTGTACCAATACGATGCACTGGACTTTGAAGATTTAGTAAAAAAAAAAACTACACTAATCTACACTAATAAAAGAGAAAAATGGTAATTGGCGTAGGACGCTACCCTTTTCATTGGCTAATCAGGGCTATATGCAAATTAACTGCCAACTAAGATGGCAGTTCACTGCCAACTA